>NC_060150.1:12360715-12379793 GCF_021292245.1 Micropterus dolomieu | reverse complement strand
GGTGGTATTATGCTCATTTTCAGGTTCAAAATCTTATTTAGGGGTTGTACCAAAATAGGTTTACAAGGTTTCATTTTCAAAAAACACCATATATCTTTACATTGCAGCAGCTCCTCTTTTCACCCTGTGCTGAATGCTTCGTTTTAGCTGTGGAGAGATACATCTTGTCTCTAAATGATGAGTTGCGCATGCGCAGTTCCTAGTTAAGGACTACTAGCCAATCAGAAGCAGAGAAGGGTGGGTCAGTGAGAAGCAAACAGGGCATACAACACGCATTTAGCTTTCATCCCTGTGTCGTCATAGGGATGAAAGGGAAACGGCTGGACTACAAATGAGCTGTTTTCAGGCAGTTCAGAGCAGAGTTTTCTGTGGGAGATGGGAACTCCCTTTGAGCTGGACTTGGGGCTTCTTCACTTTGCAAACCCATTATATATAATATTTATATATATAATCAAATATTAACAAAAATGTGAGGGGTGTACTCACTTTCGTGAGATACTGTACGGTACAAGAGGAAGTGGTTCCCAACTAATGTCAATTTTTCAAATTTTCTAAGTCTAACATTAGTTGTTGTGCACCTTAAAAAACGTAATTGTTTGGCGTTTGTATTGGGATTCAATAATTGGGAAGCAATAAAAGTACAATAAGAATTTCACTTCTCTGTATGTGCTCTAAACATAACTTTAGCTTTGCTTGTTCTCTAAAATTAAAAGTAGGCAGAGTCTCTTGGATCACTTCCTTTAAAAACCATAAATGTGAACACACACAAAGGAGGTGTGGATCTAAGGAGGAAATGACCCTGGTAAAGGAAAACAGCTGTTCTTCTTTTCAGCTGAAAATGACGAAGATGGCTGCTGTCTCTGCCATCCTTTTGTCCCTGCTCTGCTGCCTCATTGCTTTCATAGGTACTGTAAAATTAAATAATTACATCCTCACATTCATCAAAAGTTCAGTGTGTAATATTTCTCAGGATCTATTAACAAAAATGCAATATAATGTGTTTTCAGTGGTGTATAAAGACCTTACATAATTTTTTATTACCTTAGAATGAGCCATTTCTATCTGCATAACTGTGGGCCTCTCTTACATGGATGTTGTCATGTTGCACCGCTATGTTTCTACAGTAGCCCAAACAGACAAACTGCGACACAGAGCGCGTTTTGTCACTATGTTCTCACTATAAAGCATGTGTATCAGTGTGTGTGTGTTCCGGCATTTGATCCGCATCCATTAACCTACGGACGCTTTTTCATTTCCCCAGTATTTTCAGGCAGAGGACATTTAGGGGAAACATGTTCTCCGACCGTTATTTCAAAGATGTGTCAAGCAGGCCACAGACTCACAGCCTACAGCCTGTTTAATGTTGGAATTTTTCAAAGTAAAAGCTTTCAATTCAACTTGAATTAAAGCATTGCTGCAAAAATACTTCATGTGCCTTTTAAACTACTAAAGAGAAAGTGAAAATGTGGGTACCTGTCGCTGCCATGACTGAGATCTATTTCAGCAACCCTTATTTTTGCTGCTGTCTCAGATGAGGAGATCTTTTGTCCTGTGTAAGCCACCATAGCTATTCTACGCTCTTTGAAAGGGGGGATGGGAGCAGTAGACTAGACACTTGGTTGCGATTCGCAACATTACCGCTAGATGCCCCTAAATCTTACACACTCAACTTTTAAAGGTGTCTCATGAGACTTGAGCAATTGACATTTTTCACACGCAGTAAAAAACAAATAACGTAACATAGTCTACGTTAGAGATGGGGAATCGAGTTTAAGACTCGGACTCGAATCCGACTTAAATTGCACACACAGTGACACCAGACTTGACTTGAGACTCTTACTCAAAAGACTTCAGACTTGAGTCGAACTCGGTGCCGGACTCGTGAATAATTTTTAGGAAATGTCTGATGAGCTAGCTGTTATTCCCCTCCCTACATTACCTGTAACCTAACCCACGGCCACATGTGAGACACTGGCAGCTGCTGTGCCATTCACCGTAAACTTTGGCTTTAAAACTTCATACAACAAGACCCAAACAAAGAAGTGCTGAATGCAAAATAGGTTAGTAACCTGAGGTTAGAGAACATGTTTAGCTCAGCCTTGGCCATCTAATGCCAGCTTGGTTCTTGCTTTAGCTATGACCTACTGGAGGTTAACTCCGACTGTCGTTCTTTATGAAAAGATGAATGAGTGTTTGTTTGCTTGCCAAACTTGTGGTGATTGATTAACGTTATCATTTACGTCCTGCTCGCGGCCATCATGTTAATTATTAACGCTGGCGTGAAACAGGTTACAGGTTTGTTGTTGATCATGTAACGTTACAGTTTTATTTAGTTAACATTACACTGGTTTGAGAGTCTGGGGGATGTGTTGACTTACAGTAGTTAAAGCTGTCATTAATTGCATAACACAGTTGTGCACTGTAAGTGAAAAACATCTGCAATGTTATGAGCAGCCTGGTTTGGACGCATCAGGTGATAAAACATTCATTATAACAACGAGTGACTTGAGTCTTGACTTGGACTCTAGCTCAGAGACTTGTGAGCACCACGCGGAGTCTACAATATCAACTTTGCCCAGCTAATGGACACAAGAGGGCGCTGCAATAGTAATCGAGTGAACTTCTCGTGGGGTGAGTTGCAGCCAGCTTGTTACAGAGTGGTAACGTAGCTGTTAAAGTTTTGCAATATAATCATCAAAAAACTGAGGCAAAACCTTGCACTGTTTGAGACTGTGAGCTGCACTTTATTAGAGCTGTGTAGAAATGTGGTGAGATTTGACGTGTTGTCGGTTAGTTTCAGTTTCACATGCAACATGCCGTCCCAAACTGCATCAGCCAAATGTCTGAAGGGGATCAGCAGAGCAAGAACGTAATGCACAGCAGAATATTGGGCAGGGCAACAAAAAAAATTCTCAATAAATGATGACGTTAGTCTCTCGTAATATTACTTTTTTCTGGACATGTCAGAGAATACACACATGTGGGAGTAGAAAACTGCTGAAACACAGGAGATATTATAGTCCAGGAGTTTATAACTGAATTAAAATGAATTAATTTATTATTGAGGTGAAAAGTACCACATGCACATTTAACTGCACTGCATTATAAGTGTTTAATGCTCTGAATTTTCCAATAATTCAGTATTGATGATTTCTTAAAAATAGTATTCAAATCTCATCTCGTCTCAATATCGTAAACCCAATGTCATATCTCAGAACTATAACGGTTCATTTGCTGTCCATGTAGAGTGAACTAGATGTCAGCATGTTGTTTATACACTCTGATAATGATAAAACTCTGATAATGGGGGGGGGGTTATAGCAGGGTACGGTGTGTTCAATCGCACAGACTTCACTCGTTTGACTTGAAATGACGTTACAAGTCACAGTGGATATTTTACAAGCACTGACCAGGTAACGTAAAGCAACATTGATCACAGGGTGCAGATGTTTGTTTCAGCTGTTTAAGTTGTTTAGGCTGCGTCATTAACAAGCAAGCAGCTCACCTGCTGCCGTGATAACGGATCGCGGGTGGAAAAATATGGAAAAAAGATGACAGCGTAGTCTGCCGAAGCAACCCTCCACTGTTTGTTTGGGTGGGTGTTTGCAGGCTGATCAACATCCTGCCCCTCTTGTGACACGTGGTTTGACTGTATGTGTACTCAGAGCCAGTGAGCAAACTATTAATAATAAAATAGCGATAATAACGTGTTAATGTGCCCAGCCCTAGTAGTAGCATTAGCTACGTTACCTTTGTAGCATTAGCTAGCTGGCTAACTATGTTAGTCTTAAAGGTGTTAAAACCCCTCCGTAGCCCCTTACCTTGCCATTAGATAGCCATTTAATTTGGAAATACATTTTCTCAACTGTAGAACTTCAATGTTCTACAAGCTACCCGTAAGCATAACTTAGCTGCACATTATAAATGAAAAAATCTCTGACGCAAGGTAAAGTGCTGAAAATTCTAATTGTTTTAGGTCTTTAAACACGTTTTGCTGCTGACCCACGGCCATTTACTGCAGGTAATACACTAAACATGATAAGTACCTCATATACCTCATATGCCCCTTTTCCACTGCACAGTACCAGCTTGCCTCAACTCACCATTGTTTAGTTTTCCATTGTGGAAAAGTTGTACCTGTACCTGCTTCCAGGTACTTTTTTTCGTATCACCTCCGTTGAGGTTCCAAGCGAGCTGAGGCGACACTAAAATGTGACGTGAAAACACAGCAGACTACTGACTGGTCAGAGAGAATCGTCACTATTCACTGCATCATCATTGCGCGCGCCTGACAGAGGCCACTGTCATCACTAAATCCACTTCTGAGAAGTTTTGAGGTGAGAAATCAACTGTGTAGATTTCAGATATTGACAGTTTTACAAAAAGTGATGGTGGAACAAAAATGTGCTTGAAAGTTTTCGGAGTTGAGGAGCTCCGCAAGTGGCGGCGAGGGAAGCCTGCACCAACCTGCGGGGGGAGCTCACGAGGCCGGCCAGCCACCTGAGCCCTCTGGTCCCACTGTCACAGAGACCGCTGCAGCAACAACGGCAGAGGAAAACACAGCTGTAAGATTTTCATACCACTTATCTGTCAATAAATTCTGAGTAATGTTGAAACATTTTAACTTAAATCAAGTCACAGCTTGTGTGTGGGTTGCCGGTGTCTGTGTGTCGCTATGACCACCAGCTACATTGAGGGGTACTATCTCTAGGTACTATCTGCAATGGAAAACCGAGCACGGCTAAACCGAGTCGAGTCCTAAAGCGAGTTGAGCTGGTACTGGTAATGGAAAAGCGGCTATACAGTCTCTCTTAAAAATCCTGAACAAACCCTTTTATAAAGTGCAGTCTCCACATATCATGGCCACATTGGTGTGAAATTTGCTGTGCACATTGAAATTTTCTCTTTGACTTCCCCTTTAATGTGACCACCAGACATTCAGTTTCTTTTCTTGTAACAGCCTGTAGATGATTTGCATTTTAGTCTGACAAATGACAGCCTGATATTTGTAGTCTAGTCTGATCATTATGTTTTGATCAAGGTCTTATCTGTTTAATGAGACCATGATGGAAGTAAGTGTTCTTATCCCTTTGATTGTTCATTTTTTGTACATCCATAAATCAAATCCAATACGAAAAATAGCCGCTTGATGCATCTGCGGGTGATGAGTTGATTTATTGTTGGTGATAAGTTGAAAAGTCTCAACCCTGAAAATTATTCACTATTGCACACTGAAGAAGCCCACAAAACTGATTTGTACTTTTCAGACTTTCAGTTTGCAAATGAGCGTATTTCTAGATCCATACCTAACCCGACTTATTGTGGTGATTCCCATCAAATCAAACAGATCTTGTTCCATCAATCATTAAAGAAATGGCGAGTTGCTAGATGGTTGTTACGGTGAAGGAGCAGGAGGAGAGACTGTGAGAGATGAGTTGACAAGGTGAGCGTGTAATCTTGTGGGACTTTGTGCAATTCAAACACGGAGGTGCACAGCTGTACAAACATTTTATTAATCGGACAATCTGCCAATTTAAGCCAAAGTTAAAGGAATACCAATCAAAACAGTCTCATCGCTCTGGAGGACCTATAAGACGAGTGTTTGGAGGACCTTGAAGTTTAAACTGACCAGTGTTTTCACAGAGTGGTCATGGGGAAGCCCAAGAGAAACCACACTGAAGACTCACCTGGAGCAGTCTCCACTCAGGGCAGTAAGTTTGCAGACATCCTGGACTCAATAGACAAGAAACTGTCCAGCTTTGATGCCCACTTATTTCTGGTAGAAGTCCTCCACAAAAAGTTTCAGGCTCTGCAGGAATCCCTGGAATTTAGCCACAGTTATTATTTTTCCCAGTAACTAGTAGTGTAACAGATTACTTTTCCAATACAGTAATATTATTACAGTCAACTAATCCAGACAACGCACCATACTTGACGTGAATGCGCCACTGTTGTTGAGGTAAGCTGTTAGCCAAAAAGCTATGGGAAGAATGGAGAACGAGGGAGAAAGGCGTTGTTTCCACAGCTGTAAGTATCACCATTATTGTGTCACAGTCTAAAATGCAAAGAACGTTGTCGTCCGTTGTAAACTTTGTACAACCAGCAAAATTCTTTCAACCGTGAACAATCCTACATCTGATTTATGGAATCATCTGCTGAAGCAGCACAGCAATGTGAAACTTATAGAAAGGAACTCCAGCCACTACTGCCAGTGATGCTTGGACTCGTCGGGAGAGAGTCACGTTAACGTAACGTTTTGTAAAAATACTGAATAGGTTACTGCTCTCATAAATACATGTGCAGAAAACAGTAGTTCAAAAGTCGGGATTTACTT
This sequence comes from Micropterus dolomieu, assembly GCF_021292245.1. NCBI lineage: Eukaryota > Metazoa > Chordata > Actinopteri > Centrarchiformes > Centrarchidae > Micropterus > Micropterus dolomieu. The sequence continues at coordinate 12,373,459 of NC_060150.1, read as the reverse complement.
GCTTTATTTTTTTCATTTCATCCGGTGGTGTTAAAAGATGTTATATGTTTTGTAAAAAACCATACTCCTTGCTGCTGTTACGAATATGATATTAGTTAAAAAGTCAGGAGAGACTGCTTTGCTTGAGGTAACATAACGAGTAACGTAACTAGTTTCTTTTATCACCCACTAACAAATAAAGTAATATTAGGCTATTACTTTTTCAAGGAGTAACTAGTAAATAGTAACTTATTACAATTTCTGGTGAAAGCACACATTTCTGCGGATTATGCCGCAAACGTTTGTTTATTATGAATAAGCAAATGCGACAGCCTACCATAATATTTCGATTATCCGCCTATCCCTTTTTATGGCCTGGTGTGGGAACACATTTATACAATAAATGCAGGTCTCCATTAAACGACTGGTCTGGGTTTTATACAAGTTCTTGGGATGTATAAAACCTCTTAAGCTGTTTAGATTGTTAATACAAATATTAATGTTTAAACGTATGATCAATATGGACCTGCTACACATCTTTAGATGGGTTAGATTCTCCACAATTCATTCGTTCAATTCACTTAACGGAAACAACAAGCCCCAAAGTTTAATTCTTACAGATTTAGGCCTACCGGTGTAACTTTGCGTCGTGTCTTACCCACCACTTGGGGCAAGGGGTTGTTTTATGTGGTAGGTTGTATTTTCTCGCACACATTGCTGGTAAAAAAAAATAAAAAATCCGGTTCACACATATATATTTTTAGGGGCATATACAAGCAAAATTGTCGCACTGTAGAGCCCTGTAGTGGTGAGGGTTGCAAATTGCAACCTGATTGCAACTGCTCAATCACCGGTCACCCCTCCATTTACAAGCGCGTAGAAGAAGCTATGGTGGCTGACGTGCTCTGTCAGCTCTTGTGCTAAAATAATGCGTGTGGTCCTCCGTTTGTCCAAATTCTCTTCTCCTGTTACTTCTAATAAACCAGACGACGACTACTATGACTACTACTTCTACTTCTTCGTATGTATTCAACATAGTGATGAAATGCACTCTGTAGAATAGTTTATCTGTTTAAGCTACTGTAGAAACATGGCGACTTCCATGCAAGAGGACCTGCATTATGTAGATATGGCTCATTCTAAGGTAATAAAAACATAACAGGTCATTATGTAAGGTCTTTATACACCATTGAAAACATAGTTATGTACTGTATATTATACTGCATTTCTATCAAAAGATCCTCCTAATATTACACACTGAAACTTTAAAGTTCCCATAAAACGGAAACCAGAGTGCTATTTGCTTCCGGTCTTGCCAAAATGCAAACTTGTGTATTAGGACAACACTTTCACAAGAACACAAGAACAGACAAGAACACAGATTGAGAAAGGCCCAGTGTCTTCCTTTAAGTCTTGACTGAAAACTTTAGTCCGGAATACGTTTTCTGATTTTATCTGATAGGCTAGTCCTGTTATTGTTTTAATTTCATTTTAATTTGTGCATGTTATGTCATATTTTATTTTTTGTCTTTTTTAACTGTTATGATTTTAATGTTTTTTATCTTCTGTGAAAGCACTTGGTGCTCTACAATTAAAGTCTGCAGTATGACTTTTATTTACGGAAGCATATAAAAGAAAAACAAAAATGAATGCAAATGCGAAATTCTGACCGATTACAGTAAGGTTCCCAGCAATGCTGCTTTGCATGCATGGTCCTAATTAAGACCAACAGTTCACCAGATGCCGGTGACTATTGAGATTAAAGTGATGAAAGAATTTGGACTTGACAAACAATGTAGGACGAGTTTGAAAAGTAGGTTTTAGCAGAGAAAAGAAAGAAAGAAGAATAATGAGCACAAAAAAAATAGGGCTCCAGCAGCTTCGTTGCTTGGATCCCTAAAAAGCAAACCAGACTTCTGACAAGTGCAGCTAAAATGAATAATGTTAAAAGGAAAATTGATTGTATTGTAAAGGGTTTTAAAAAATGGCATAAAGAGATGTTAAAAAGTCATTGGGACTATAGTACAGTTCATTATGAGACAGTTTATTACTACAATAAACAAAATGTATTTAAAAATGGACAATGCTCGTAGGGAATTAAAAACCCTTAGAGACAAGCGCTGCAAAATAGATCCTGCAGTCGAGCTGAACGCAAGCTAAAGTTTTCTGCCTCTTTGTTTCTACATACAGTTGCAGGATTTTGATAGATATTTTCTCTTGCAAGTCAACATTAAGTCCAAGCAGTTGTATTTTAGGATTAGATGATTCAACAAAACAGGCTGCCAGATATTAAGAAATTTCAACCTATTCATTATATGAATTCTTAGGCCAGTGTGGAAAAATGCTGCAAAGTAAGAATGCTTTCAAAAAATAGATCATTTTTTTTTAATCAATTAAGGAAATACAAAGTGAGTGAACAGCGGAAATAAATAATAAATAATAAATAAATACAAACAAAATTTGATGTGACTACCCTTTGCCTTCAAAACAGCATTAATTCTTCTAGGTACACTCGTAGGTTGTAGGCATATATACCTACAAATATCATCAGGTGTATGATTAAACAATTATACCAAACAGGTGCTAATGATAGCCAAATCAATATTTAGGTTGAAACACAATCATTAACTGAAACAGAAACAGCTATGTGTGACGAATACAACTGGGTGAGGAACAGCAAAACTTAGCTAACAAGGTGAGGCTGCTGAAGACAGTTTACTGTCAAAAGTCACACACCATGGAAAAAAGTGATGTATGGCCCCCACAGTGTACTGTGGAAGCAAAGTTTTATGAACATTATGTCACAAATTAGTTTCAAATATATCAGTAATCATATCACTAGTCAAAAGTTAAGATCATGATTGGGATCTTTATATTGAGTTGTTGAAGTCAGTATGTTTTATTATTAGACAATATATTTGCATGATATATGTAGTCAGCATATTCATATAATTAGGTTAGTATATTCATAAAATCTTTTTACTATATTGAAACATAAAATAGTGTGACAGAGGTTGCTGTAGCCAGGCAGAGGCCCTGTAGCTAAGGGAAGCCCAGTGGAAATCCCTCTCTCCCACCGCCAGTGAGTTGGGGGTTAATAAGTACATGCTGAGGAAGATGCCAGGTGCATAGGCAATAACCACTTGTATGAGCGAACCACAAATAACTGAAGAAGCTCTTAAGGGACTCGGTAGAGAGAATGTTAATCATTAGGTCAAAACTGGGTGAATAACGACTCGAGTTGTGCTGTAAATATGGACAAGTTTACTAGGAGATTGTAAGAAGAAACTGAGAAAAGGGGGCCCAGAAAGAACACATGCAAGACAGAAAGCAATCACATAAATAAAATTCATAAGGACATTGCAAGAGAAGAAAGACACGTGCAAGGGACAGTATGGAGGAGAGAAAACCTGGCAGCAGCAACCTCAGATTTAGTTCTGCATTTTTATGACTTTTATTTTTGTAACTTGTGTGGACTTCGGATCGCCAGATATCCCAGAATGCATTTTGCCGCCAAAAAGTGTGAAATGTCAGATGAGAAAACTCGGAACTGTAACTTGTAATACTGCTGTTCTTGTGTCACATATAGTAGTTTTAAGAGTTTTTTATGTGGGAATATAGTTGTTTAAACTACAAATATGTGGTTGATTTCTCAAGACAGAGCTGATTTAAAAAATTGCTTTCACGTTTTCGGAGATGTGAGGTCCTGCCCGCTAACAGGTCCGGCCATCATCAATTCCACTGCTGTTCCAATTGCTGAATGACTGACTGCGTGCTCCCGTTCCTGGGAGTTTGTACTCTCGAGCCGAACTTGCCAAGTCCAAGCTTTAAAGTACAGAAGTCCGGACTTTGCGAATTCGGTATTGAGAAACAGCCACAGAGAGCTTTGAAGAATGTAGTAGAAGCACAAAAATTAAATTAAAAACAAGTCATTAACGGGGGGCAGGCTACACGCTCTGCTGCTGAAACACTGAGAGGCTTCCAGTGGACTTTGACGCTGTGAATAAACCGTTGCGCACACGCAGCCTTCTTCAGCCTTCAGAATTCCCATGAGGCATGAGAATGAAGGGAGATTTGTTAAAATGTACTAATAAGTTTGGCATTTGTTTGAAATACAAATGTTACTTTATGATTTATGTTTATTAAAACGTGTCTCCTTAGAATGTAGTGTGTTTGCTGGTAATTGTCATTCTTGTGGTGGTTTACCATTGAAACCATTAGTGAAGAGACTGTTTCATTTGATAAGATCTGCTGAATTCTCCTTATGTAGCATAGCGTCATGTGTCGTGGAAATTATATTCCTGGTGAGAGGTTAGCAAATAATTGGGTTACAATGAACTGCTGTCTTTGAAGAATTTATTTAACAGCGCCGGAAGGCTGCCTTGCTTGCTTTATTTGACAAAGTATAATACACAAATTCATCTCTTCATTACTGTATATCATCATTATATCAATCCCGCTGGGCCCACAGCCAAATTCAAACCATGTAAAAACCACAGAAATATGTTGTCAATATGTAATCACCACTACTCCGGCTAAATCCTTCCATTTTGACAATCTTTCCCGAGTATACAACCAGACCAGCCACATAAAGGCTTATGTATATAATTACTATCATTATCTCTGAAGTGCTCATTCATACAGTAGCCTAACGTCCCTATTCATGAGTAAAATATTAATATCAGATTTGCAGTAAATATATTGAAGTAATAAGCTTGAAACACTATATGAATAAACACACTCTAATTAAAATTCAACCAATTTAATAATAATCTGCATCAAGCCACCAAGTTCTTAAAGAACTCCAACACAGAGAGAGGAACAAAGAAATAAACACATATAAGCGCAGCAGTTTGGCAGGTCTGGACGCAGAATGGGCCACATCAGGTCCGGATTCTGCAGACAGAGAAACACACATGAGCACATCGCTCTCAAACACTGCAGGTTGTTCACCAGCTGTTTACAGCTAACAGCTGTATGTTTTAATGACCGGGTCTGTTTGTTTTGGAGAGGGGACTACCTCTGAGGTAATTCAGCTCCAGGTAGAACCTTGTCAGGGCTCTGAAGTGGAGCGGACCTCGAACAACTCTCATCAGCTGTAATGTTAAACACTAGCAGGACTAAAGTTACGGTACGGCTGTGTTAAAACTATAACTTAGCACAACATCACTGCGCTGTAATAATGTTATGCTTTATAAAATGTCACATAATTAACAAAATAGCTATATAATGTCAGTCCAGTGACTGTTACCTGACAGCCGACCTGCCTCTCATTCTCCGGCGCTGGCCTGCCGAGGGAACGAAAGACTGAGGAGGGACCATGTGAGCGGTGAACGAGTCGTTCATTCCTGCTCCACAGTAGGAGCTGTCACGTGACAAATGAACGACTCAAACCTAGAGACCCACAGTTGAGAGTCGTGAACTAATCAATTCTGTTTCCTGTGCTGACGGAGCCCATGCAGCTGACGTGTGACGAGTGAACGTAAGAGTCCAAGATCCTTCACGCATGCGTGAAAATGAACGAATCACTCACTGAGTCAACCCATTCCTCCCGAGTCATATACACTATTAGGTCTTATGAACGAAATGTTCTTTGAACAACACAACACTACATCATCATATGGAGATACCTCATCAGGTGTATCCAACATTAAACAACATGGAACAAACTGGAGCCTGATACTGCTGCTGCTGCAGCATTTCCCATGGAAACGGAATCTGTTTTGTTCGAGTGTGCACCACATTTGGTTATCACAATCGCAGTTGGGAGCAGAACAGCGTCCAACAGGCCAGACACAAGGTTGTGGTGTGCTATGGGTTTCCCTGCAGAAGTTAGAAAATCTCTGTGACGCCATAAAGCAGCAAAATCATGAATTGTTGCAAATGCATAACAAGAGTCTGTGTAGATGTTAACTGTTTTGCCCTTACCCAGCTTGCAGGCTTCCGTGAGAGCCACTAGCTCTGCCGCCTGAACTGAAAAATGTGATGTGAGTGTAATGTGTGTAATTTAACACTGAACAATGTTTCATGCTGAGTGACAATTGCAAACCCCACCAAACCTCCACCAGTGTCTGGAGAGCAGGACGCCAATCCGTCCACGAACAACTGAAGATTTACATTTGCCAGAGGGATGTCCGTTAGATCTGGTCTGGGAGTGCACACCTGCTTTATGGAAACTACACAGTCATGTGGATCCCCATCTGCTGGGGTAGGGAGGAGATTAGCAGGGTTAAGAACAGTACATCTTTTAACCGTGATGTTAGGCATGTCAAGAAGAGTAGTGTGATATCTTAACCAGCGCTGCGCCGATAAATGTGATGTCTTTTGTGTGTGTAGTATGTGTGAAACTGCATCTGGTACCATGAGTGTGAGATCACCATATCCTACAAGGTCTCGTGATGCAACCACTGCTTTTTCCGCTGCTGCTACAGCTCAGAGGCACAGTGGCAGTCCAGCAGCAACAGGGTCAAGTCTGGAGGAAAAATAACCTACAGGTCGTTGTTTTCCCCCGTGTTCTTGAGTCAGAACAGAAGTCATGTACCCGTTTTTCTCATCAACAAACTGAGTAAACGGTCGGTCAGTTTTTGGAAGTCCCAGAGCCCTTTAAATCTGTGAACGCTTCTTCAGGGAGAGGGATTTACCCTCTGCAGTGATCACGTGCCCCAGATATCTCACTTCTGTCTGGGCAATTTAGACAGACTAGCCTTGTGGCCATTGTGAGCTAAATGCTTTAGCATCACAATGGTATCAAGCTTGCATGCTTTATGGGAGGAACTGCACACCATGATGTCATCGACGTACTGCAACAAAACCGAACCATGCGGTAGATATAAACTTTGAAGACTATCACGTAGCACACTGTGAAAAACCCCAGGGGTATCGCAGTATACCCGCAGTATCCCATGGAGCAGCGCGACCATGTGTAGCTTTTCCTGTTAAAGGAAAAAGCAAACCAGTACTGGCTGTCTTTGTGTACTGGTACTGAAAAAAAATTTTCAGTACCATTTTACAACTGAAAAATGTGTGGCATCTGGTGGAATCAATGACAAAATCGTGGGTGGATTTGCCACTTCTGGTGCTCGCAGTCAGGTCTTGGACAAATCTCCATTCTGTAGGTTGACCCTTTTCCCGGATTTTATTTACTGGAAAAATGGATGTGCACACAGGGAAGTCAGTGCATGGAATGATGACTCCAGCCTGTAACAATGAATCAAAACCCGGTTTAATACCTTCAAGCGCTTCTTGTTTAATTGGACATTGTTTGGAAATCTGATCTTGGGCGACCTACCAGAGGGGTGGCTCCTTGTATCAGTCCTACGTCAAGTTTGTGACGGGCCCACAACTCAGCCGGCACCTCGGACAGTTCAGCCATGTCCACCTGTGTGTGCGCAACCATGGTGCGGGAGAAACCTGTTACTGGACTTACTAACCTGAGCAGTGTATGTCAATACAGTCTTGAATACATCACCCGCTTTACTGTACAGTGTTCTCGGATCCCCTTCTGCTGTGCAGTGTAAGGAGTCATCTGGTTGAAATTCAGAGGCCTGAGTACCGTGTTGATTTACGAATATTCTCAGTTGTGGTTTGTGTGGTTGTTTCTCAAAATTTTCGATGTTGTCAACCGGACTGGTCACATGAACCATTGCGTCTGCAATATCTGATTCAGCCCAGGGATGGAAAAATAGCACCAGGCCTGCGTGCCCCGCAGCTTCCATCATTGGCATTTCCATGTTCAGTTGGTCATCCGTTTTACTCTCAGACCTCAGCGCGTATAGAGGTCGCTCTATAGGCAGTGCCCTTGGCTTCCTGTCTGTACCTCTGCAAAAGGCGCCGCGTCTCTGAGGCACCTGTGTCCCGACACCTCCAGGGACCTCTCCCTCAGTCTTTGTTTCGACTTGAAGCGTTACTGGCCCTTCCGCAGCCACAACTGTTGTTGCGGCTTTGTTTCAGTCTCTTCCGGGTTTAAAATATGCACTCCTTGGAGCTGCTGGTTTGGATCTTGTGGTTGGTTCAAAGCTGGATTGTAGGGGGGAGGAAGTGGTGCGGAGTCCAGGTCGTGATCCAGCCGGAATGGATTAGATTGTGTTTGTGTGTTAGGAGGTATTTGTGATGTTGTTGGTGCTTGTGTGAATTGTGCCCAAAAATCCTTATTCATGCCCCCTTCTTTTTATCCTGAGAGCACTTAACCCGACCCTCTTTTTTCTGACTTTTTCTCTCCCTTGCCTCTGCTTCCTCCCTCCATTCCATGTAAGCTTTCCAGTCTGCTTTAAATGGATGATTTTTCTTTTGCTGGTTTTTGGACAAGGCTGCATGTTTCTCCACCGCCATCCTTTCCTCCACCTATCTTCAGTTGCCACAATTGATGTAGACTAAAGCTCCCCGTTGCTGGGAACCCAAATTCAACCGACTTATCAAATTGGCCCATTGAGTTTGCATGTTTTTCAGTCATACATTTCACAATTGGTGAGGGTAATAGTGGAATGGTTTCCGACCCAGTCTTGACTTTACTCTAACACTTTCACATTGTCTCTCTTTCTAGCTAGTCTGTACTCGGGTCCACAGCAATAGTTGGGTCCACTGAGTTCGGTTAAGTCTGAAGCTAGGCGCTGCAAACCCAACTTATCAGCCGGAAACCCCAAAAACCCTCGGACACCACAGAGAAAACCCGGACACGTCTGTCCGCAGGCCCCTGATCCAGTCCCACTCTCCACCGACTTCAATTTACAAGCGGATAGAGGGTCCTGTAAATCACTCAGGCGCAAGATATAAGACTTCACTCTGTTCAATCTCGTTCTCTTTATCTTTTCACTCAATTATCTACTAATTTCTCACCGTGTAAGTTCAGGACCGGAGCGATGACCAGGGCTCAGTTGAATGCAGCTTCTCACCCACAGGGAGGAATCCACTATCTAAGTAGGCCTCCGCACTTCACCCGAGTCCAGATAATGCGTCCTTCCCATCTGGGGTGCCAAAATTGTCGTGGAAATTATATTCCTGGTGAGAGGTTAGGCAAATAATTGAGTTACAACGAACCGTTGTCTTTGAAGAATTTATTTAACAAAAGAGAATAAACAGAGAAATACTAAAACAAAATCAGCTGGACCAGAGGTTCTGTCTCCTAAGACAGTCACTAACGTCTGGCCCAGAGCAAAGGGCTGCATGACCATTTACACAGTCTGAGCATCTATGTTTTGGGGAACAAAAGATCCTTGACTGGGACCAGTCAAGGATCTTCTGGAGAAGGAGAAGAACAGCTAGCGAGGAAAACAATCAACAATCAACCACACCACATACCTGACCTAAACCCCACACATGTGGACAGACTGGAATAACAAGAACAATAATAAAGAGGGGAACAGGTTAAAGATTTAAAACAATATATAAGACATAATAAAAGGAGAAAAATAGCACTCTTATAAGTACTTGCATAAAAGATTATAAGTGGAAGAAGAAAACAATTTTCTGCCATCACATCATGTACCGTTGGTGTTTGTTTTGTCCTCAACAATCAATAGAGCCACGTAGTGAGCCCCCTACGAGCAGGGGCCCTGGGTTGGCCGCCCCATGCACCCACGCTACCTCTGCTTATGCCGAGTCGACATGATGGCTTGTTACAACTAATTTTCAACTTCTTTTGGACCTCCTTTTGTAGCTCTGTTTCTAAGCATTATGTCATTTCTTGGCGCTCTCTCCTGCTGTACCTGGGTGTGTGGAAATTCATTTTTTGTTTATTTATACTTTCTTGTGTACTCACACTAATTCCCGGTTAGAACTTGTGTGTATATATAGTGTTTCTTAAGGCATGTATAAAAAGACTGGCCAGTAGAAGGGTTCAAACAAAAGTGGCTAAGACTGCACTATATAATAACTTCATCCTATAGCTTGAAACATTAAGATAAATATAGGTAAATATTACATTTCTGTTAATAAAATTGATTGTGAAACTCTTTAGCTGTATTAGTTGCTTAATAGTGAAGTTCTTCTTGTTTTTGTTTTGTTATATATATAAAGGTGGGTGCTTGGCTCGGGTGGTGACGGTGTCTCCTGGTCCTTTAATCCGGGTGGAGGGTCAGCCAGTCTCTATCACGTGTGATGTCAAGGACTACTCGGGACCTCCTGAGCAGGTACGTTTCTTTTATAACTCCATATCACATCTGGGTGCGTGTTATCTTTCTGACAGACTGATCAGTTTTAAAGGATAAAACTGGTGATGTTCTGTATTTTTGCTATTGTCAAAATTCTTCATAGTACCATTCAGCCTTTTCTGCACTGTTTAGATCCCAGAGTTCCCTGCAATTAGAGAGCTGTTTAATTGTCATGAGTATGGCATTTTTAGTATTCTCTTTTGAACGTGGAGGGAGCGGCAACTGGTTCTTGAAACATTCTTACCTCAAACCTGTTGTGTTAAACATACATCAAAAGGACTGTGATGTTGGTTGCTCATGGACAGCAGACCACTGTTTGATGTCTTTTTTTGACGGAGTTTAGCCTGAAGTTGGCTCCAGGGGAAAGCTTGTAGGGTTAAATTTCTTAGCTCATCCTCTGAAGAGTGTGAAAGTCATACAATTACCTGCTTTTCGATATGGGGATGAATATTATGCCACTACAGGATTTCGAGTGGATGATGTCCAGGGAGGCGACCGGGGCGAAGAAAATGATGATTTCCACCTTTGACACCGGGTATCCCGACCCGTTGTTTAGTAAGCGTGTCGCATCCGGTGACATCGCGGTAGAGCGGCTCCAGGATGACGAGGTGGAGCTGAAGATAGCGGAGGTGAAGTCGTCTGATGCTGGGTTCTACTGGTGTCAAACGCCGAGTACAGACTCCTCCTTCAGTGGCAACTACGAGGCTCAGGTCAAACTCACAGGTATGCTAGAGGTGTGTGTGTGTGTGTGTGTATTTGAGAAATGTGTCCTTTCGCCATTAACTGCAGTGGCCAGATGAGAATGGGTGAAAATCGGGATGGGGGGGTGCGTGGCTACTAGTACATTGAGTGTCAATGAACATTAACACACGTGAAAATCAAAACACAATGCTCAAATTCATTATTTTTGTTCATGAAGTCACCTGTCTGTTATTAGGAAAAATACAACAGTGGATATGTAGGTAAATCATGATCTTTTACTTAATTTGTAGTCTATATTTATTTTATTCATGTCACCAGTGCAGTTGCCCTGGAATGGACTGGCGACCTGTCCAGGGTGTACCCTGCCTCTTGCCCGATTGGCTCCAGCCCCTGCAACCCTAAGATAAGCGGTTGACGATAACCTGCAACCCTTGCTGGAGCAAGAGAACTATACAACGATCAGTAGGCCTATATGTTTAATGTGTAAGATTGCAAGATTAAATTTAAAGTGGTTGGAGGAAGATCCAATAGTTCTGTCTAGCTCAAATAACTGAACATCACATCATCCTCTCATTTGTGCAGGTCCAAAAATTTATCTACAACTAGAGGCTAGTGTGTTTGTCTTTCCAACATTATTTGTTTTCCTCCATGGATTATCCATGTTTACCTCTGTCTTTAGCGGTGCGCCTATGTATTAGCTCAGCCAAAATCGATAGGCCTATTTATCACCATAAATGACTGTGGTTCAGGAGATAGAGCGGGATGCCCGTTAATCGGAAGATCGGCAGTTCAATCCCCGGCTCCTCCAGGCAGCATGTCGAAGTATCCTTGCGCAAGATACGAATTGAACCAGGCGGCTAGCGGCCAGTTGTTCCGCCAGTGTGTGAATGGTGAATGCAGATGTAGGCTTGTGTAAAAGCGCTTTGAGTGGTCAAAAAGACTAGAAAGGTGATATACAAATACGAAGCATTTACAAATGTCAAATCATTATTTATATTGTTATAAGTTTAAAGGCAGATTTTTGCTCCTGAGTGAAAGTTGAAAAAAAAACAGAAGGCAATTGTGCTTTTAAACTTTTCTTTATGGTCAGAACAAACACTTAGATTTGTTAAGCAATCCCAAACAGTGGATTGCTTAACAAATCTGAGGTAGAACATTCAAAACAACAAATATGAATGAACGAAGAAGTACAATATTTTTTCAGTCCCTTTTCCTCAACAAAATAAATATTTTATTAGATAAGAAAGTGCTAATTCATTCGTGATCCAAATGAATTACATCAAATATTTATTGAACATTTGTTATATTTTTATTGAGGAAAATTATATCGCAATCATTATTGTTTTATTGCCCAGCCCTTGCATGAGTACGTGTTCACAAACGGACACGATCACTTCACCAAAAACATGAGCATGATCAATGATCGACACTGTTTGAACATGTTTATGCACAACACTGTATGGGCACACTGTCTAGGCGCCTGTTTGCGCTGTAAGACTTTTGGATTTTATTTGAAGAAGACAACCAGTAGCCTACATATTTCTACCCAAGTTGTTGTTGTATGTGGATAGACAATGCATTTGCATCCATGTGGTCATGGTGTAGGCCTACCTGACCACCTCCAGAGGTGGTTTTGCTGATCGGATCACAATCTGTCCTCAATGCGTCTCAGGTGCGTTTACGCCAGGGAGGGAAATTAACACCTGCCACCAGCCAAATGCGGGTGGATTTTCCGTTTGGCGGCTAAATGTTGGAAGGTCACCCGCCACATTGCGGGGTAAATGTATTCTGCATCATATCGCCATATAATTGCTATTTTACTTTAATTGTACTAATAATGTAATGTACAGTAATACTGTACTGTAATTGACCCTTCGCTAAGCCACGCCCCGAACACACAGCTGGCCAATCACAGCGC
>NC_060150.1:12348636-12360695 GCF_021292245.1 Micropterus dolomieu | reverse complement strand
GGAAGGTCACCCGCCACATTGCGGGGTAAATGTATTCTGCATCATATCGCCATATAATTGCTATTTTACTTTAATTGTACTAATAATGTAATGTACAGTAATACTGTACTGTAATTGACCCTTCGCTAAGCCACGCCCCGAACACACAGCTGGCCAATCACAGCGCGGGAAGGTCACCCGCCACATTGCGGGGTAAATGTATTCTGCATCATATCGCCATATAATTGCTATTTTACTTTAATTGTACTAATAATGTAATGTACAGTAATACTGTACTGTAATTGACCCTTCGCTAAGCCACGCCCCGAACACACAGCTGGCCAATCACAGCGCAGTATAGGACTCGCTCTAACTGAGGTCCAACACTTTCATGGCTACGCTCTATTGACTCTAATGCAAACGCTGTTCCTGGGGCACTTGTAATAATTACAGTCGCTACCCAGAGAGGTTGAAAGGAGAAGAACGATTTATTCTCTTTCCAAAACCTGAAATAAATCCAGAAATATGTCGGCTGTGGATTGTTCCTAATGTTAGTTAGCTAACTTCCTACTGAATGTAACGTAATAAAGCCCTACTGTTCTGCTTTTTCATGAATGTAATAATGAATAGAGGCCTACCCAGCTTGACAGGAACAGTGTTGTTGTCGTTCATATCGTTGTCTTTTGTCTCAATCGTCGGGTGATGCGATGACTGTGTGAGTGGTAGGCTTTAGCTTCTATCTTTCATTTATTCTCGTGTGTTTGAGTCAGTTTGACAGCCTGAATACAACCTTCAAATGTGTAATGCAACTGCAAAACTGTCTGCTTCCTTCTGAGACCGCTTTTTCCAACAAATTTGACAATATTTCTCCGGGGAGTGCAGTAATAGACAGTAGCAGCGCCGACAGTTTGTTGGACTTAGCAACAGTAACTAAGAGGGGCGGGGCTTAACAAAGGGTCAGTTGGCAGCAGACCGGCATTCTTGTTTGTTGTGTGTCGCACTTAAATTGGTCCCAACACACGGATTAGGGTGGTTCATTGGTATTTGTTTATAGTAATTTCATGTTAGTTGTGTTTGATTAGCGTAGATTGGTGAGGGGGTGGGCCTTAGGGGACAGCAGTCGGGAGGAAAGTGGGGTGACTGAGAGTGTAGCCACTTTAATACGGAGATCAATGCAGAAAGAATATCCGCATGTGTTGCATTCGCTGAATCATACTGAACAAAAGTTTTTTGCAACATTATCCCGCAGCCTATGTGTGTGCAGACATAGCGGTCTGGCTTTACCAGAGCCAGCGGCGTGTAAAAAGACTGTTACGTGTAACCTTAACACAACACCGGCATGTTGGCTGTGGCTTTTCACACAGAGATCGTTCCGTCTCTGTCACGAACTTTCCCGGCTCAGAGGCTGATACATACAGTGCAGCGAGCTGACAGATTGGCTAAGTACCCCCGTGAAACAATGCAGCATGAAAGCTGCTAGTGTTTGGAGCACATGACAAAAGTTGTACTTGGAGTGTTTTTAGCTTTTAGCTGGCTAGCTACCAGCGTAGTGTGGCAATATTCAACGTTACCACCAAACCAACAAAATGAAAAAACGAAGCAGAGGAAGAGGAGGCTGAAGCAGAACATAAAAAATAAAGTTGGAGGTCCAGTCAGTGTCTGACACACTGTCAGATCTTCTAATGGTCCTCCTGTCCTTCCCAGATATTAAGGAGAATGATCCATAGGCTGTATAAAAATGTTGATCCCACAAAAGCTGTGATGCTGTGGCACCAGGACTCTGACAGAACCATGAGGCCAGAAGAGGGTGATTGTAGAAAGTAAGCAGGTTTAATTTGAATGATAAAGCATGATTAAGAGTGAGCAGTGATTGTGAAGTTGAAAGATTCATAAGAATCTTGTAAATTTAGAAAACAATTTACTTTTATGTCTGAAGTACATTTAATAGCAATAATATAACTTTTCTTCAAATTTCACGCTGGCCTCTTCTTTAAATTTGCATTCGACATAATACCTTATTGTGTCAAGTAAAAGTACAGAAACAAATGCATATGTGAAACAAAAGGATTTATTATTTTGGCAGGTAAAAATACGTTTGGCTGGTGGAATTTTTCATCTACCAGCAACCTTGGCAGGTGAGCCAAAAAAATTTCCACCACTGGTTTACACATGTACTTTCATGTGGTCAAGTGCTACACGATCACAATCTGATTACCCAAAATGCAATTTAATGTCAGGTGTAAACAGCCTCTATGTTCCCCAATTTGGAATATGCACCCATGGTGAAAATAAAACTGCCAATTATGGCATTGCCTCGTTCATTGAAAGATATTTAACGTGCATCTCTTTTTTTAATCAAAGAATTTAAAAAACATTTTTGGGTCTTAAATCATATTTCTTGAGGTTTTAAAAAGTCTTTAAAAAGCATTGAATTTGACTTTGAAAATGGTGCAAGAACCCTGTTATATGAGGTGCTAAAGTTATCATGTGTGGATCTGTGGTGAGATTTCTGCCTGATCAGAAGTGTTTTCAGTTAGTTTCAGTTTCCACCTACTTGTCTCATCCAGTGCAATCCCAAATGGGGTTCTGTGTCTGTCAGATGGTCTGAGGAGGATACTGTCATGATCTATTGCAGAATGCTGAGGCAGATAACTGAGATGTGGACCCAAATGCAAGACACTGGAAATGCTTGTGCGGTAATGATGTTTAATCCAAAAAGAAACAAAAAAATTCAGGTCCAAACAAAAACATTAACAGAACTCCAAACACACTATCAAAATCCACAGTGGGAGAACACGGAGACAAGCAGGGAAACACTCAGCAACGATGAGGACACGACAATGATTGAACGAAACTGACAACCATTCATAGAAGCTCACACGAGTGGGCAGGAAGAGCAACCAGGTGAGACACATAAAGGAATCAGGGCAGATCTTACACACACTTGAGCAGGCAGGGTCATTCACAGGTGACATTAGGGTAGTGATGGGGCAGTGGATAAGACACATGCCTTTGGTGTGAGAGACCCGGGTTTGAGACACCAATGTGTCCCTGAGCAAGACACTTAAGCCCTAGTTACTCCAGAGGCGTGCGACCTCTGACATACAGTATAGCAATTGTAAGTCGCTTTGGATAAAAGCGTCAGCTAAAAGTATGTATGACAGGGCTCGAAACAAACACCATACAAGTTCAAACCCAGATGGAATAGTTCAAGCATGCACATACAAAACCAAACCCACACAGGAAAATTGAACTGACAAACCATGACAAAAACCCACAACAGTAACCCCCCACACACACACCAGTAAATACAAAAGTAATAAAAAATAAATAAATACCAAAATAAACATATTTAGTTTCATTTTATCTAACTACTTGCCTCGACCAGCATGCAACACTTTCTTCAGTAAAAGTAAAAACATAAATTGTCATCAGTAGCTGTATATACAGATATACAGAATACTATCAAAGGAAGCAACTGTAGAAGTATCTTTTAGCTAAGTACAGACACACCAAGCAAAGGGAAATTGAATTATGATCTTCTATACGGTTTGTAATTTACAGTATTTAGACAGTTATTTTTGTCCTGAATATTGATTTTTAAAGCAAGTAAGTTGATTCAAGGCCGCCAAGTATGACGTAACGCAATAAAAGGTGGAAAACACTCCACATTGGTGTAAAAGGTAGGAAGTGTGTGTGTGTGTGTGTGTGTGGAGAGCTTGCAGTTTCTTATCTTTGTGTTCGGTGATATTCATAAGTATTCATTCCTAAAATCTTTTTCCCGTCAGTCATCCCCAACACCCTCAGGGTCTCCTCCCAGACCCCGCCCCCAGTCGTCCCAGAAGGAAGTGACATGACGCTCTCCTGCAACATCACCCGGCAACTCACCCACCCCACCTACCTGTCCGTCACCTGGTCGGTGAAGAAGGGAACAATGTTGGAGGAAATTTTGACATTTGGCCCTCAGGGAGATGTAGTCACAGGGCAGAAGTACGACCGGCGCTACACCGACGGAGGCATTCGATTGGTTCCTGGGAAGGATGGATTGTTTGACTTGGTGATTTCCAGAGTGACGTCGTCTGACGAAGGGATTTATGAATGCAACGGGACGGAATGGACGCATGAAAATGGCAAATGGATAAAAATCGTGGAGAGCACAAAAGAGATGGGCACTGTTGCTGTTACTCCTACAGGTAAGAAAAAGAACAACAGCAAAAGTATATTAGTAGTAACAGCAGAAGCAGCATCACTATCAGTGGCTCCGCTGGGTCGTCCTGTCTCCCGTCCTGGCCGCATTGTTGCTCTGTCGGCCCGTGCACTTGATCGTCAATCCAAAATCAATAAAAATCATGCAAAAAAAATGCATCTCAAATCATGCAAAAATATAAAACATCCAATAATAAGACCCAATAATACCCAAATAAAATATACTGAAGATAGATCAATGTAAGATGAAAACCACGTGATATGTTAAAAAGTGCACACAATTAGGATAAATTATTAACTGTTTTAAAAGAGAAGTACAAGTACTACAAATGTAGGCGCCAGGTTTGACAAGGAGGAAGAATGCTTCGAACAAAAGACAAAAAGATGATTTCTCTGTTTCTGCTGCAGCAATTTTACTAATTAGGGTTCATACCGCGTAGCGGTAGAACCCGATTGTTTTTGTGTGTTAGTTATTATTATTATTATTTGTTGTTGTCTGCCGCACTGGCTCAAATCCCGTGAGCTGGAATGAGCTAGAAACATGAAACTTGGGGGAATAACTGGAAATTGTGTGCATCAGCTTCCTTTTCACACAGGTGCAGCTCAATGTGCTTTACAAAAAAGCCTCAAGGACTATTAAGGTCCGCCTAGTCCGCTATTTTGAAATGCCAATTATTTGAAAATCACATTTTTGACATCTCCTCCTAGACCGTAGCTCCGATTGCCACCAAATTTTCAGTGAATCATCATTGGATCAAGCCTATTTAAACTTTGTATAAAGCATGTCGATATCTCAATTACCTTTCAAGATATGGACCAATGAACTTTGAATGGGGCGTGGCTCTGGACATGAATGACCACAAATCAACAACCATAGGGCCAATCATCACAAAACTCACAGGATATGTTCAGATAGGTGCCCCGGATATACCTGGACATACGTCCCTAGGGGGCGCTACAAGTGCAAGACAGGTGCTTAGCATTACACAAATTACACTATAAATCCCATATTCATTCTCCAATCATCACAAATCTCTCAGGATATGTCCTCATAAGTAACTGAGACATGCCCTGAAAGTTTCATACAAATCAAACACCCAAGGGCGCTATAAATGCAAACAAACTGCAGGGGATAAAACGCAAAACAGGCAACAAAATGCATATTGTTTGTCCAATCAACACAAAACTTGCAGGATATGTCTACATCAGCACCTCACACATAACCTGAAAGTCTCATTCAAATTGACCACTAGGGGGCGCTATAAATGCATCGTAACTGGATGTGGAATGACACAAATCAAGCTATAGATCAGAAAATTGTTGTCCAGTTGTTACAAAACTTGCAGGATGTGTTTAATAATAATGTTGAACCGTATGTGTGAAATAATTTTGATGGCGATATTGCGAAAAAAGGTATGAACCCACGAATCGCCGCTTGCGGCTATATTGTTATTTTTGTTGTTGTTGTTGTTTTTTTGCTGTCCCACAGCTAGGTCTGTGGAGTGACACAGACATGAGCTAATTTGGCACACATGAAATGATGCTAATTTGTGAACACGTACAGGGTGAAAAAAAACAGGACTCAAGTTGTCACCCACAGCTATCTATCTGACTCCATAGAAACATAAAACTTAATATTTACATCTTCCAAAGCCCTCAAATTATGGGAACTGTAATTCTAAAACTCCACACAAAAAAAACCTTGATGCACGTCTGAAGTTTGTTAAAGACCTCCTGGACGTTCCACAGCACTACTGGCAAAATATTAACTTAGCGACTTTAACTATTAGAAGTACCCCATGAACAGCATTTGACCATATCTTGGAAAAATACAGCAAAAAAAAAGCCTTTTGCATACAAGTCAGTGGAGGGCAGCCATGAAAGTGTTGGACCTCAGTTAGAGCGAGTCCTATACTGCACTGTTATTTTCACTGTGAGTCTTTGTTATGGCTTCATGTCGTTTATCCCGGCCCTGCTGCAGGACAAGCTCTCTCAGCTGAACATGCCTGACTCCACCTGCGGGTGGATCACAGACTTCCTGACAGACAGGAAGCAGCACATGAAGATGGGAAAACATGTCTCTGACTCCAGGACCTCAGCACCGGTTCCCCTCAAGGCTGTGTTCTTTCCCCTCTGATCTTCTTCCTGTATACCAACAGCTGCACCTCCAGTCACCAGTCCGTCAAACTCCTGAAGTCTGCGAATGACACCACCCTCACTGGGCTCATCTCTGGTGGCGATGAGTCTGCCTACAGGTGGGAGATTGACCAGAACAGTCTGGAGCTCAACGCTCTGAAGACAGTGCAGATGGTAGTGGACTTCAGGAAGAGCCCAGCCCCACCCTCCCCCATCATCCTGTGTGACTCCCCCGTCACCACTGTGGACTCCTTCTGCTTCCTGGGCACCATCATCTCCCAAGACCTCAAGTGGGAGCTGAACATCACCTCCATCACCAAAAAGGCCCAGCAGAGGATGTACTTCCTCCGCCATCATTGAGTCCATCCTCACCTCCTCCATCACCATCTGGAACGCTGCTGCCACTGCCAGGGACAAGGGCAGACTGCAGCGTATCATTCGCTCTGCAGAGAAGGTGATTGACTGCAATCTTCCATCACTTCAGGACCTGTACGCCTCCAGGACTCTGAGGCAAGCAGGAAAGATTGCAGCTGACCCCTCCCATCCCAGACACAAACTGTTTCACTCTCTCCCCTCTGGCAAAAGGTTGCGGTCAATCAGGACCAAAACCTCTCGCAACAAAAACAGCTTCTACCCGTCTGCAGCTAGCCTCATGAACAAGGCCGGGTCCCTCACTCCCCCCTTTCAAATAATATGTTTCTCCACATGAATATATCACTTCATTTCATATCATGCACAAACCTGGTACACTGCACATATTTGTTGTTAATTGTTGCTGTTTTATTGTTATTTAACTTTTTTTATATTGTCAATTTATATATTTATGTACACAATATCCTCTTCCGTTGCAATACGTCTGCACAACACAAACTGGAGTAGCCTTATGCACAATGCCACATTGTTCTTTCTCTCCTTATCTATTATTTTTCTCTATTCTGTCTTTAATATTCTTATTTAACTTGCATTGTTTATTCCATTTTTATATATTTCTACATCTATTTATGTCAACTGTATGTTTGTCTACATGTAGCACCTTATCACCAAAGCAAATTCCTCGTATGTGTAAAACACTACTTGGCAATAAAGCTCCTTCTGATTCTGATGTAGTTTGTCGCCTGTACACCCGTTGATGAAGGGACTAACTCTGTCTCTGTCCTCTCAAGGTCGGTCCCTCAGTGTGAATGTTTCATCCTCCTCCTTCCCCTCATCCACGGTTCTCCTCCTCTCCCCCGGTAACACGCTGAGCCTCCTCTGCTCCGTCGGCGCCGACAACCTGCCCACCCTATCCCTGGAAGTGACCTGGATGGCTGACGGCCACGAGATCATCACCATGGAGCACAGCGGGGTGGTGATCTCAAACCCTACCTTGAGCAGCTCGCAAGGAAAACGAGGGCAGGCAACCTTGGAGCGGACGGGAGCTGGAGAATACAGGCTGGGGGTGAGGGAGGTGAGTCGGGAGGACGGAGGGGCGTACACCTGCCGCATCCGAGCCTTCATTGAGAAAGGAGGAAGGAGGTGGCATATGGCGGGCGAGAAAACGTCCAGCCCTTTGACTGTGAATGTGTCGCAGATCAGTGAGTGAAACAACTTCATGTTTTTTTAATGCTTCTTTAAGATGATCAGATCATTAATATAAATGTAAATATGGTGCAAAATGCAAGAGCTTGTAGACTTGATGTGAGCATTTGTAGAATACGATGTGAAAACTAAAATCTGAACTTGTTAATGTTAAAATTTTCACTTGTTTCAATACACCTTTGTTCTGAATGTGAAGTCACAAAAATATTCACAAATGTGTACATTGATTTTTACATAAATACAATGACCTCTCAAACAAACATTTTATCTGCTTGGTCTAGAGATGGTCTGTGCCAAGTTTGGTAACGATCGGACTTATGGCTTTGGAGGAGTTAATTGAAATAGGTTTTTCAGATTTTGCAAAAATGAAACGTCATCACACAGACGCGTGTCTTATACCATACGAATCAGCAGTATCCCCCAAACATATAAGTTAAGAACATATAAGGTTTATGAATGTGCGATGTACTAGGGCTGGGCAATAAAACAATAATGATAATTATTGCAATATAATTTTCCTCTATCAATATAATAAATGTTCAATATATCGTCAATAAATATTTAGTTTTCATATTTGTTAAATTTTTTTATCATAATAGTTTTGAATGTTCTTCCTCAGATTTGTTAAGTGATCCACTGTTTGGCATCAAGTGTTTGTCCCATTCTGACCATAAAGAAAAGTTCTACCACATAATTAACCATCTGGTTTCTTCAATTTCCAGTCAGGAGCAAAAATCTGCCTTTAAATTTGAAAGAAATAACAATTTGACAATTAAATAATTATCAATATCGAATTATATGGAATGTTTTCATTGTGATAACAGTTTTGGCCATATCGCCCAGCCCTACGATGTACTTTGCAGTAGTTATGAGATTTTTTTAAATTGCAAGTGAGAAATGTCTAGAAATTTACATTTGTTGTAACAAGCCACGCACACTTTGAGCAATCATTACTATATTTTATGCATCCAGTAACCCTGGATTGTACAAACCAAATTTTGTACAAATCCATGAAGCGAATTACGAGGTGTAAACATTTTTGAAGTGTTGTGCCTCCTAGTAGAAGAACATCCCAGGACTGGCCAGCAAAGCTCGGGCCGAGCATCTAAACAGACTCGTCAAGTATGGTTACAATGGCTTACGCCAATATTGATTTATGGGCATTTATGTAAAATTGTACATAAAGACACAATAGTAAAAATTTATGAAAAAACATTTGTCGCACAATGTGACATTTTTTTTAAAATGATGAAATAAGTTTGACTCTAAACGAGGCCGTTTTCGAGACAATTGCAAAAACGTAAAGTTGATTGTTATAGCGCCAACATGAGATTTATGAGTGCCATTTTTTTGCCTGCGTAGAGGGTGGAAAGAAAGATAATGAGAACAAAACAAATAGGGCCCTAATGTAAATTTAGGAATTATTATACAAATGTTCCTGTCTGACCACATTTCATATGTCTTAAATCTGCGTGACATTATCCAACTTTGTATTAGATTCAATTGAACATATGATACAGTAGCATATGTTGTATGCTACTAAATCTTTAGTTTATGTTAATATACAGTATATTAAACTGTAAAAACTGATCGGTGTTATCAAGCATTTTGTGTTTAAATTAAATTTGAATGAAAGAAACTGACTTTAAAAAGAAAAATTACAATGTCAACATAGTTTGAGGAATCCCGTTTCTAAATGCATTTTTTCCTTCATGTTTATACAAATACAATAACATCAGAAAAGAAACTAACTATTCAGATTGCCCCTGTTGGTGTTTCTTAAATACCATACAGTTGTGTTCATAATAATAGCAGTCCAACATTTTGTTTTTGGTAAAAATTATATTCCTACATGGCAAATACTTTAGTAGTAGGTGTAGCAGAGTAATAGAAAACCAACAGACCCAACAGTCATGGCATGCATGCTGCTGATTCTGTGTAATTAAATCATTAATTGAAAATAATAGCAGTGTGGAGTTCAATTAGTGAGGTCATTCATTCTGTGAAAAAACAGGTTTCAAACAGATGGCCTTTAATTAAGGAAAAGGCGGCAAATGTTGTACTTGCTGTGTGTAATACAATTCTCTCTGACAATCGGTATAAAATGGGTTATTCCAGGCATTGTTCAGAGGAACAGCGTACCTTGATTAAAAAGTTGATTGGATTGTGGAAAACATATAAAGAAGTGCAGAAAATAGTTTCCTTCAAATCTACAATAATCTCAAATGCATTAAAATGGCAACCAAAACCAGAAAGACGTGGAAGAAAACAGAAAACTACCATTCAGGTGGATCGAAGAATATCCAAAAAGGCTCGATGATCAGCTCCAGGGAGATCAAAGGTCTAAAGTTATCTGTGAGAACTGTAAAAATTAGAAGATGCCCATGCGAAGCCAAGCTATCGGCAAGAAGCCCCCACAAAGTCCCACTGTTGCAAAAACGACATGTGCTGAAGAGGTTACAATTTGCCAAAGAGCACAGTCACTGGCCTAAAGAAAAATGGCGCAACATTTTGTGGACTGATGAATGCAAGATTGTTGTTTTGGGGTCTAGGGGCCACAGACAGGTTGTCACACAACCCCCTAACACTGAATTCAAGCCACAGTACACTGTGAAGACAGTGAAGCATGGTGGCGCAAGCACCATGATATGGGGATGTTTCTCATACTATGGTGTCAGGCCTGAAGTTAGTCGACTCCATGCAACACAGATGTAAAGCAGTTCTCAGAAACAGTGGTCATACAACTAAATATTAGTTCAGTGATTCACAGGAAAGCTAAATATTCAAGCATTTTTACAGTTTATACTGTCAATGTTGGATGAAAAATGATGAAAAATACTGACATTGCTATTTACTGCCTAATATTCCCTTTTCCTCACTTTGTGTTAAGTAATGACAAATTTGATGAATATTTCTTCATGTTTTGATGTGGAATAGAATCTGCAGTTTTTCCAATGCATGTGGATGTAAATAAAAGCTATTAAGGATTAAAGGATTTAGTTTTTCAACATACTGCAATTGTTTTGAACACAACTGTATGTATTTTCTCATTAGTTTGAAATCAAAACCTTTTAAATCTATTGTTTGTTTGCATGCACAACTTGAATGCCATTGTGACGGTTTGTTTTCAGTGGCAATAATTCCCCCTGCAACCTCATCAAATCAGACAGCTTTGTTGACCATTGCTGCGGCTCTCTCTTTGGATGTGCTGCTTTTGCTGCTGATGCTCACCACATATTTTGTGTACACACGTAAGAGAGCTCTTCAACACCATAAAACACCTTCAGTCACACACAAACAGACATTTGGGCAGCTATGTTTTGCTACGTGTAAAAACTAATGGGAAACAAAATCTGGAACAACTTAAGAGAACAAATATATATTACAGCCTATCATGTAATATATTTTAAAGAGGTGGTATTATTCTCATTTTCAGGTTCAAAATCCTATTTAGGGGTTGTACCAGAACAGGTATACATGGTTTCATTTTCAAAAAACACCATATTTTTTGTCATACTGCACCCTGTGTTGAAGGCTTCATTTTACCGATGGAGTGATACATCCAGTCTCTAAATGATCTTTGTTTGGAGTTGCACATGCGCAGTTCCTAGTTAAGGACTACTAGCCAATCAGAAGCAGAGAAGGGCAGGTCAGCGAAAGGCCGGTAATAGCCAATCAGAAGCAGAGAAGAGGACGGGCTGAGAAGGCTAGTGATTGGAAGAGGCGCTATCGAAGAGGTTGAGACTGGATGATTCACGGCTAGGAGGAGTTGTACGGTTTGGAGGGCGATTCAAATTACTTTGTGACTCATTAATCTTACAAGGGACAAGTATTTGATATCTCAATTGGCATCTCCTGTGAGAGTTTGTTTTGTGAGCTGAAGCAGCAGGCAGCTCCCCAACGAGGGATGGGCTATGCCGCCGAAGGGGAAAACTAGTGATGGTGCTGGGAGTAATGACAAAAAGTCCAGACAATCTGAAAAAAGAGATCTGACAATGGAAGTGGAAGTGAGAGTGACGAGTCCCAAAGCACAAGGAAAATGCCAAGATCTGAAGAGGAGGGTGGATTTAGGATGATAGTTAAATTCAAAGATAAAAGTGACAAAGCCTTAAACCCACTCAGACTATCGGAGGAGCTAAAAAACAAAATGGGAAAAGTTC
>NC_060150.1:12337494-12348536 GCF_021292245.1 Micropterus dolomieu | reverse complement strand
ATGCAAATGTTTACCTAAACACAATGTACAGCTAATAGGCACTGAAGGTGGATAGTTCCACTACACACAAAGTACAACAGACAGGCTATGCAGTCAATACCAGCGGCACACAAGTCAACAGGCGGTGACAAGCTGCCTGGAGCAACAGCTGGACTCTCCTTATGAGCCGGAGGTAATTAACGTGGTGATGAGCCATTGGTTGAGTGGAAAACAGAGGAACCAATGGGCGGTACAGATGTCAGCACCCCAGAAACCAGGAAGTAGGCGGGTCTTCATTCCCCAGGGACACAGCCTACTTGGTAGAGGTGAGACAGGGAAAAGAGGAAACACAAGGGTGACAGCGACAGCCGTGACAAAAAGGCAAAGAGAACAACTTTATTCTGAGGTATCAGGAGATGGATTACAAGCAGTGACATTGAGAGATATTTTGAATCCTCATGAGAACCAATCAAGGATAGTGGAAGCAGTCATGGATTTTATATCTGCAACAGGATTAGCCCTCTGAGAATGAAGGTGCTATAAAGCGATACCGAGACTGAACTGTGGGTGGCAGCAATATGCCGTAAGGCATCTAGTCTGCCGGAAAGCCAGTAGAAGAAGAAGAAGAAGAAGCAGAGAAAGGCGGGTCAGCGAAAAGACGGTAAACAGTTTCACTTCAGCTGTAGGCTACATGTTGCGGACCAGCTTGGCAATTTGAACTGGAGCATGAGTTTCAGAGTGGTGAGTTATTAATCTGTAACAAAAGTATCTTTCATCCATAAAGTTTTAACTGAGCTCTGTCTCTATGTCACAGTAACAACTTTATGTCCATTGACTGCTTGGAGGGTAGCTAGTGTTTGGAAGGGAGAGGAGAGGTGTGCTGCAGTCATAGGCTGAGGGCATGTCGGACTAGTCGCTCAGCGAGCATTATGGCACTATTTTCATTGTGATGTCACAAGAAAGGGAAGTAAAGGCTGTACTACAAACAAGCTGTTTTCAGGCAGTTCAGAGCAGTGTTTTCTGTGGGAGATGGAAACTTCCTTTGTGGTGGACTTTGGGCTTTTTCACTTTGCAAACCTATTACATGCACAAAAAAGATATATAACTCAATAAAGGAGAGGGAAAAACCATAATACCACCTCTTTAAAAGATGATTCCCATTATAGTTTCTGGCAGACAGAAACCAGTATTTGTATGCTGGCTTTCAGTTATCTCATTAACAACATTTCTTACACTACTTATCCGTTCAAAGACACACCAAACTCCACAACATTATCTTTAACTTATCTTTTACGAATGCTAAAGGTAATGTACTATGGAGGAACTATTCGCTGCCATTTTAGCATTATAACGTTCTATTACAAAATGCAAAACTTTCTATCATTTTATCTGAAGTATGGCTTGTTAAACTAGTTATTCCAAACTGGTCTAGCTCATGACATAATGCTGTAATAATTTTGATAGATTTTTCGCACATAGTATTGGCCAAACGTCCCCCCTGTTACAAGCCATTTTCATTTCTATAATAACTTGTTTTTAATGCACAGTTATTGTAATATTTTACATTTCATTTACATTTTCTAAGTGCGAAAATGTCCCTCACCCTACCCAGCATATGTATTTTAAGAAACTATTAATAAACAAGCATTATCTCAAAAAGGACATGTTTTATTCTAAGTCATAATGTAATTTCAAAACATAGACTTTAGAACAATTAGAATAACATTTGAATTTGGCCCCATTTATAACTTTTATATTTATAAATTTAATATAAAATAACACATGGGTGGACATCACACCAGTGAACAACAATGCCTTTAATTATTAAAGAAAGGCAACTCATACCCCCACTCGTGACAAATACATGCAAATATTTTAAACTTATATTTTAATATTTGACAAATAAATGCATAATAAAATAATATATACCAATACATGCTCCAAACATTTATTCATCTACGTAGACCTCTTACATCCACCCTATTACTTAGTGTTACTGTGCAAAACAGTAACAGGGTGGACATTTAACGCTAAAGTTTGCCATTATTGCTAATGTGATGAACAACAGAACACAGGAAGATTTTAAAGGTAAAAGTACCATAAATAAACACAACATAGAGACATTTAATTGCGGCCTGATTATCCTTAATGAATGATGAATGAAATAATACTAGTACCTTTTTCTCTTTATTTAAATTCCTGTAAAATTATCCTCCATAATGTAGCAATAGTTATAAGACTACTTAACTGAAGTGAATACTGTACCTTTATAGAAACTGCTCATTTATTTTACTAGAATATAATTTTGCTCTCTTCCCTTTCTCACTTTGTCTGACAGGATTCGCATGTTGTAAGAATACAAGGACAGGAGCATGAAGGAAAAGCAAAGAAGAGGAAAAGAAGTAAGAGAGACGTACCAAAAAGCAATGTTTCCACTAGTTTACTTATGCTAGTGTTATAAAATAACAGTATCCACATTTATCTTTTAATTTGTTATCTAAAGTAATAGATAATTCTGCATATTCTGGTATTTTTCTCTTATAACAGCCAGAATATCAGGTGTACCCTCGACATTGAAGGGATTGTGGCTGCTGGACTGGCCGTTAAACTTGAGACCTTAGCATTAGCTAACTAGCATCAAACATGGCTGCAACCAGAGAAGAAAAGAAGCAATAGAGTCATCTTTTGCTGGCAAAATTCATGGCATTTTAATCACTTCAAAAATGATATAGTATTTTCGACAGTGCTGCGTTGTTCTTATCTTTTCTCATTTCAGTTCTCATATATTTCATTTAATTTCAGTAAAGACCTGAGACCTACACTTAGCTTTAAGATAATGTGTTGGTTAAGCTAATCTTTGTTAATCTTAAATATTAAGTTTCCATCCATCCTAAATTGAGCTTATTGTTTCCTCCATTTTGTTCCGAATCTTGGACACACTTGTTTGGGGATGATGATTATTATCTTTTGTATTTTTTTTTTTCTCGGTTGTTTGTTTTTGTTTATCTGAAAGTTCACTGAGTAAGAAACCTGGATTTGGTTTATGTAACAAAGTAGACCTATCCATCGGTGGAAACTAAGTACCGCTACATATGGGGTATTGTAAATTGGCTCCCGGCTGACTAGAAAATTAAAATGATGTCACTTTTATTTAAGCAAAATACATTTTAAAAATATATTTTTTTGTAGCTAATGGAGTATTTATGTAGTATCATACTGTACTATCGCCACTTTTCATCAAGTACAGATCAGAATCCTCAGTTATCCCGTTTCTGTGCAAGTAATCCAGCTTGCATGTATTGTTCTAATAGTCCAGCTGGGTACTTCTTATTTCTACTGGTACTTGTGTGTACGTACACACATTTAATGTCTTTCATTTCGTTGCTGATGATATCTCACTCTAACTTTAAATAACAGGAAATTCACCCTCAAGCTTTAGTTGAATTGTGTCACAAATGATTTAACTGAGATGAACGGTTGTGTATCAGATCACAATCCTAGTTGGTTTTTGCCTTCGTTGTTATGTTTTCTTGTGTAATGCAACTTTGCTCATCACTGCACCAATTTATTTGTGTTGGGTAATGTGGCCTGTTTTTTAAAGACTGAAGAAGATACTCAAGATGTGCATTTGTTATAAGATATATTTCATAATTGTAATATCCTTTTTTAATTTTGCACTTTACATTACAATACATCGCTTATGTGCCACTGGTGTGGCACATGTATTACTCCATTTCATGCATTGTTTGATATGCTTATTCTGATATTAATTGTCTCTCAACTCATGCTAAATATAAAATACAAATGTTGTGTTGGGCCACATGTGACACTCTCATTATTGCATTTCTTTCTCGCAGTTTTTGTGTAATTTGTAAAATAATAATTTAAAAAACAATTTGCTGGGAAAATGTAACACAAATTGTGTTAACTCCAATGTTATAGCTCATATTAAGCAATTTTGCCAAAAAATATAAATATGCTCAATTGTACTTTGAGTTAATAAAATGAAATGGGGACATTTTTAAAACTTCTCAGTAGTATTGGTGTTGCAAGTTAGTGGCCAAGTGGAAAACCTTGCTCTCAAAGACACATATACAGATCAATGTGTCACTTAGTGCTCAACACTTGCCTAAAAAATAATCTAAATGTGGTATTCTGTCCTGCCCACATTTCCTTCCTGAGTAAAAGATAAAGATGTTTATGGTAATGTTATGTTCATGTTAGATAATTAGTGGGAGAGCTCTGTTAAAACTTCCAAGTTCTTATTCAGTGAATTGCAACGCCATTGAGCTTCTTAATACTTTATTATGCATTTCATTTCAGCTCTTCTGCATTTTCTCTAATGTTTTCCAAGTTTTTGTGAATTTCAGCTCTTTTATGCAATTGAATTAAAGTCTTTTGCATTTCCTGCAGTGTTTTGCAAGTTCATTTCAGCTTCTAGTTTAGTTGTCTTCACTCTTTATTATTATATATAACAACTTATATATATTTTCCAGCTTCAAAATGTACATCCTGTTCAGGAGATTTATGCTATTACGTTCATTGCTGATATGTGTAATGGTAAATGAAAAAAATGAATGGGTTTCATTGGGAGTAGAGGCTCAACTTTCTTCCAACATACTCAACTTTAAGAGCTATGTGCAGCTACAGACTCCATTTGAGTTGCAGAAAAGATGTTGATCTTTCAAAGTTGTATGTGGTGTTTGCTAAAAAAAAATGCTTAGTTAAGGATCTGTGTCCTTCCAAAGTGAAGGGTTTTTACAGCTTTTAGCATACTTTACCAATGTGTCATGTGATCGCTTAGAGTGGAGACAGGAGGATATAGTAGACCAGATGTTTTTTTTGTAAACTGCTGCCAGTCATGTATATTTATCTCCATAAGCAACAAAGGATGAAATTGTGTCCTTACTAGCAGGTTGTTTGGTAGTTCAGTTGGTTGAGCAAATGTCTCTGGAGGAGCATCTCTTATAGAAAGTGTAATATTGACATATTGGCTTAATTACTTTATATATATATATATAAAATAAACAAAAAATTTGGATTTCAAGTTCAAAACTGAAAAAATTAATTCAACACAATCAAAATCTGAAAAGACAGCAACAACAGTGTCAGTCTTTTCTTCCTTACAAATTTGCTCCAACCTAGTTAAATGTTGATGAAACACGAATATAACTTTAAATATTAACTTTTCTAATTAGTGACTTAAATACTGTACATTTTGGAGTAGTTGATGCTACTTTGCTCTTCTACTCCTATTAGACTTTTTACTTCTTACTTTCAGATAAGGATTTAACTTTTAAATTCATGATTTAAATGATCATAAAATAAAATTGTTTGCATACCATTAAATCAGTGCAGCTAACATAAAGGCTTCTTTTCCTTTTGTGTGAGCACTGAATGAATGTGTACACCAAATGTCCAGTAGATGGAGATATTTCACCAGTTATAGTACAGTTTACTGTTTGGTTGAGGCGGCTGACTTCATTTTGAGTAGAGTACCAGTCAAAGCCTGTGGAGTGGCTGCCGCTATCTTTATATAGAAACCTGAGATTAATCTAGTGGAAAAATAAATTACACTGTTGATGCAGAGGTTGGATGGTAAATTTTGAGTAAATATCCCCTTGATGCCTCCTTGGAGATCAGTTCCAGCGTTTCCTTCTCCTAAAAGAGTTGCATGTTTAGCAGTGGTGGGCCTGAATATAGGAAACATAGCTACAAATCCTGCTGATACCCCGCCAAAGAAACTTTAAATCCTTTCTTGTGCTTTGGAACACACAGGTGCCATTCTTCGTCTGGGCCTGGAAAAACCAGCTGAAACATACCTGTGGAGTGTTTTAGGAGCTGGAAAGACCCAAAATCCCAGAGCTTTAAGTGGACCTTGCTCTGGGTTAGTATCGGTATCTTCTCTATTTGTGGGAAAAGATCCGCAATTCTTGCTTTGGTCCTGGGAAATGCATCAGCAATTCTTCCCTAGACTGAAGCTGCCGTTTCTCTCATGGGCCTGCCTATGAAATGTTCAAATATTCCAATGTGTCGTGAAAATCCACCAGCACTGCTTGCTCTGACTGTAGAAAAACCAGCTGCACATCTTCTGTTGATTAATCTTCTTCTTTTCCAAAACTCACTGTCCACCGTCCCATGGACTGTGGAAAACACAGGATGTGGAAATATCAGCCACAATTGTTGCATGTGTTCAATAAGTGGCAACCAGTGATATTGCTGTGATAATGATAAAATCAGCTGAATTTCTTGCTCTGGTCTTCCAGGAACCAGCAGCAATTCTCCCTCTGCTACCGTACAAATAAGGTACCCAAAATAAGGTCCCACGGGAAGGGAGGGACTTGCTCTCTATAGTGGAAATTAAGGCTGATACTGATATCAGAATTTCAGATATAAGCTATTTATATAACAATCATATACCCTGTTAGATGCTGCGTTACTCATGTCCAGGATGTACTGGTCTAGCTCTCTGTTTTAAGGGTGTGATCCTCCAGGCCCATGAGTATTACCCAATTAGGTATAACTGGGGACTGTTTAAGCTGCAGTTAAAGTGATTCACCTAGCTTCTAACTGTCGTCAACTGAACACCTATCCTGAAAAGCCCTAGAGCCAAATAGTACTTCAGCCACATCCCTTAGCTCTCTACCAATTCAATCACTGCATTGGTGAAGAAATAAATTCAGTGTTTAAATGCAGTGATTATAATTGTATTGCAACATTGAGCAAGGGCAAGCATACAACTTATACTGATTAAAAATAGATATGTTTAAAATTCAGAACCTGATTAAAGGGGCTATATGTAGTTTTTCAATGAAGTCACTTATTAATAAATCAAAAGTTCACTGCCTTATTGTCAACGTGCTATAACCTCACTTAGAAATGAAGCACACGCCTGTTTTCTCTGTTGCTTGGAACAGCCACTATTCTGCTTTTAATGTGAGGACACCGGGTCGGGATGTAGCCCTGTGCGCGCTCTTGAGCCTCAACAATGCGGCAAACGAAACGCAGTCAACTCACACCATAAAACCGGCTCCCAGCAAAACACAGACTCCAACATTAACTCTCCATAAGGATGAAAAACAATGAAGGTTTATGTGATGAAGCTTGTCAGGACAAACAGCATCAGAAGACCTGTGAAAACAGTGAACATCAGACAGGCTGGAATCAAGGAGAGTCACATTAGCTCATCAGCTAACGCCGATCAGTTGCTAACGTAATCCGGTGCAATATATAATATGTAACGTCATGTCTTTCTACATTACATCACCAGCATACTCGATCCACATTACTTTCCTGTGTACCACCGGTATTATGAGAAAGTGTTGATTTAGCCTGCAAGAAAGGATGTAACTGTACAAAGCAAATTTGGAGCTATTTGTTGATCCTAGCCTTGATGCAATACAGTAGCAGTCAGCTAACATAACTTTAAATATACATCAAAGAAATAAACAATGAGAATGTGGGGTTCTATTGTGGGGAGAATTTGACTCATACGGGCAGCTAATGAACGCAAGCTAGGAGTTTTAAGAGTTAAAGATAATCTATTAACAAACTATTGGACATCACTGATCACAGAATGCCTTGGTTTGGTCTTACTGTTTGTCGTTTCTCCCAGCCAAGTTGCTGGTCGGCGGCCTCACGCTGGCGGAGTTCTGTGCGTTCTCGGTTAGGACGGCTTAAAACCGTCGCTTTCTCTGCCAGGGAATTGCTCTGGAGGTCCGTCTTGGTCGGCTTATTGAAGAAACTTGCAGTGGGGACCTTTACAACCCTGGCTCGGGTTAGAGGTTTGGTCGTCCTTTGTTACTGCTGGCGGGCCCACGTGACTGGGTCAGGCTTCAGTGGGAGCAGTGTAAGTTAGCTCGACGAATAAAGCTTAAAAAGAACTTGGTCGTTCTTGAATTAAACTAGTGTAACTTAACGGTCTAATAACTTTTAACAAACAAAAATTAATAAAATAAAAAGCAAGTAGGTTGCTGGGAACGAGGGAAAAACCGAGGTCACGGCGCTTCACGTGTGTGGCTTGAAACGAACAAAGAGCCTTCGCTGCGCCGGGTCGAACTTCTTAGGGTGCTCCCGGGAGAGGGAGCACGCTGAGCGCGTGCCGAAGTGCAGGTGAAGAGGGCAAGGACAAGAGGAGCAAGAGAACAAGAGAGCGAGCTGCTTTTGTTTGTTGGGGCGTGGTTCCCAGAGGGCAGTCCTTTGTTCCCCTGAGGGAGGGCTTGTTTCCGGTTTCCTGAGACACGTCTTTTTTAACTTTTGATATGTCTATTCAAAAATCTATTTGTGCATATTGTAATCAAATATCTTCCCGCAATCAAACCTTAATTGTCAAATGGTTATACCATTCTTAGCTTTAAGCATTTGATAAAAAGGAAAAAAATTGTCAGTAGTTAAACCTTAAAAGGTTAGCATTTCATAGGAATCACATCAGATGAGAGGAACTTAACTAGCTTCCTGGATCATATTGGTGGTTACACATTCTTACTTAGAGAATATAAGCAAGATACACGAATGACATCAGATTATGAACAGGTAAATACAGAGTGACATTTATACATTAAACGGCATTTCAGAACGATGGCATGTAATACTTATTTTGTCCAGTTGAGCTCTGGTTCCATGACGATAGCTTTAATTATTCTTTCAACACAATCATTTGCTCAGGAGCTGGGAAATTTTGTTATTTAACATTAAATTCGAGCTGGAAACTTGATTGAGTAGTATAGGATGACATTTCTTTATCATATTATTTCTAAAGGAAGTGTCAGAAAGTGTTGGGAACAAAGCACTGGTTACAACAAAAAAGGAATAAATGTCAGGGATCCTTGCTGCAAATACTGCAAAATTAACTTATTTAGATTCTTTTCAACAACAAATAACAACATGGTAACATAACTACTCAAATGGAGTGGAGAGACCTAGTTAAGTAATTTAAAGATTATTTAATTAAACAAGTTTTGAGGAGACAGTACTCCTTGTTTATACAAAGAAATTCAGGGCTGTCCTCTGGTGTCCTGGAGTTTCTCACGCCTGGCGGTGAGAGGAGAATATCCTTTGATATGAGATAATTAAACAAAGAGGGAGGTCAGTTGCCATGGTTACGTGTGTGGGGGGCAGTTTAGGGTTTTCTGCCCTCTCTTAAAAAAGAGTTCTGATAGGCTGGTTAGTGTTTCTTTGTCATTTTAACAGTCAAGCACCGAACCTTGTTTTGGCTGCTGCCAAAGGTGGCCAGTTTTACGATCGAACTTCCCAGAAACAGCACTTAGGGAAAGCAAACCCTTCACCTCCTCCTTTGGGGTCTCTTCAGCCATCTGTTGAGGGTTGATATCTTAAACCCCCTCCTCTTTCTCCCAGGGAGAGAGAAGGAATTTGGATTATAAAATGCACAAATCCACACTGTTTGTTCACAACATTAACAAGAAACTATATAAAATGGTGTTGAAGCATGGCATTAATATAACCTAAATAAAAGGAAAATCAGTGAGTATTGAGGAAGATTAAAACACTGCAAATTAACTTTCTTTATGGATTCTTCTTTTCAACAACAACATGGTAATATAACTACTCAAATGGAGTGGAGAGACCTGCTAAGTAACAAAGATTATTTAATTAAACAAGTTAATAGGCACGTTATGAGGAGACAGTATTCATTTGTCCCCACAAAGGAATGTGGGCAGTGTCCTTTCTCCAGCGTCTGGAGTTTCTCACCAATTCACATCTGGGTGTGAAGATGAGAATATCCTTTGATGTGAGGTAATTAAAGAGGAACTCTGTTACACTGCCCTTTTGGTCTTGGGAGTGTTTAGAGGTTATTTAGTTTATGGCTGCGGGGGTCAGTTAGTCTCTGGGTAATGTTAGTATTGTCATCTTAACAGTCATGCATAGAATCTGTTATCTCAAATTCACCGGAGGTGGTAGGTTTTATGGATGAAACTACCCAAGCAGCACTTGGGAGCGGATCAAACCTTTCACCCCCTCCTTTGGGGTACTGCAGCTGTCTGTTGAGGGTTTGATATCTCAACCCCCCTCCTCTTTCTCTCAGGGAGAGAAAAAGAATTTGGGATCTCCAAATTTATTTGATATAAAATGAACAAATCCACACTGGCTGATCACTACAAAAGCCTCTGCTGAGATTTATTCACCAAGTAGAAGGAACCATGAGAGATGTGGCAAAGGGGTGTGCTGTCTTCCTGGATCTCCTAGTCCATAACAATCTCCCTTTTTGTGGTGTTCAGCACATGATTGCTTTCTGAGATGACAGAAAACGCGTCGCACTTTCACCTGCCACCGTCTTATATACAGTCTGCAACATGCATTTTACTGACGGCCGTTTTACCAATGCATTGGCGAAGGCACCCACCACACCCCCGCGTTAAAGTAAGCACACCATAAAACATGAGTTATCGTGTGCAGTGCGTAACAAGACCATCCACTGTATGATTGATAACAGCTGATACCTACGGTGGCCGGGAAGTGCAAATCAACATTACAAAGACTGAAACACTTTTGCAAAGCTTGAGACAAAGTTACATTTTGGAAAACATTTTTACCCTACCATAAAACACAATTACATGGGCGAAACACTTTTACCAAGGGCAAAACATTTTTACCAAGGACAAAACAAATTAACATTTTAGAAAACAAATTAGCAAGACGCAAAACACTTTTACCCGTCCCGAAACAAATTTACAAACGATCGATCCCTCACGGAAAGGGAATGTACCACATACCGGAAGTGACGAGTGAGCGCGGTTAATTCGTGTTTTCAATGTGGAGAATATGGCGTGAATATGAAGCATATAGGAATTTAAGTTTTTGGTGACCGAACATGGACTGCGACCGAGGGATGTGTTGCCCGTTTTGTGGTAAACACATGAGCAGCTTAACACGGTTTTGCTCTACGTGTGGTCGGTGTTTGGAGTTTTTAAAGGACGCGAACCAGACGGAAACACAGGGGACTTCTCGACAGCCGGACAGTGCTAAGC
Organism: Micropterus dolomieu; assembly: GCF_021292245.1. Taxonomy (NCBI): domain Eukaryota; kingdom Metazoa; phylum Chordata; class Actinopteri; order Centrarchiformes; family Centrarchidae; genus Micropterus; species Micropterus dolomieu. Next base: position 12,337,572 of record NC_060150.1, on the reverse strand, counting down.
AAAGTAAGTGTAGCATAATGCTAGCTATCTGAGGACATATGGACAAAATTGGGTAGTAATGCTAATGATTTTTCGAGC
>NC_060150.1:12336697-12337474 GCF_021292245.1 Micropterus dolomieu | reverse complement strand
GGCTGCTGGGAAATGTTTTGGTCAACTTGCTCTGGTTCGCTGTGATGGCTTCAACACATGGAAATAAAATGTGTTTTATTAGTTTGGAGCTGGAAGTTGATGTGTGTCATTATTCTCCTTTAATCCCAGAAGCAAAGCAGATATTATTTTAGATGAACTGAGCTCATTCTAGCCGCCTCGCTGTCTTCTTCCTAAATCTTTATTTGGACTGTTGTTTGGATGTTTAACACAGGGAGAGCATCTCAACACGTCTTTAGCACTTTGTACTTTTTAAGTGTAATTTCTGCTGTTTTAGTGGTAGGCATGCTGCTGTTTAGGATGGGATTCAGAGCAGCTGTTTTGCAGCAGCTCTGTTATATTACTAGATAAACGTAGGATTGATGGGGCCACATGGAACTGACGGAACTGATTTAAAACCTCTAAGAGGGAAAACACTCCCGTTATTTACAGACCCAGAGATAGCAGCACCTGATCTACTGAAACAAGCTGTCCAGAAAATGAGAACATTTAACAAGGACATGCACGAAGGACCTTATGTCCTTTTGTATCCAGACTGCTCAGAGGTGGTCCATGTGCCTGGTTCAGAAAGGCCATTTAAATTGGCAGAATATAAAAAGGAAATAGGAAAGGCATATTCCAGGATTACTTTTTTCATTTGCCTAGAAAAGCTCTTTAAAAGAGGTTAGTGGATCTCATAATTCAATATTTTTAAATATTCAAATACTCTGCTGAAGGATAAATAATGGTTGTTTGATTTAATTTTTTCAGAGTACGATA
>NC_060150.1:12334892-12336677 GCF_021292245.1 Micropterus dolomieu | reverse complement strand
TTAATTCGTGTTTTCAATGTGGAGAATATGGCGTGAATATGAAGCATATAGGAATTTAAGTTTTTGGTGACCGAACATGGACTGCGACCGAGGGATGTGTTGCCCGTTTTGTGGTAAACACATGAGCAGCTTAACACGGTTTTGCTCTACGTGTGGTCGGTGTTTGGAGTTTTTAAAGGACGCGAACCAGACGGAAACACAGGGGACTTCTCGACAGCCGGACAGTGCTAAGCAAAGTAAGTGTAGCATAATGCTAGCTATCTGAGGACATATGGACAAAATTGGGTAGTAATGCTAATGATTTTTCGAGCGGCTTCTAACCTTTTACAGTCTCTATGCTTCTAACTTTCTATTTTGAAACGGAACTCTATCCATTTCAGCAGAACAACCATGCCCATGATACAAAAAGTTCATGGAGTATAGAAGCTCGAAGTCAAAAGAAAGACAGTCTTTTAACTATGGGCCAAAAGGAAGATCTAGGCCTAAAGAAAGAAAAAACGTCCAGGTAAGTTGTACTGACCGTCCTATAAAATTTTGCAATGTTCTATATGTATTTGTGTGTGGATTTTACCTATACATGAATTATATCTTTGTTATATTTCTAGATAAACGTAGGATTGATGGGGCCACATGGAACTGACGGAACTGATTTAAAACCTCTAAGAGGGAAAACACTCCCGTTATTTACAGACCCAGAGATAGCAGCACCTGATCTACTGAAACAAGCTGTCCAGAAAATGAGAACATTTAACAAGGACATGCACGAAGGACCTTATGTCCTTTTGTATCCAGACTGCTCAGAGGTGGTCCATGTGCCTGGGTCAGAAAGGCCATTTAAATTGGCAGAATATAAAAAGGAAATAGGAAAGGCATATTCCAGGATTACTTTTTTCATTTGCCTAGAAAAGCACTTTAAAAAAGGTTAGTGGATCTCATAATTCAATATTTTTAAATATTCAAATACTCTGCTGAAGGATAAATAATGGTTGTTTGATTTAATTTTTTCAGAGTACGATACCTCAGATTCTGATTCTGAAATTGTCATCACAACAAGGAGCAGAGCTGAATTCAATCGAGCTGACACTTTGGTACATCTCTTAGTTCTTTTTTAAACCAATTATGTATGTTTGTATTTATTCATTTTCATATAATTTATTAGATTTATTGGATTTTAAGCATAACATCAATATCCTGATCAATATTTTAGTGTAAAGGGCTTGTTTTGATTATTTTGCCGTTACTATTAAACAGTAACACAGACAACCATTCAGCATTGATATACTGTGTCGTAATGTAAACAAATGATGTAAGCTGTTGAAAGTTGTTGATCATTTTATCCGTTTCCTCTCAGGTTTTTGAACCACAAAATCGAAGTACTCCCAAATACAAACTGGAAGATGAAAGGTAGGTGTTGCGCACTTGGACACAAAGAAACTTTCAGGCTTGCATGGGTTGAAATTATTTATTTACGTCTTGACTGGAAATGATGATAATAATTCATATTTTATTGGGCTACAGTACTTTCACTACTAAAAATTTTTTTTTTCATTTAATTCACAAAACTGCTAAAACTACTAGGAGATATTTCACTACACATTATACATACATTTATATTTCTGCACATAAGCTCAACGTTGCTACATGCTATCAGCCGTTTCTGTAACTGACTGAGGTGCCCCCTCGCTGCATACCTAGAGTACCCACAGCTGCCTGTGTGAGCTTTACTTTTAACATCACAGAATAAACCTACTGAAATACAGTTGCTCTTGCAGGTGAATAAACACA
>NC_060150.1:12323558-12334792 GCF_021292245.1 Micropterus dolomieu | reverse complement strand
CGTAGACCCCCTCCCCTGTTCAATGACGGCTTCTCAAACCTGGTGTAGATGGCTTCCTTGACACCTCTTTCAAACCATCCATCTTCTCTGTCTAAAATGTGCACCTGGTGGTCCTCAAACGAGTGTCCTCTGTCCTTCAGATGTAAGTAGACTGCAGAGTCTTGACCTGAGGAGTTGGCCCTTCTGTGTTGAGCCATGCGTTTGTGTAGTGGTTGTTTAGTCTCCCCAATATACAGGTCTGTGCATTCCTCACTGCATTGGACCGCATACACTAGATTGCTTTTCTTGTGTTTGGGTGTGCGGTCTTTGGGGTGTACCAGCATCTGTCTTAGTGTGTTCTTGGGTTTAAAAAACACAGGGATGTTATGTTTGTTGAAAATCCTCCTGAGTTTCTCTGATACTCCAGACACGTATGGAATCACAATGTTGTTGCGTTTGACCTTCTTTTCCTCCTCCCCTGTAGTTTTGTCACAAATGGACTTTGGAATTCAAAATAGTCCAGGATTTGGCTGTTTCTAAGCTATATGATGGATGACCCCTAGAGTTAAGACTCTGAAACGCATGACCAGCGTGAGCCTACGTGTGACGTACAACAGAAGCGTTGCGCTGTTACACTACGCAAACTCACTCGAGGCCCACAGCGAAGGAAATTAATAGTTGAATGAAGTCGTTATTTACAAAAAGTATTCTTGTCGCTTGATAAACTTAAGATTGAGTCACTGTAGTCACTCGGACTATTTTAATTATATCTTTAATAACTTTTCTGGGCCAGCAAGTTTCGATCCCTTAGAAGCCTATGGAGGAGTGATCCAGCTCTCAGATTTAATCAAAAATATCTTAATTTGTGTTACGAAGATGAACGAAATTCTTATGGATTTGGAACAACATGAGGGAGAGTAATTACTGACAGCATTTTCATTTTGGGGTGAACTATCCCTTTAAAAGTGCAGTTGCCAAAGTTGTTTTTATAATGTTACAGTATGTGAGCAGCATGTTCTTTTCTCAGTTAACATTTTGAAAATGTTTTAGATCCATGACTCTCAAACTGGGATCCCTTTGTGAATCACTTGTTTTAGATAAAGAAACAAGAAATTTTCTTTTCTATACTACAAAGTGTAATAAATGCTCATTACTATTTTTGACTCATTTGATTAATTTACTTCACACTTAAAAACAATTAAGCTTTGAGTGACAGATTCATAAATAAGTAGTATAATAAGAAGTATCCAGCATCTCTAAGGTCTGCAAATAACTCCATCCAGAACTGAGACCTATAGAAATGGATAAAAATGTTTACTTATACTATCAAGTATATACACATATGTTTGAATAATGAAATCAAAGGTTAGTTGTAAAGAAATGTATGGTCTGAATCTTTTGGTCATTCAATTTTCTTTTCAGGAACAACTACTTTTCCTGACGGGCAGGACTTGCTTTACATTTCTTATTGATCTTTATTGTGCTCGTTTTTCATAACCGAATGACCAAAGATGCAATGACCCTATATGAAGACAACTCACCTTCCCTTTCTAAATATAGACCACCAGGACTCAATACGCTGGTTATTTACAGATGAGCCGTACATGTGGCTGGACGCTCCAGAGTAGTAGTCACTGTGATGGTGGCGTAGGGTACATTGAATTGCAGCCATTATGCCGTTCTCAGTGCCGCAATCAGCCCTCAGTCTCATGGGGATGACACCGAGGTTTCGCACACATGACATGAAATATTGAGCAATCACTGTTGGGTTATTTGTTGGTCCACATTCAAGCCACAATACTTTACGTGAAAATCCATCTATGCATCCCGAAATGGCCAAACCGAATGGCTTAAGTTTGTCGTAACCATCTGCGTGCCACATATAGTTAGGTCCCATTGAGTGATAGGTTCTTCTTGTAAACCTTCTGCGTACTCTGCTCTCACACCCTCGGGGATTGAGCTCCCGGAGGAAATTCATCACATCATCTCTCTTCACTCGAAGATTGTACTTTTGTTTAAGTACCTGCCACATCGTGCGGTAGCCAAATAGTTGTCCAGGTCCACGAAGTTCAGATCTGATGGCGTTACTCAGGGCGTTTGGAGAGGAATAATCCTTTCTCCGGTACATCCCGGCTTCGTTCAGGTTACTTTTAAGAGTCCTCAAGCTGATGTTTACACCGTGTAGACTTTACATCATGTCCACGATTACAGCGTACGAGTGGCCCTCGTTAAAATACAGAACGCAATGATGCAGTATGTCTGGTTTCCGTCTGGTTCGCGTCCTTTAAAAACTCCAAACACCGACCACACGTAAAGCAAAACCGTGTTAAGCTGCTCATGTGTTTACCACAAAACGGGCAAAACATCCCTCGGTAGCAGTCCATGTTCGGTCACCAAAAACTTAAATTCCTATATGCTTCATATTCACGCCATGTTCTCCACATTGAAAACACGAATTAACCGCGCTCACCAACAACACCTATCACCCGCGTTCACTCGTCACTTCCGGTATGTGGTACATTCCCTTTCCATGAGGGATCGATCGTTTGTAAATTTGTTTCGGGACGGGTAAAAGTGTTTTGCATCTTGCTAATTTGTTTTCTAAAATGTTAATTTGTTTTGTCCTTGGTAAAAATGTTTTGCCCTTGGTAAAAGTGTTTCGCCCATGTAATTGTGTTTTATGGTAGGGTAAAAATGTTTTCCAAAATGTAACTTTGTCTCAAGCTTTGCAAAAGTGTTTCAGTCTTTGTAATGTTGCTTTGCACTTCCCGGCCACCGTAGATACTCGCACATTAGTTTCTATCATGGGTAAGTAAGACAGTAAAGTGTACTAAACTTTACAGTGTAGTGATGTTAACACAGCATATCGTTTGTGAACACTCCAGCCGGTCAGTTTTTGGTTGTCATGGTAATGTATTACGTCCAACCACACCCCCATTCTCTGTTTGAGAAAGAATGTTAACCAAAAACGGCAGTTAAAACTGGCTGGAGGGGGGCTTTAAACACATTGATGATGCTGTGTTGTGAAGTTTGTGAATTTCGGGTTACATACATGCATGCCAAAATTCACTCATAGTCATAGCGCCACCTACTGGAAACAGGAAGTGACCTTCAACAAAGCAACCCCTGTAGCACATATCACCTACATGGATGAAATTTATGTGGCAAATGTATCATGTCCAGATGTACAAAAAAGCCTCTTGGAGTCATTCATGCGTTGGGTGAAGTGCCCGTCTACTCCTCCTGCAACCCTGAATCCCAGCTGTCCAACAGATTTGATTCTTCGGAGGTGAGGTTGTTAATTTGGTTGAACTTTTGTCATGCCAGTAATTAAACTAAGTTTCCCAGGAATCCCCCAAGAAGTCAGAAAGATGTGTGAACTCCTACACACCCAGCTGTAGCCTCGACTGGTTAATGACCTGTGACCTCAGACACCGGACTGTGTGGTTATTAACTGTGAGCTCCCCTTACGCTGGGTTGACGTGTCTGCTGGTCATTATACTGCATGTTAGCGATAGTGTGTGTTTTATGAGGTTATTGATATCTCAGCCAACCTGTCTCCTTGTGCATCACATAGCTTTAACCACAGTACCTATTTTTTGATTAATAAAGAATCAGAATCAGAATAAGTTTTATTGCCAGGTATGTGTACACATACGGGGAATTTGACTCAGGATTGTACATTGCTCACGATGTGCTTACTTATACAATGATAAAATAATAATATAATAAAATAAAATCAGACACAAACTACAGAATAGACAACACTAATATACACACTATGAACAAAACAATATAGACATATTGACAAATAGTACAGTAATCAGAGTGCAAAGGATGCAAGAGTTAACTATTCTCATTATGTACATGTTGAGGGTGGATATTATTTACAGGTACACATACATGCATACATGTACACAGTGTGATGGAGCATAGTGCAAAGGATGCTGGAAAAAATAAATAAGACCTACGACCTTATGACATGAGGTAGGTGTATTGGTATACACTATATACAATATGACATAATATGAACAGCACTGAAATAGAGAATAGTGAATAAATAAATAATAAGTGGAAACCAGTAAACAGGTGCTGATTAGAGACAGAGTTACTGGGTTATTGCACAGGAATTGTTCCTGACACTGTGAGTCAGAAATCAGCTGTTCATCAGAGTGATGGCTTGTGGGACGAAACTGCTTCTGTGTCTGTTGGTTTTGGCGTACAGTGCTCTGTAGCGCCTACCAGAGGGGAGGAGCTGGAACAGGTTGTGTCCTGGGTGAGATGGATCTGCAGTGATGTTTCCTGCCCGTTTCCTGACTCTGGAAATGTATAAGTCCTGAATGGAGGGCAGGTTGGCACCGATTATTTTTTCTGCAGTCCTGACTGTACGTTGTAGTCTGTCCTTGTCCTTTTTGGTGGCAGATCCAAACCAGACAGTGATGGAGGTGCAGAGAACAGACTGGATGATGGCTGTGTAGAACTGGATCAGCAGCTCCTTAGACAGGTTGAGCTTCCTGAGCTGACGCAGGAAGTACATCCTCTGCTGTGCCTTCTTGATGATAGTGACAGTGTTGGGCTCCCACTTCAGGTCCTGGGATATAGTGGAACCCAGAAACCTGAAGGATTCCACAGCAGACACAGGGCTGTTGAGTATGGTGATGGGGGGCAGAGTGGGGGGGCTCCTCCTTAAGTCCACGGTCATCTCCACAGTTTTGAGCGTGTTAAACTCAAGGTTGTTCTGACCGCACCAGAGAGCCAGCTGATCAACCTCCCGCTCCCGTCTGTAGGCCGACTCGTCACCGTCCCGAATGAGGCCAATGACCGCTGTGTAGTCAGCGAACTTCAGGAGTTTGACAGATGGGTCTCTTGAGGTGCAGTTGTTGGTGTACAGGGAGAAGAGCAGTGGGGAGAGTAGTGTAGTGTAGCACTGGTCCAGTGTGTTAGTGTCCCTGGTGGGACACTTAATATGCTGTCTGTACTTTGGAAGTTCATGACTGAGGTTTGCTTTGTTAAAGTCCCCAAGAACAATGAGCAGGGACTCTGGATGATTTTTCTCCACGTTGTGTATAAAAAGGTTTACAGTTTATAAAAAAATGTCTCTAAGTGAGGGCTGCATGATTTCTTAAACACTGTGACATCTGTGCACCAACCTTCGTTTATATAGAAACAGAGTCCGCCTCCCCTTGTTTTTCCCGTGAGCTCCCTTTTTGCGATCCGTGCGGATGAGATTAAATCCCGGTAGGTGAAGTGCGCTGTCCGGGATGCGCTCGGTGAGCCAGGATTCGGTGAAACAGAGGGCTGCAGATCTGCAGAAGTCCGAGTTGGTTCTGTTGAGGAGCAGCAGTTCGTCCATTTTGTTGGCTAGAGAGCAGACATTCGCCAGGTGGATTGAAGGGAGCGCCGTGCGAAATCCCCGCTGTCTCAGTTTAACCAGCGCGGCTGCTCGTTTTCCCCTGCACCGTTTGCGAAGGATCCCAAACAGAGCTGCTGCTCCTCCAACTAATAACTCCGGGAAAGTTCCAGGGTCAATAAAGAGCGGTGGAATAGTATGAGCAGTAGAAAGTCCAATGTTTAAGAGCTCTTCTCTGGTAAAAGTTACCAGAGAGGGACGGCAGAAAACAGCGTTAACTAACAAAAACACAAAAAGCACTACGGAGCGTAATCCCGAGGCGGCCGTCTGCGACACCATCTTGGAACATAACCATAAAGGTTTAGATTTTTATATATTTGCTTTCCAGTCATACAGTTTGCCATCAGGGCAATGTGGACCTGTTGTCTGTGGCTGTAAGGGGGGGGGCTACACTATGTTCCAATTTCTTAGCTGTGCCAGTTTCAGTCCAAGCTACTTGCCTGCAGTCTTGTTTACCTTGTGTAAATACATGCTGGTTTCTTTAAGATTGCATAAGAATGAATATACTGCAAACCTCTTCCACATAGAGCCCCAAATCCTTCAACCTACTATCTATTAATGGTAATTTGTTATATATATTATATATAGCTATATATATATTCATTTAAATATTAACAAAAAGTTCAAATTAAGAGTTTAGTATATTTAATGAGACTGAGTTAGGTAGTTGGCTATGATTTTTTGATGATGAAGAGTGGTGCCTTGGGGTGACTATATCTTTAAGTTATATTCTATTATTAATTATAAAATAATACTACTACTAATAAAAATTAATACATTGTTTCTTATAAATTTTAATGCCATCTAAACCCTCTAGCTTCAAACCGCTCTAGCTTCAATGCCAGTTATCTCCTATCTCTGGCTGCAATAGCTCCTCCTACCTGCCTGTGGACATCTCTGATAGGTACTCAATAATGATATACTGGTCACCTTGCCATCTCCCTGCTGAAGCAAATATCTTGAGTGGCAGAGTAAATGTTAAAAATCTATGTCTATTAAAATACTGTGGAAGTATGCATCATGTCAGAGCGGGCTGTACAGCAAATACTGGACCCCGCCGTCAAATTTGCCTTAATAAATGTGTGGCCCCTATCAAACAAGACCTTTATTTTTAACAATAATTTTACTTATCATTTGGATTTTTTATTACTGACGGAGACCTGGCTTAACGTTGGTTATCTCACCTCCCTTGGTGATCTCTGTCCTCCCTACTATAGCTTCCTAAATTCCCCAAGGACTCCTGGTGGTGGAGGTGGCTTAGCCCATGTTTTTAACTTGAAACTATTTTAACACTATTGGCTAGATCAGATCTATGTAGTGTCATCTCCTAGAGTTTCTCTAAATGTACTTCATCTTAGAGCAATGATTTTAAAATTTAAAAACATTTAAACTAAAACTACTAAAACAAGCCTTGCGAAGTACAGAGTTATTGTGGGCTCATGATAAGTTGATGTTACGTCAGGCTACATATGGCCCATGATTCATAGTGAAACTTGAGTAACTTTCTGCAACGTCCCTTTCTGCCAGTAGATGCTCTAATTCAGACTTCCGCACTTCTAAATCCTTCTTATCTTGCTCCTCCATTATTCTTATTTTTTCCTTTTGCTTTCTTTCTTCCTGCAGTAGTTTGTATTGAGCCTCCTTTGCAGCAAGCTCTGCAGCTGCATCAGCCCTTTTAGCTGATGTGATCATTGATTCTGAGTGGCGACTGGCAGCTGACTAAGAACGTATATGCTGACCGAGACGGTGCCTTTCACACTCTGCTTCACATCACAGCATCACCGTCTACTGCTGATAAGTGTTAGATTAGTTTCATAATGATGCATCAATCTAACATGCATCAATTCAATTCATCCATCGTCAACCGCTTATCCTGCGTACAGGGTCGTGGGGGTGCTGGAGCCAATCCCACCTGACATTGGGCGCAAGTACACCCTGGACAGGTCGCCAGTCCATGGGCCACACATAGACAAACAACCACTCACGCTCACACTCACACCTAAGGACAATTTAGGGTAACCTAGCCTGCATGTCTTTAGATGGTGGGAGGAAGCCGGAGCACCTGGTGAGAACCAGGTGCAAACTCCACACAGAAAGGCCGGGGCACCCGGGGTTTGAACCCACGACCTTGCTGTGAGGCGACAGTGCTAACCACCGCACCACCGTGCCGCCTTCAATTCAATTCAAATTAGCTTTATTGGCATGAATGTGTAACAACAATATTGCCAAAACATCAATCAACAATCAACCCCATACATTTCATTAAACAAGTAATTAAAGCGTAAAGTAATCAAAGTTTCTCTTACTTCATTATCTCATGAGATCATCCTTTTCCTGTTCAGTAGTGTCTGCCATTGTAGCCAGTTTGTGATATATTTTTCTTAAAATTTTCTTTGGATATTCTGATTTGAATTTTCCTTTTTTGTACAGGCTGAGTAGTCTTTATTTCTTTTTCATTCAGTTCCTCCTTTTGGTATGTGAGTATTTTCTCTGTGGGCACACTAGGATGTTCTGAACGATGTGATAATGCTTACCCATCAGCATCATCCATTTTGTGTTAAAACTCGGCTAGTTGTTTTTCCTCCATCTTTTGTTCCTGCCTTGACATGCCTTCAAATTCCTTCCTCTTGATGAAGTAAAGGTACTTTATTGTCACATACATGTTGCAAAATTCTTTCTCTGCATTTAACCCATCCCTCAAGGGACTAGTGGGCAGCCGCCATGCAGCGCCCGGGGACCAACTCCAAATTTGTGTCTGGTCAATGGCACTGACTAAAGCTGGTGGGGGATAACCAAAGCACCCGGAGGAAACCCACGCAAACACGGGGAGAACATGCAAACTCCACACAGAAGTGTGGCCTCTACTCTCTTGAATTTCTGTTTGTAGCTTATGTATCTATTCCTTTATGCCTTTTATTTTGAGCACAATTACTCACCGTTGACCATCTCACTAGATGTTGCAACTCACTGCTCTGTATGCCGTCTTCTCATGAGTTCCACTGGCAGCGTGATGCAGCAGGTGCAGGTCAAGCTCTTACTGTAGCATATCCCTCTAAAAGATGGTCTGACACTTGAATTGATGATTTTAGATTTTTTGGAAATCCAAAAACGAACATTAAACAATTAAACAAACAGCTAGAAAGCTACAATTGTTCAAAACACCTCCAACATGTTATTGTTACAGTATTATGACAAATACTAACCTTGTGCCTCTTCAAAGGGGTGCTTATACATTAAATATTTCATTGTGTGTGCATTTTGCCGTTTCTCCTCTTTTCTGTTACATGCAGCAGGAAACTAGTTCAGTACCAGCGAGTAGCTTTCAAAATAAAAGCCCCAAACCAGGTAAAATACATAGTAAATCCAACTGAATGTATGTTCAACGGGGCTATCTTGTCTGTGGCGCTAAACATATTGGGGTTTTTACAGTTGTGTTATCATATCTGCTCTGCCACAAATTTGTGTAAAGAATGAATAACAAATGCGACAACACACAATCTTGTGGGGAACCTGTGGAATAACACTTCCGTCTGACAAAATCCCATTTACCTGCACTCTCTGTGCATCCTGTTTGTTAAAAACAGTTCCAAAAGCCTTCGTGTTAAAATATGGGGTCAGATTGTGTTAAAAGCAGAGGAAAAGTACACAAATAAAAGTCTGGCATGATTCCCTTTACCATCCAGATGTCTAAAAAGCATATCAAGCATAGGTGTCATTTACTCTGGGGACGCTGGGGAAGGGTCCCCACCACTTTTCAACACAAAGTGACGCCCTTGGTGTCAAGCAAAGTGACTGTAGCATCCTCTACTCTTCCGTGAGGTCTTATGCAAACTGCATAGGATCCAGTGCATGTTCAGTAAGCCTTAAAATCTCAGACAATCCTGACAAGTTTCTCAAAGAAAGAGGTCAGAGCAACCAGCCTAAACTCATTTAGGGTGGTAGGACAGCTGGACTTACGAACAGGTACAACCACAGAATCCTACCAAAGCTTGGGTACATGTTGTATCTGTAAGGACTTAGATCTTTTGCGCAATAGTTAAGTAAACAACCACATATATTGTCAGGACCATGGCTTTTGTTTACTTTTATAGAGTGCACATCTCTACGTGTGCTTTAAATATAACATTAGCTTTGCATGTTTTCTTCTTTGACATTGAAAGTAGATGGGGCCTGTTGGATCACTTCCTTTAGAAACCACACACATGCACACTCTGCTCTGACAGGAAATTGACAATGGAAAGCAGCGGTTCTTGTTTTCAGCTGAATGTGATGATGGTAATGAAGATGGTTGCTGTCTCCACCATCACTCTGCTCCTGCTCTGCTACCTCATCACCTCCACAGGTACTGCGCAATTAAATAATTATGTCCTCATATTCATTAATGTTTTCAATTTGACTTACTTCCTGTAACAGTGCTGATTCTTATTAATTGTAAAAGCAAAGCCTCTTTTAAAGAAAAAAAAAAGCTCTGGTCCAGTGAATACATTTCCTGCTTTTCAAATAATTTACTTCTACTTTTTAGAGTTAAATGAGGTTCTTTAACATGTTTTCAACCCTAGATATTTGTTCCATTGTTTGGTTACCAATCATTTTTCAATGCATGCTGTAGTAGTTTATTTTATAACAAGGTAACATTTACTTTTATTTCAGTATGGCGCAGAAATCTGTTTTTAAACTTATTAAGTGTTGTATATACGTATACTGTAAATAAACTAAAACATGCAAGAACAATGGACTGATGCTTTAAACGTGAATATTATATTGACAGAAATTCTCAAACTAAAATGATTACATCAAAAAGTAATGGCTGTTAACTGAATCAGTAAAGTGTTGAATTGATTCATCACTGTGGAACTAAAGGGGAACCAACAAAACAAAAACACTACTGCTGCTAAAATCACTGACATGGACAGGTTAAGGGTTCAATTTCCCACTGCGGTTGCCATTGAATGACTTGAAACAGCATCTGGTCAAATTGACTGTACTATACTGTTAGTATAAATATCTGTTCAATATTCTGTTAACGTCTTTGTCGAAATGTTTGTGATTGCTGGTGAATGTGAATTGAAAGCTCTGCCAGAAATATATCAAAGTTAGAAGAAATCACCTGGGAAGATAACTACAGCAAAAACACGCTGCTGATGTGGTAACATCAGTCTGAAATGAGGTGACAGAGGACAAACAGGAAGCAAAGCGACAGCGCTTCAGTCTAGGTGACCTACAGAAGCTGCAGCCATGCAATACAGAAAAGCAACAACGTGATTTCAAATAACAAATATACATGACTATACTAGAAATAAATGTTCCTAAATGCATTAAATAATAGCTACGTTTGAGACAGTTATGTACTGAGTGATACAAAATATAGATGGTTTAACTAAATACAGACTTTCTGTACTGATACATCTATAAATACATAAGTGTAAAAAACTAAGTGTGTTCTTTAAATTTTAAATCCTTTTTCTTTTAATCTCTTACTTGTCAAACATGTCAAAAACTTCGGTGAACTATGTAATAAATGTTTTTCAAAACTTTTCAAATTAATAATAATAATAATCTTTATTTGTAGAGCACTTTTCAAAAACAAGTTACAAAGTGCTTTAACAAGTGTAAAGACAATAATACCCAAGAGACAATAATACAAAAACAATACAAGATAAAAGCATGAAAACATTGAAAAGACTAAAATACACGTTTAAGATAATTATAAAATTAGTAAAATAGAATAAAATAAAAGGGATAAAATTAAGTCAAATAAGATCGGGAAAGGCTCTCCTATAAAAGTATGTTTTAAGAAGGGACTTAAAAGAGTTCACTGACTCAGCTGACCTGATTTCCTCGGGCA
>NC_060150.1:12261366-12323458 GCF_021292245.1 Micropterus dolomieu | reverse complement strand
TTGTCTTTACTGTTTTTACCTAACTATCTCTTTCTGACCACGACTTCTGTCTCTTGCTCTTTGCAACAGTCTCTTCCTGTCAGTTGTTTCGAACTCAGCTCAGTGTCATTTGGCAGACTCGTTGAATCTCCCTCATCCAGCCACTCTTACAAGGCTCATAAAAACGTCTATTTTCATAATGATTGCCGTATTGATTCGTGCTAAACAATGAGCACTTCTCATCCACAGACAACACAGTATATCATTTGAGTTTAACAGAATGGCCAGGGGTTAAAAAAGCTATCTGAAGAATGTAAAGGGGCACGTTGTTGTTTTTATTTGTGAGGCAAATCATGTTTGATCATGTAATGCTTAATGCTCTCTTGTAAGCCAGCCTTGCATGGCATGTGGAGGTGATATTTGACAACCTGTCCCTCCTGCAGAAGACATTATGTATTATATATTAAGTTTGGTTCTATATGTCAGCAGGGCTCCCAGCTGCAAAATGTATTCCTGAATACTGGCATTAACCTTTTAAGGAAGGGGATATGTGATCTTGTGCATGGTTGCCATTATGCTACTGTATTGGTACATAAGGTGCTGCTGTTGAGTGGGACATTTTTACATAGTAAGTATGATTACTGTATCATTGCGTTCAGGAAATATTGCTCTGGCTGTAATCATGAGCAGCCCACTGTAAAAAAAAAAAAAAGAAGAGTAGAGATGTTGAACAAACTAGTGTGTGTGTTTGTGTATTAGTATTTATTCCAGTTGGAGGATACAGCAGTGACATTTTTGTGTGTTTTCATTAATTAAAACATTGTTCAATGAAAATTACTTAGATTGTGGTTAGTCTCTAATTTGTAAATAGCAAGTATTCACTTGTCAATAATCATAACCATAACAATGACTTCAACGTTTCAAATGTTTGCTGTAGCAGGTCAAACTTTTAAGTCACGCATCATTCATTCATGAAAAGTGACACTGACGTGCACGTCACCTTTATAAGAAATTGAACATGTTTCAACAAAAGGTTCCCCGTGTAGCTTAAGAGCCAGCTAGCCAAACCCAGACCGTGCTTACCCTATCTACGTTGTCTTCTGTCTTACCAATTCAGCAACAACAACCTCGACAGTTGCTGGTACTGAAGATCTTGGCTGGTGCGTAATCAAAGTGGGCCAGCGTTGCATCTCTGTCGCTGTTTTTTTTTTTTTTTTTTTTTTTAAATGGGGTCCTCAAGCGGCCCAATAAGTGACCGGTCTAGCTGCGGGGGTGAGGGGTGGTGTAAGATTATGGTCATAGTCTTTACTAACACACTATGCTCGTAAATGTTTTTCCTGGTTTGCACGTATCAATTTTTAGGGGCATATGCGAATGAAATACTCACACTGTACAGCCCTGCTGTGTACACAGACCGCAGCATTAATCCACAGTTATCAAATAACTTTGATCGCAAACACTGACAAATAAAATAAAATACTGTGATTGTTCTCTATTCACACACATTCTACATCCACTGAAAGGTTAGGGTTTGGATTTCTCTTTTCTTTAACCCCTGATGGACGATGGTTGTTAATACCTCTTGAAATGCCTGATTGTGGAGCTTAACTGTGTTCGACTGGAGAGCTGCAGCTAAATCCCTTGTGAGGTTGTAAGGCAATGTGCATCACAGTCGTTTTAAGTATAGGAGAGGCATAATGAGTCTCACCAATTAGAGCTCAGGTGATGGAGAGAGAGTGACAGTGAAGCTGGCAGAGAACAAGATCAAGCTACAATGGCTCTCTGTCCCTCTGGGCTGCTGCCGCTGAAAAGCAGCTCTCTCTCCAACGTTGTTTCTTTTTCAACCATTGATACAACAGAGAAGACCGAATGAAACCAGGGTCATCCATTCTTCACCCGGATCAGTGAGCAAGATCACAGGACTGACTGAGGGACTGTTTTTTCCCCTTATCTTTTCTGTTTGCAAAATGTCTACCTGTGTATGTATGTGTGCATCTGAAAGTAAGAATGCGTGTGTGTATATCATTAATTAATAAGATGTTTTACCTAACAGCTTTGTCATACTAACTCTGCAATACTGCAAGAGAAAAAGAAGAAGCAACCTGCATGCAAGGTGTCATAGATGAAGCTACATTTTTCCCCCTGAAGAGCGAAAAGGCAGGGCAGAACACATTTTATGCTTTCAATAACTCTGAGGTCTGACATGCCAAAGAGCTAGGTGGAGGGCTGCAATTGGGAGTGTGTTCCTGCAGTTCCTCAGGGACCCAACAGAAATGTTGGTTGTGTAGGATGCTTTAAAGAGGTCGTATTATGCTTTTCGGCTTTTTCCCTCTCCTTTATTTCTACAATAAAACTATGTAAACCTATCCTGGCACAACCACTAAATAAAATTTTGAACCTGAAAATGAGCATAATATGATCTCTTTAATATTTATGTGGTGGGAGTGTGCGTAACTAGAAGTGAACACAGAATTAAAAATTTACAATTTGAGAATAAATTATTTTTATCATTCCTGTAACCTGTTTGCGCAGGCTGAGTAGTAGCTGAGACAGTTTGCACCAGTTTTCACCTGCATTAACAGGTATGTAGAGGAGTGAAAGTAAAACATTTATTCACAGCATTTTTGATTCTTCAGTGCTTCTCATACCATAACTCAACCAAACATACGGTAGTCTTTGTCAGGAAACATGAAAACAGGAGACCTATTGTTTTCGTTCCCACCTTAGTGGCAGCTGTAATCAAGTCTGCAGTCAAGCAAATACAAACAGAACACATCCATGTTGTTACTTCAATCCATTCATAATCCATTATAAGGCCTTTATTGTGAAGCAGCTGTAGCTTCATCTGGTCTTTGTGAGCCACTTTAGTCACTTCTTTCTCTTTGGTACATAGAAATAGCAGTGGAAGAGTGCACGTAAACATTAAACACAGCGTGTTTCCAGTGAAGACAAGTGCTGAAAAATAGCATTAATTTCCTGCAAAACACTTCTACAGATTATGTATTTTATTTGGTAATATAAATATTTAATCTTTTATGCTTTATGGCAGTTCACATTTATCAACATTTTGTTAAAGCAGTGGTCATCTTGCCAAATTAAAATCAGTCAGTGGCCCTATAGAATAGGGGTAGAAGAAGCCATCAGCTTAGTGGTTGTCCTATTACGGTATTCATGTGGTGTTGTATACATGGTCCCCCACTGCATCCTGCGGACATCTGCTTCCAGTATATAGACGTAGAGCACAGATTTTCAAACTATAGTGCAAGTAATTACATTACTTTTTTATATTTATTAAACAATTCTCCTTTATAACACTTTTTATTTTAAATGTAAACACATTGACTCAACAGTTCTTACGAAGTGCTTTCTTTCTGAGCAAAACGGACTTTGAAAGATTCCCAACCTTCTAAACCCCTTTGTTCATTTTCATCTGCTGAAGTTATGAATGGATAACGAGTACTGAATGATGGCGTGCAAGGGACCCATGTTGAAGAACATTTTGTTCTCAAGAAAAAAAGCAACAATCAGTGCTGTAGAAATGCACGATCAACTCACCTTCATTAAATGTGCCCATAAACCGCTTAAAAAATGCTTGTAGTTTTTATCGTTTGCAGTTCTATGCTGTTTGCAGGCGTGTTGCTTTCACCAATGATTGTGTTATATGTGACAGGCACTTTCACTTTGGCGATTAGTATGTCAGTTGCATGGCCTTTGCTATTTGCATGCATTTATAAAGGGAGAGGCGACCGCATCTCGCCTTGTAGCCATCAGGGAGACATCCTAAATCAGCAGTGTGGGAGTATTTTGGATATTTGACATGTTAAAAGAGAAACATTTGCACAATTTGCGAAACATGTTGACCAAAGTGGCTGCCAGTGAGTTTAGCATATTCAAACTCTCACAGCATCCTTAAGGTCACCATCCTTTCTTGCCCAAGTGGAAGTGGTAAGCCGGGTATTAAAAGTTTCTGACAAAGTCTCACATGAAGCTCAATAAAGCAGAAGTATTGTATCATTGTATCACTCATTCCAGGTAATTTATTCATCATATAATCTTATCAGAAGGTCTATACCATTGTGTTTTTAAGGTTTAAGAAGTCGCTAAATGTCTTTTACATCCTGTTCCATCCATCCATCGTTGGCCGCTTATCCTGCGTACAGGGTCGCGGGGTGCTGGAGCCAATCACAGCTGACATCGGGCGAAAGGCGTGGTACACCCTGGACAGGTCGCCAGTCCATCACAGCATCCTGTTCCAATATGTATTAATTCAACAGTTTTCAGTATAGGAGAGGTGTAAAGCTACTGTGAGAAGTAAACATATATGCATATATTTTCTACCACTTGTAAACATACATACTACTCCTCTTATTATTCTCTCAACGTAGTTGGAGAGCACTGGGCCGCTGTGTCAGAGTGCGCTGCAATTTTGATGAAACACACACTTAAACTTAAAATGCTGAAATAATGGCTCGGGGTCAAATCTAGGTGACCGGTTAGTTTGGGAAAGTGAATAGTGACCATAGCAAAAAACATCTATTCATAACCCAATACATACTCACTCAAGGCAACACGATGCACACAAAACGTACGAGTATCAGTGAGTATTACGTTATACTGCACTTGATACCTAACATGACTCATCCTCTACCTTTCAAATAGGCTCAATGGGAAAATGTTATTTTAGGCTTCAAGCAAGGTAATTGTGATCTTACACAGGGATGACTCATTTATACTTTTCAGCTCGGATAAACATGGAGTGATGGGTTTGTATGAAATCTTTAAAGACAGTATATCAATACGCTGTGTTAAAAACCTCCCTTTGATATCGTCAGAAATATTGTGTGGGTGCTGAAATTTGAAATCAAGCATAAGCCATTATTCATCAGTAATTATTTATGTAAGAGAAAAAAAAATCATGTTTTGGGGGAGGGGCTTTTTTTGGTGGTACCAACCTAGGTAAATTAGGTATTTAATTAATTGATCCTCTTGTTTTGACTCACCAAAAAAATAAATAAAATCAAAATGTAACATATTACATTACAGGCTTTACTGGATCACATACATTAGGATGCTGGGCACTTAAAGCACAGATATAGTATAGGAATAATATCTGTTTTGGCTAATGAAATAAACAAAATGACTAACAAATAGGTACTCTAATTGACCCAGTAAATATTGCCATAAAGTAGTCCTGCTCACTGAGTATTATCCACAATATCTGAGATACTGCATTGAGGCTTTACTGGTTGACAGATGTCTTTGGTTATTTATCATCATCACTGGGATTAAAATGTGGCTTTTTAGACATGTTCATTGTCTCCTGACAAAAGACATTTAAACACATTTTGATCCAGAAATGGGTAGAAGTGACATCATGATGAGACTATTGAATTGTTAGATTTGTATAGGTTCCACACATTACACCGTGGTAACCGTATCATGAGCCATTATCTGTTTGAACTCGTGCCTAGGTAGCTGTATAAAAACAGCCTATTTAGACTCTTTTACTGTCTTGATTTCATGGGGAATTTATTGCCACTCTCTGTCTAAGTGCCATGAATGTATTTACTGCAAGGAGCAATTCAGATGTCACATTTTTGCCACCCTCGTGCATCTTCTGAAAGGCCCTCCGTTAAGACAAGATAGGAAGCCTCCATGGGGTGAGTTGGAAGGAGATGAGAAAGACGAGGGCGGGTGGACGGGTGCTTTAAATCAGTCAAACTGACTCTGGAGGTCACTCAGAGCAGCACATAACTCCAGCTCAGCTCTCCAGCTCCCCAAACCTCCAAAAGCTTGTCACCGTGTGCCTCCTCTGTGGGAGCTAAGCTGATTTTTTTAATGTTTTTTCAAACAATGGCAAAAGTAATGGCCTTGCTCTCAGCTGAAGGGGATTTATGAATATTTCACCACCTTGCGGCTGTCTGTGTCCGTACATTGTAATTGTGTATGAGACCGTGGCACATCAGGGATAAGGGTGCATGAATCACAGCTGTTGGTCCTTCGGGAAAGAGATGGCTGGGGGCAGATTGTGCATCTTTCTAGAGCAGGCAGCAAAGCGAGCAATTGGCTGCCATTGTGAAGGTCACTGCTCTTAATAGACTGTGCAATCTTGTTGGACATCAAGAGAGAGGGCAACCTGCCTCTTCTGAAAAACTCACCTGATATGTTTTTGAGTTATAATACAGGTCTGAGTGCTGTCCAAAGAAACATATGTGAAACAGCATTATTTAATAAAATTTTCAATTACAAGTTCTTGAAACTCTATCTGTTTGATTACCACAGGTTGAGTGTTTATTTGTTGTGGTTGAACTAGGGACAACATTAAGCAGCAGTAAATGGATGATCTGTCTCACACTTGCACATTATTGCACCATTCTGGTAGACTTTTAAATCCGTCTGCACATTTTTGAATCAATTAAATGCAAACAATTATTTCGGGCAGGCTGGGCAAATAAATTCACCAAATGCGAAACGCTGCTGCCTTTCTCATCAAACCCAGCACCATATTGTAGGCTTCACTTTTCACTTTTAAGCTCGTCAGTCGATAGGGAACGGGAGGGGAAGAGCGGTTTTTAATCTCCCTCAGACTCTGACCTTAATAACACAGGGCCACTCCTGGGCTGCCAGTTCGTTCCAAAGCTAGTTCGAGCGTATAACGTGGTATGATTAATAAATTTACAGCAGCAATATAGAGAGACTGGGCCACATAGAAATAAGCACATCACCGTAGAAGGAGATAATAGACAACTACAAGTCCGCCCAGTCCTCTGAGGCACAGAATAAGACAAGGCACGACACGGATACCACATGTGATTGTAAGTGTGTATATATATATATATATGTGTTTGACCTGGGGACATGACAGAGTGAGATGCTACTGATTGATGATGACACTGTACGACTCTGAGGGTCACCTTCAGACGCCAAAGATTGCCTGACCTTATAGGAAGAAACACATCGCTATCTTTATCTGTCATTCTGTTATTAACTGTTATGTAATCATCACACCCACTTGATGGTATGAGCCTTTTACTTTCTTTCTGATACATTTACCATGCAGGTGTTCTGTAGTAATTGCAAAATATATACTCACACAAGAAGTTATTGGTATGAGGTATGGAATATAGCAACTGGTATGAATGGCACACCTGCAGCTAGTCCCCACGATTTGGCTTCACCATTTATATCTGTAAAATAGATGCTAATTATCATGGGCATTTGTGCAGGGAACTCCTACACAACACTACTGCATGTTAACTACACAGTGTACTCTTCCTTTTGTTATTAAAACAAAGAAAGGCAGAAGAAAGGTGAGCTTCATCCGTAGTTACATTGCAAATAATTGCATCTGCAGATACAATTACGTGCATACTTGCAGGGTGACTGATTTAGCTAGAGGTGGCAATCCAAAATATGTTCACGAATATGATTAGTGTTTGAAAATGTGCCTCGGCTTGTCAAACATCGCTTATATTCATGTGGCTCTTGCTGTGGGAACAAGAGTTAGACTGTTGCCGTAAATACAGTAAAAACAGTAAGGAGAAACAACACACGGTTGCATTTAGATAGAATGGATTACCTCTTTACAGCTATTGGCAAAATGGTATTTAATGAAAGAATGAATGAATGAATGAATGAATGTATTAACAATATATAGTAACCCATGCAATTGAAATTGTTGACCTGTTTTGGTAGTTAAAAATTAGTATTTTACTGCAGTGCCTAATTTATTGAAAGGATGTGAATCGTAGAAAAATGTACTTTCAGAAGTATGTATTGTAAAGTATGTATTTGTGGAAAGGATTACAGTGACTCCCAGCTTTACCAAGCAGCTGCCACAGAAAAGATGATGAATCATGCAAAGGAACAGACTGTGTTTGTCTGTCTGTGTTACTTTGGAGAGTTGTCAGGGTTGAACAGCCTCTCTTCATCCTACACCACAAGCTGCTGGTTGCCGTCATGCTCCGCAGTCCCAGATGTAGTAATTCACAGCGGGTTCTAACTGACAAGAGGACGAACCACCTCCAGGACTCACTGGGAGTAACAGCTGAGTGTGCCGGAGAAGCCAGCGGCTTGTGAGACACAAAATGAGCATAAGAGATGCAGGATGGGAACCTTTGACATGATGTGGGTGGAGCGTGGTTTTATAAAATGCAGATATGCTTCCTGCACTGGTTTTGATTTGTATTCTCTTCAGTTATATTTTTCTTGGATGAAACTGGAGACAGTGATGGGTGCGCTCACGGGGGATGCAGTATTGTCAAAAGAACTGCTCATTGGCATGTTGGAAATCACTCAAATGGAGTCAGTTTCCTCAGAATGCAGTTGTCGTTTTTGGGGATTCACCAATGTAAAAATATGATTTCAATGTTATTGACGTTAGAGTGGGTCTGTTGTTGAAATGTTCAATTAAACATGTTGTACACAGCACCTCCAGGCTTGGGCATTTGACAGACTAATAACCAAAACCGATGCAATGTGCAGTCTTACACTGTGAATGAAGTCCATACCAAAAATTAATTACTTCAATAGATAATAGTTAGATAATTTCACAATAATGAAACATACAGAATGCGCCTTGTGAGCAGAAATTTTTACATCTGTTGCTAAGAACACACACCCCACAGTTCTGTCTAGATCTTAATACTGTGTCTGTGTGTGACCTTAACTTATCATTGTGGTTTGAGATACTTTATTTGGGCAGTCATGGTAACATAAGCCACTTGAAAAGAAAATCCTAGCCAGGGGGAAATACTCTTGAAAGTTCATTCTGCAGTGTTGGTGTCACATTTTGAGGTGTGTTGTCCACTTTTAAAGTGATCTGTGAACCATCCGTTCATTGTCATTGCTTGTGTCCATGGTAACACTTTGAGGGTGCTTTAATTTAGGACTTGTGTCTCAATGTGCTGAACAACAAGTTTTAATGTCAGAACTATTGATTGACCCTGCGACCCTGTATGCAGGATAAGCGGTTGACGATGGATGGATGAACTATTGATTGATGTAGGTTTATCTTTCCTCATGAGAGATCACACCAATGTTGGGTTTGGCTCCTAAGTTTTTCTGTTGGAGTCGTTGCTGATGTGGTTCACTTCTAATAGAATGAACCAGCCAGTTTGGCCAATCTTGTGTCTCCCAAGATGCTGTGATGGCAAGAGGTAGCTGTCAGAATCAATCACAGAATTTTGTAGCTTAATGTCCAATTAGTATTCCAAGGTCCTTTAAATAAGCAGTTTGTCAACACTGTCAAGCACCCTGCACTGTTGCGCTTGTCCTTGGCATATGGGCCAATCAAGATTTGATGAAGCATCCAATCAACACAGATCACAGGGAGCCAGCCAATGCTTAAGTGTCCATGTCACGGTGTATATTAATTTGATTTATAAACCTTGGTGTGTGCATGGTGTGCATCATGGAAAGCCACTAGGCCAAGAACACAATGAAGCTCCTGGCCCTCGTCTTTATTAGCTTGGCTGCCAGCCTGCTCCAAGGAGAGAGAGGGAGAGATGGAGGAGCGTCTGGATGCTCATTCTCACATAGTGACATAAATAGGCAAGCAGGTAGGGAAACAGGCATGCCTTGGTATGGGAGAAATACAAGGTGGCTGAGCGGTAGGTATGTCAGACATATTCACTAGCCCTGTGTGTGGTGCTGAAAGCTTGTTTGGTTTCTACTATCCTACCTTATGCAACACACACAGATTTTCTCTTATACTGAGCTCTTAGGGATATCTCGCCATATTGCATTATTAAAATGGGGGTAACAACGGTTACCGAGATTATGTATCTGAGAACCCCATAAATAAAATTTGACCCATGTGACAGAGCGGTGTCAGTAACTGCAGGTAGCGCACACACTGACAAACTAAAGCAGTCTCTCCTCTCTTTGTATGCTAAGTAAGTAATCCTCATTTCCATTATGCATCATTTTTAACATTTAACTAAATCATTAAGAGTGCACCCGGTAGTTACTCTTACCACACATGCGCACATGTTGCTCCTAGGTTGCTAAACCTGAAGAGTTTGGCAGAAGCCTCATGGAGAAGGACATGAAAAGGGGGCCTTCAGTAGCCAAATAATGATAAAATATCTAACAATGGGGCTTTAATAATACACAATGGATGCAGGATGCAGGGCATCAGTGGCATCTTAGTAATCATCATCATTGTCTTATGAAGGTCATCATTAAATAGATGTGACAAGCTGACAGGCGTGTAAAGAAGGCGAGGCTGGCAGATGGACCGATAGGATTGCTGGCAGGTAGACCAACATGATAGAGAAGGAAATCAACAGATGTCCATAGAACCAGACAATGACTGACATGACCACATAGACAGGAAATGTACTTTTCTGAGGTTGTCGATGCCACTTGAGTAAGGGATGTGGAGGAGGAAAAAAGGTTTGAAATTGAAAGCGAGCAACAGAGCTTCAGTGAAAGCTGCCTCTTTTTCCTTCCCTGGCTGTGTCATCTCTGTGTGCCCTGGAGCGCCTCTTCTCAGCATTCAGCCTTCATGTCAGGGCTCATCTCACAATCTCTTGCTCTTTTTATCCTCATCCCCCTCTCCGATCTCTTACAGCCTCTTTTCAAAGGTCATGTGAAGAATAGAATCTTATTTCTTCTATCCAGTAGAACAGTGTCTACAGATATAAGGAGGGGGGAGAGAAAGTGACAGACTAAAGTAAAACACAAAGAGGGAGCTTCAAAATGTGTCTCAGTTTGTGTTAAATGTGTTTATTATCATACCTACATTTGTATGTGCTCTTCATCAAACCATCAATGGGGTGTGTGTATGTATGTATATGTGTATGTGGGGGACCTGCTGTGCATTGGTGTAAAAGGCGGACTCCATTCGTCACGCTGGGAGCAAAACGGTGAACTTTGATTCGCCGGCATCATCTTCCAGATTAAAGTCTTTGGGGTCACACACTTCATTCAGCCCTGTGAAATCACGTGATTGTGTGTCACTGTGTGTGTTAATTTTCCACCATTATTTTGGTTCAGTTCTCCCGTTTTTAGATTCCATTATGTATATACAAGACATCTAGCAGTTCATTGATTAATTGATTATTTAATAGCTGTGCCCTAATGTGCAGATTAATTTAAGATTGAAAAGGGTTTTTGAACAGGAGAGGAAATTACTCACCAGCAAGGCTTATTGATTACGCCTTAATGTATTATCAGTAATCTGGGATCACATACAGTTACTTTTATTCTTCTTTATGATTCAGAGAGAAAATTATTAACAGTTTGTTGGTTTTGCGTGTGCATTTGTTTGGTGCCTTAACTAGTTGTAGTGACAGCTTGAATAATTCCAGGGACAGCAGCAGCTGTTACTGGAATCACATCATGCCAAAATCCTAATTATATCAATGTAACGTAAAATTATAATGCAAATTTAAACATCATTATCCAGCCATCATTACCGAGCCATTATTTGGAGGTACAGTCATGAGTTACAGGATTTGTGGGTGCAACGTCAAACTCTTTCCCTGCCAAGTCAGGAGACTTTATATCTTTTAATATGCTGCTTTGTGGTCTTTTTTTTCAGATGATGAAGCATGCATGGGACAGCTACAGACAGTACGGCTGGGGTCACAATGAGCTGAAGCCCCTTGCCAAGAAAGGACATTCCACAAATATCTTTGGTAAGCCAGACAAACCCCTCTATCCCACTGCTGCCTGTGCCCATTGGCAGTTTGCTCACACAGTTGTAAATCACACATGGATGCATGCATGAATGCACACACACTCTGTCTTGCTCACACTCAGACACTTATACACACACACACACACACACACACACACACACACACACACACACCCCCTGTCTACTCTCTTGTGGACAAAGTTATGTGATAATGCCTCCGGCAGGATGCATATCACTTTGGGAAAAGTGTTTGCGAACAGAAGCACAAGATCACTGAAACCACAAGAAGAGAACATCATTGAAGTCATTGAAATGCCAGATAAAAGAAAATAACAAATCTATTTGAAGTACTGGTAATATTTCACTAGTCCTAATCCCAGTGTATAAATCTATGGAGCAGTTTTTTTGATAAACTATAGAACAGTGTTGTAAGCGCACAATAATACTGTGTTTATTTTAGGTAGTATAATGTCAACCACACTAATACCGATAATTAAAATAACCCCATTCTTGGTTTAACACTCTTATCTATCACCCAGTAAAATGTTACAATGTTAGATTTTGCATTATACAGTAGGAGTACTGTCTAATGCAAAAAAGGAGTACTCTTGTCAAGGTCCAGTCACAAGGGAAATTCCCGTTTGTAGAGAGAGAAACATTGCCGTTGGCAGTGATCATATTTCCCTCAGACAGGCCAATCCAACGCAGCGTCTCATCATGAGTGATTTGTATTTTGTACACAGTTTTTTGGTGTTCACATCTGCAGCTGCCATCTATCATAACACAGATCAGACAACTTGGACTCCACTTGTTGCTGTTTCACTTTGCAAACTGTAACAGCGTTACTGACTTTTCAGTGACACTTATGGTTAACAGGAGTAAATTATTTGTGTGAAGGAATTTTAGGGATACTATGACACAGGGTTCCCCAGGTCCTGTTTGGCTTAATTTCTGAACTAAAGTAAGCCAAAGGTGACAGCCTGTAGCCGTTAGCTAGTGCAGCTGTCTTGATAGTGATGCACTGCCATACCTTTGCTAGGTAACACAACGTCAAGCTTTTTTGACCTCCCTTTCTAAATCCATAAGCATTAATATGGAGTTGGTCCCCCTTTTGCAGCAATAACAGCTTCCACTCTTCTGGGAAGTCATTCTACAATATTATGTCTGTGGGAATTATCGCACTATCATCCAGAAGAGGGGTGGTGATGGAGCAATGGATAAGACACATGCCTTTTGTGTGAGAGACCCGGGTTCAATCCCACACTGTGACCCATCCACCATTGTGTCCCTGAGCAAGACACTTAACCCCTAGTACTCGAGAGGCGTGCGACCTCTGACATGTAGAGCAATTGTAAGTCGCTTTGGATAAAAGCGTCAGCTAAATTAATAAATGTAAATGTAAGAGCATATGTGAGGTCAGACACTGATCTTGGATGAGAGGGCCTGTTTCGCAATCTCCATTCTTGTTCATCCCAAATGGCGTTTAGTAGGGTTGAGGTCAGTTCTCTGTGCGGGTCAGTCAGGTTCTTCCACACCAAACTGGGAAACCATTTCTTTATTAAGCTGGCTGGCTTTGTTCACGAGGGCATTGGATGGGGGTATCCACATATCCCATTTAGTGTGAATAGATGTATTGATTATTAAAAATTCATAATTCTGAATAATCAGTGCTGCGATCAGTGTCCAACATCCCATATTGGTCTTAGTTTAGTTTGAATTTTTGCATGTGAAGATGCTGCTTTATGCTTTTTTATCTGAGTGTTTATGCATTGCCAGTTTGACTTGTGTTTTCCTGTTTTGTTTTTTTTTTGTTTTTTTTTACTGTGTTTGTACCTTAAGTTACTTTGTGTGTGTGTGTGTGTGTGTGTGAGGATGCATGCTTATGAGGCTTTTGTGTCCAATTGGAATGTTCCGGCTGGCAAATCAGCCGGCGGCGCCTCTGTTATTTTATGAGCTGCTGCTAAATGGTATATAGATGCTGCTTCTGTGTGTGTGTGTGTGTGTGTTTCCATTCAGTGGTGCTCGTGTGTGTCTGACTGTTCATCTGCATGGATTTGTGTGTTTCTCAATGCGTGTCTGTGTGTGTGTGTTTTGTCCTGCCTCCATGTAATGGCTTAGTCTGGGTGTCTGCAGGTTATTAGTCACAGGGTGGCCAGTAAAACACAAGCAATACACATGGCAAAGAATCAACCTCCACACTCCTCGCAAAATACACTTCCATTATTGATGAGGCGTATCCTGTCCTCCTACAGAACTTTGCTGTATTGATTACGTGTGTGAGCGTGTGTAAGTGTCTTTGAAAGAGATAGTTGAACAGAAAAGAAAAAGCAATGCAGCAGACTCTTGTTGGTGTGTTGCTGTTACTATTAGGAGCATAGACGGCTTGTACCAAAGGGACACACACATGCACAAGGGCTGGGTGATTGGATGGAAACGGATTGCTGATCGACCTGTGAATTGTGGTTTTAAATCACTTTGATGTTTTGTCATTTAAATTGAACCCTGCTGCAATATACTTTGATGGTAAAGTCAATCCAAGAGAAACATTATACTCATTTAAACTTTTTAAACCGACCTCATGGACTAAAGAGAAACGTGGAAAGATTTCCAAGTCGGCACAATATTGGCCTGTAAGAATTGAGCAGTCTTACTGCCTGACACAAGCATTACATAAACACAGCAGTTTACGTACAATTAGCCTTTATTAAACATGCCTTCCACGTAGTTGTTAAAGAGACAAAGGGTAAAGCTGCATGTGCTCGCTCCAAGCCTTACAGCTCAGCCTTAATCTGTCCAGAGAGAAGACAAGAGGCCAGAATGGTAACAAGAGGACTGGGACTCTCATTGTGGCACCAGGCTCAGATAACCTTGAGTTCACTGCCTGGCCCTGTTTTCCTTCTCCTCTGTGGAGAATGAGTAGAGCTGATTTTGAGTACAGATACAAACACAGCCTTTGTCTTGAGGGTAAGCGGTTCAAGTAAGGATACTGCGTGACCTTGTAAAGGAAACATGGTACATGCTGGGTTAAGAAAAGCATGGTTCAAGCAGTGTCAGACACAGCAAGCAAGCTACCTTGGACTCAATCTCACACACACACACACACACACACACACACACACACACACACACACACACCCCAGGTCTGCAACTAACAATTGATTTTGTTGTTGATCAATTAATATTATTATTTACAAATGCCGTAGTAAAAGTGACGCCATGAATATAGAACCAACCAAAAGTTTCCAGAAAGACTCACTAGAGATTTTTTACTGCATATGCTGCTGTATAAACTAGAGCTAAATAATCTGCAACTATTTTGATAATCGATTAATCATTTCAGTCATTTTCAGCTTCTCAAATGTAGGGATTTGCAGCTTTTATTTGTCATATGTGATGGTAAATAAAATATCTTTGGGTTTGGACTGTTTGTTGGACAAATTAAGCAATTAGAAGACGTCGCTTTGGTCTCAATATTTTGATGGCTGTTTTCAATACTTTTTGACATTTAATAGACCAATCGTCTGATCGGTTAATTGACAAAATAATCAGCAGATTAATTGAAAATAAAAATAACGTTAGTTGTCGATCTAACAAACTGCACACTGCCAGTTGCATGACTACTATTTGTGTCTCGTGGCTTTGATCATAGTAACTGTGTCATATGATAGACAACTCTATTCACCAACCCACACACACACACACACACACACACACACACACACACACACAGAGCAATAATACCCTTGGGTTATTGTATGAGGAACATCAGCCACCATTGATTCAGCCTGAAACCATTTGACCCGGGCTTCACAAGCAGCTGAAGTGGCCTTGTTTATTGTAAATGGACAGCACAAGCTCTGATCTTTAAACACACTCCTCATTGTTTGCTGGGAAATGCTCTCAGGGGACTTTACATTGATCAGGGCTTCAGTGAGATTGTAAGTCTACACCGCTGTCTCTCCATCCCTCTGTGGCTACAGTAGGTTATAATCCCAAGGTTTTGGAGACATGAAATAAAGCATGAATGACCTTATTAAGTCAGGACAGATGTGATTCTGGATATATCCCGTGCTGATTTACCTGGAGTATTAAATGAGTACAGTGTTGATACTCGATAAATCATGTAAGTTATTGTTTTGTTCTGGGAAATCCTAAAGGGCTTTTCCATGATTTTTAAACTTTAATTGGACCAAATGATTAACTGAGTAATCGAAAAAATGACAACAGATTATTTAGTAATGACAATAATTATTTGCAGCCCTAAATGTAACCAAACAAACAAAAGATAATTTTAACAATAGGAGAGAGAGAGAAGCTTGCTCGGTAGTAGGTTATTTTTAGAGTTATTTTTATTTAGTGGTTGGAGCCAACAATAGAGGATCAGGTCAGTTTCTCTCTATGGATTATATTTCTGACTTTGAGTGACCTTATTGGAGTCATTTCAGTGGATTTAATCTCGTCTTCAGAGGAGGGAATCCACTGGTGAGTCTGAGGCCTGCCCTCTAAACTCGACTTAGTGTCTGTTACTGCTTTATTGGTTTCCTCCCCAAGCTTGCTGTCTGATGGTTTTAATCCAAACTTACAAACCCACAAGCAGTTTGACATGCTCACAGTAAATGATATCACACACTGCCTCAGGCATGCACTTGCTAGAGGCCTGTTAGGTAGGAGATGATGGAGATGATGCAAAACTGGGATGAAGTCTGGACACCAGGTCCCTCAGTCAGCCCAGTACTGGAGCACTGACATCATCTTCTTAGAAGATTACTTTGGGTGCATCATGTGGCCCATAGCGATGGCCTGGCTGCTCTTGCACAGTTTCACATAACGAACACGTGCTCTTGTAAGATCAAAATGTGTCACTGCTTTGTAAACACTTAAAAAAAATTATATTATGAAATTTAAATGTACTCCCTATTTTCTTTTTGAATGTAATTCTTAGCATCTTTACTCATGGGAACATACTTGTCGTTAAACCGCAGCAGAACCCTAAGAGCAAGAAAAGAGAAATACTGTTACCCTTTAGTACCATGCGCAATAATTTTGTGGGAAAAACCTTTTCTGATCATCTACCAAACTTGTTGCTCTGGTGTTTAAGGGAGGCAGCCCTATATAGATTCTGTTTGGCCTAATGCGTCACCCAGAATCCCATTAAACCACAATACCAGATCAAACACGGCTTTGATTTCCGGCTTTTCTAATCAATAGACACTCGGGAGTATAATCTTCTATAGAGCTATTGGATATTCGTTCCTTCTTACAATATCACTGCAGGGATCACATGGATACTGTGATAACCATGAAGTCAGAAGGCTGCTCTTGCCCTGAGTCATGAAGTCCCCCCACCCCCCAGTATCTAGATCATGTTTTCACATGATTGCCTCCCAGGGCGAAACAGTGCATTGCATCCTGGAGCAGGGTTGCATAGCAGCATCATGGCAATGCACCCATCAGTGAAGACCAATGAAACAGAAATGACATGTTTATGTGCAGCTACAGAGTCAGGCAGTCCAGAATTCAGGGTCCACATCTAGTCTCATAAAGTATGACCTTTTATATGGTCTCGCACCAGTACGTAGGCCTCTCCAGTGGCCCTGATCTGGCCTCACTCCTCACTGTTGTATAACTGTAATGTTAATTATTATAAAGGATTATTATTATATTATATTATATTGCCTAGGGATGGGAATTGTTAATTTTTATTGATATTGATACCCTTATTGAGACTGCTTAATGATCCGATTCTTTATCAATACCACTATTATTTGGTGATGCTTATTGTTAAGACCAGACCCAACGGGCACGAGGTATCCCTGCATGGTATGAGGAAAATGTGCGATAACATGGTTATAAATTGAGATTACATATAACTTGTGATAAATAAAAATATATAGAAGTGTGCATATTAACCGCCTGGTTGTTTTTAAATGAATTATAGGATTAGAATGTAATATTTTAAATACAGCTAAATGTTGTTTCTGGAGCAGCAGCATTAATGTTTACCTCTTCCTCCTCTTCTTCCTCCTCCTCTCTGCTGTTATTCACTGCCTGCAGGAAACATTACAAGGTTGAAGGAGGAGCGGCTGGTTTGTCTCAGCCAGAGTTTTTAACAACGTGCCAAATTTTAAGACTACAGACCGGTCTATGCTACAGATAATCAGCTTTCTATTTAGCTTGTTTTTAACATTTGGCTAATTGCCAAGCTCGCGTTAGCTGTGCTTGTATAAAACATACAGGATGACAGACTGAGAACAGATATGATTAAATTAACCCTTTCTACACGTTTACCCTACACACAGCTTTATTGATAAAGTATTGTCTTTTCACTTGCCAAGGTTTTGTTGCACGTACTTACAGTAACAAGCGTAGCTGTCGGCAACTCAGTAGTTTGGAGCTAACTTAACTTCACAGGTCTTTTTTAGAACCGGGTCTCGATCCCCATCCCTAATATTGCCTATGTACTAACCTGCAGACTGTAATCCTACAGTACTTCTTCAGTGATTATCTTAAAGATGTATTTTATGATGTATGAATTCTTTATCACGGTTGATTCCAGTAAGGTTTAACCTCCTAACAAGAAAAATATGATATAAAAGAAGACATAACATAGTCGTATGTTCCACATTCAAGATATTTCTCCATAATCAGTGTTTCTCACAGAATGACAGTGTATCTATGCTGCTGGTATCAGACAGCCAGATCGCTATGTGAAAGCACACATGTTTGCGGGTTTATGTTGCAAACGTTGGTTTAATATGAATGAGGGAATGCGGCATACTGGCGGACATTCTTTCCAGGTTTATTGCGGGATCTCTGTATTAAAGCGGCTACTGTCTTGGTGAGAAAGAGAGGGAGGGAGCGAGGGAGCAAGAGGTGGGGCTGAGCGAATATCTGTGCGCATCTCTAAAATGAAAAAATATGTTTACCCATTTTAAATGGTTTAAAAAAAATTGAAAATGGTGATCGGATTTGATATTGTGGCAGGCTGCCAAAAATATACCAATGTATGGAAACACTGATAATCATTGGCCAGATCTCATGTGGCTATGTCACCTGACTTAACCAGGAACCAGTTTGCTGTTGGTAGAGGTTTTTGTTTAGTTGGATGCCTCTTAATTGGAAACAGGTTGACAGCTTGTATTTGTATCTGCTATGAGTGTCTCCAGTAGTTTTTTATACTACTAGTCCATTTATTTCCTTTGATGTTTGCAAGAACAAACCATAGTTTTTTGTCTCCCATCTACCTAAGTCTACCATCATCTGTCTAGGTTTAAGTGATTCCTTTTCCAACAACCGTAGGGGGTGTTTGGTCATTGAAGCAAAGTCCACCTCAGGAACATTTCCTAATCTTTTTCATAATAACATCGCCACAGCTCCCCCAGTTCCCTGATTAAAATCTCCCATTATACAAATGTACGTTTTCATAACTAATGGGACAATTGCATTCCGCTGGTAATTTCCTTTGTTGGATTAGAAACATAGCGACATGCTGCTAAACTGCAAACAATGACACGCTTGAAACGACCACACATCAAGCTTTTCAGCCCTTTTTTCTTCTCAGCCTGATGTGTAGACTTGGATGTCTTCATGACTATGGCAGAAGGTGGGAGGGGGTGAGGTGGAGTGGGGTAAGAGGTTTTAGTGATGATCACTTGACTGCCCGAGGGACCAAAGCTGCTTTCTATATCAGAGAAGATGGAGTAGGAGAAGAGAGGGAAGCAGAGATTAGGGTTTGGCAAGGAAAGTGACAAAGAGAAAGAAATACAGTAGCTCAGCTTGGTAAGGTTGTTTACAAATGTTGGTATTAAATATCGATATTTGTGATGCTTTTTGCAACAATGGGTCCATGATTTCAGGCAAAAGTAGACAAGTAGTTGACAATTGTTGCTTTATGTAAGACATGTATCAGTTTTTCCCCCTCATCCAAATCAAGAGTCTTAAGGTTGAGGATGCTGTATGTTGTATAGATTGAGAAGCCATCAAATGCAATTGGCATAATTGATATAATATCATTACAGCTCAGCGCCTTGAAGGGCTGCAGCTACTGAGGATTTTAGTACTTGAAGCTTCTATAGATTATTTAATCGATTTATCGTTTAAGAAGTACTTTTGCTTGGTGGTGGCGCCCCAGCCCCCCACCCTGGTAATGTGATCACCTGTGTACATTGATAGATGATAGATATATATTAGTCCTTTTGGAAATTCATGGTGTGTCATACAGCAAACATCAGACCAACAACATCCACAGACCAACAACCAGACAACTGCTTTACCAACACAAATACACCAGTGTTTCCCCCATATGCAATCATGTCCACCGCTACTAAAATTTCCCACATAATTAAACTACACTGCTACACTGAAATGTTTTCACTCGCACACTGTGGGAGCACGGCAACACTGCTTCCTCTCATCGTTCTATACAAAACATCTACGTGACAGATGCTGTAATAACAGCGTAACTCCTGTAAGGAATCAGGAGGTGGGTAGCGATTGTGCCGGTGAACGCAAGCGGAGGAAAAAATTCTGGCAGTAAATGTACGGTGATGGTTACAGTGTCGGCTTCTCAAGACCAAGAAAAGTCTGTTGTTTCCCACCTGCTGAAAAAGTGAAGCCTGTTAGCACTAAGTTAGCTAACATCTCCCCTCCCCTTCAGACTGAACTGAGCAGGAAAGCTTCCACAGCAGGCTGCGTGTTTTGGCTGCTATGTAACTTAACATTAGCTCAATAGAAAGTAACTCGTAGCTGTATTTTATTACTGCCTGCTTGTCCAATGTTGAGAACATCAATTACAATCTGGGAGTAAACTGTTGTAGCCTGCAGCTCTGTCCTGTACAGACTGGTTCAATTATTTTTCAGATGAAAGAGTGGTTGTTTGGAAAAGAAAGGACGGAGGTGACTGGAGGAGCTGAGGTTAGTAAAGCTAATTAGTGATGCAAACTAGTCCTTTTAAGCTGATGAGGAGACGTTTCTTTTTGGAGTTTAATGTGCAAATAAAATGCACCTCAGAAGGGAGGAGGTTTCTCATGTTGCACACAAAAGGCAAACATGAACAATTGTATCTGTAACGATTCTGAGGTCATATTAACAGGGTTTTAGGGGGTGATGTCAAAAACATGCTGTGCAATAAATGTATAATCACTGTGGTTTTCTTCAGACATATGGTGAAAATAATGGCCCAATGTGATGTGAAATTACATATTTGGCATTGGAAAACGTAAAATTTTCCTTGGGGAGCACCCCCAAACCCCCCACCACCATGACCACCAACACCAAAACATTCAGCTAAAGCTCACATTAAACTGGGAAAACTCTGAAGTTTTAAACTATTCTGATGTGCATCGCATGCTCATGGACACAAGAGCAATACTGCTGAGACATGTTGTGTTGGGGACAAAAATTTTGCTTCACCTCCGCTGCTACAACTCCATCCTAGGGGAAACACTGTGCACTATACAAGTTATACTAAGGTGCAGCTCCCCGAAACCCTGTTAACTCATGACTGTGACGTTACAACCCTTACTCACGGTCCAACCAGGAGAACAACAAACGCACTTGTGTACATTTTCAGCTGAGGATTGCGGATTACTTTGGCTAGCCTTCAACTCAACAATAAATCATAATTTCAGTTAAATGCTAAAGTGGCTGTAACATTTACCTTGTCTGTGGTCCGCTGGCATAACACCGGGTGCTTTCTGATCAGGTGCCGTCGTGCTGTTGCAGTAACGTTGTGTGCTATAAGACTTTGCGTCAATGCATTATGGTAATCGAATTAATCGATTTAATCAATGAATTGTTTCAGCCCTAGCGCCATGCAATGTAAAAAGTCCAAATCCTCACAAGCTGATAGCCCATGTAGATGACATGGAAATAAATAATAATATTCTATGAACTATCTAAGCCCACTTCAGGCCTGATCTGCTCCTGTTAGTGGTAATTGGTATATCTCCAATTTGGATGGGTGAACCTACTACATTATTTCTGGCTTTGCAGACTTTGGTTGGCACATTTGCAGTGCAAAAAGAGACCGAGGAGAGAATTGAATTCTGCTCCCAACAAGACATCAAATTTCCTTCAGAACTCTTCGACTTGGCCCTTCCTTACTCTTTCCTTTCAGATTAAACTTTCAGCAGGTCTGCCGGTGCCAAATTGGACAGCAGGAAACAGGAGGATTTGCCTGCTGCTGAGTCCAGCAGGAATGTGCATAAGCCCTTCAAACAGAGTTGAGAAAGGGGGAAGTTTCATGAATAACACTACCTTTTAAGTCCATACCCACAGGCTTTAGTTTTTTTTATTGTCTACCATATATGTAACCAGATGATGATAAAGGCTGGAGTCTACAAAGTAGTGTCACTGAATAATTGGACGAGTCACTTTGGAACCAATGCAGATCTACATAACTCTGAAGCTGTTAGGGTTTTCAATTAATACTGATATAACTAACCTGTTACAGACTCAGGGGAGCTGAGCCATGCTTTGGTGGCAGTGTAAAGCTGTGAAAAAGAGTTCCTTTGTTCACCTGCTTGGTCCTACCTGCCTCATGTCACCAATGTGGAAATTTAAGAACGGGATGACATTTTCATTCTGAGCCATGTTATGGTTTCCATATGTTACATACATGGATTTACATGCAGTGCTATCCAAGTATGTTCCTGGAGTTACTTCTTATACATTTTTTTTAAAACTACGACATTACTTCTATATTGCATCTGGCTGGTGTGGACAGTTTAAACGATGATAATGGTTCATAAATGTATAAAAATGAAGTCATCTAACAAAGTTGTGATGTCATGAATTACACCAAAGAAAGCTCTTCACACATGTAATGTACTAAAAACTTAATTCATCTGTCAATTACAGTTTTGAGTCATCTGTAAATATATTTGTTGTTTCTGTAAAAAAACAAACAACAAAAACATGTGGTTCAAGATCCACTGTGGTTAAATAAAAAAATGGAGGAAATGGTGACACAACCCAGAGCGTGAGAGAGTCGGATCGAGAAGGAAAAGGAACACCAGCAAGTGGCAAAACACCAAATACCCATGAGAGAAGAGAGAGAGGAATATGGGCCCAAACATAGAAAACCAGAAACTTGAGAGAGAGAGAAACAAACCATTGTGAAGAAAGAGAGACGATAGGCGAGTTAAATAGAAGGATTAGCATTTAGGACATTAGATAAGAGGATGCTGGAAGGTATGATGAAGAACACCTAAGAAATCTGCCTTTACATTGGTTGACTACAACATGATCCATTTTGCAGGTTGGATTGGTTTTTGATGGTTTTTAACATTTTTATATGCATTTGGCTCTGATCAATTGATGTAATCAGAGTTCTGGATGTGCCAGTCAGACAACTTTGTGGATAAACTGTTGGATTTGAAAGGATTTGCTGACCTTTCTCTGGCTAAGCCGTTAAATGCATTTAACCCCAGCTCCTCCCCTCCGCTCCATCGCACACACTCTAACTTTCACTGTTCTGTCAAATGACTTGGATCAAGTTACCCTTTCTATAAATCTGTCGGCTACATAGACCTACTTTCAACATCTTGCACTAGGTAGTTTAATTCAAGCAGACCCGGTACATGTAAGGGTGCACAAATTGGGACATTTCAAAGAATAGATTGCAGTAACAAAGTGTGCAAAAGGAAACAAGAAGGCAGTTACTTCCCCTGTTACCAGCTCAAAACCTACATATTCTGTGTCACTGTTGGGCAGATGGATAATTGAGAACTTTTTTTTTTGGTTTCTTTTTCATGACGAAGCAGAGATGGGGTGCATGACAAAATGGTCTTTGCAAAATTCTACTTTCCCTGTGTCCTTTTATAAGACTGTTGCCTTGAAGCAATATATGATTTTCAGTAGATGGCAATGCTACCGTACCTCGTTAAAATCCTAAATCCCATAATTTTCAAAACTTTTTTATAGTTAACATTTTAAAGTGGTTGTTGCAACATAAGCATGTGCTTTGATATGTTTCTCCTTTTAATTTGTCCCCTTTTTCTGGATATATACAGTGTATCATTTTGTATCAATAAATATAGTGACGTAAAGGACTCATCAAGGTACTCCATCTGTTTGTCTTATTTCCGGTTTGCTGTCTGATTAAGAGATATATAACATTTATCGGGAATTATTTTCAATGTAATTGGCAGAATCAGTTTTTGTTGGATTTTTCCCCCCTCATTTTAAAAAGTGTTATTTTGGTGCTTGTGTCAGTTAAGAGTGGTTCTCACCAAGAAAATTGAGAAATGGTGCATTTATTGGACCTTCACTAATATGAGCTTTGAAATGTTATTACTTTGTGCACAAAGCAGGGAAAAATTACCATCAGACTCATGACACGTTCCCCTTCCAATTTTGTACCACCGTGCATATGTCAGTGAATCAGAATCATTCAAATGATAAGGTGATTTGTATTTAGCATACTGTCACGTCCCCGTTTCTTTATCTAAGGAAATACATTTGTCTAGAGGTTTATCAAGGAGGAAGTTTTACGACTTTTTTCAATGAAATTGAAACAGTAGTGTCCGAGGTAAAAAAACAGAAAAGGCACATTATATTACACAGTCAGGAGAAACAAATTGAAAAACATATTTCAATATGGATATTCACATATACTCCATTGTAAACTAGGACTGGGACACAAATATTTTAATTATGACAATAATTGATGAGGATGAAAGGGTGTTAATTTCATGGTTATTTAATACATTTGGCCAATGCATTAGAAAATTAATGGTTTTAAATATTTTTGTCTAAGACTTTTAATGAATGTGATATGAATGAATTTTAATATGCTATACATTTAGGTACAGTGTGTGTGTTTTTCTAAGACAGCCGCATAGGCATTCTGAGACAAACAAATTCATGTAAGACAATATTGATGAATCATGTATTTTTTAATAATACATTTGTATGCAAGGTTTAGGCACAGATTTCTGAATGAGGCCCACAGACTTTCACAGTGATAAGAAGTATCTATTTGAGCAGCTGTTCTGGCCAAAATGAACTAGGCCAGAGGTTTTGAAAGTGGGAGGCGGGCCTCCCCATGGGGGCTTCAAAAAGTTTCAGGGGAGGCTCAGTGAGTGTAAGTGAAACAATATTTCTCATCACATTAGTTTTTCCAAGCTTTGTCTAAGGGGAGGCCCACAGTCTCAGACTTGGAAAACCCTTCAACTAGGCTAAATCATAGATAATAGTGCCGCCAGGTTTATTACAACTATGTATTCAAGCTAGACTCTACAGTGAACAACTATTTTACTTAGTTGATGCATTGTATGGATCTCTGTAGAAATATTGTATGAGGATTAAAGGGATTTAACCACACTCCATACAGTCTGTGGATTCATGCTGAGTGATTGATTCAGTCTAATCCCTGTTTGGCCTATAGCACTGGCATTTAGATTCTGCACATATATATATAATGGAAGTCTACCAAATGTGGCACTGAAATTTAGAACTTTGTTGAGGTAATTGTTTGATGTTTCAACTTTCCGTGTAAGATACACATATATTCTTTATAAATACTGCAGCTTTAACACAAGCTATACGTGTCAAACGTTTGCTGAAAAGTTATTGATTTCCTTTTCTTTGTGCAGACAAGGGAATGCCATGAAATGACTACAGTAAAACCACTGCAGACTGTGGCCCTTTGGCACTCGGCCTGGAGACAGCGATTTGGGCTCGGGTATACTCAGGGAGCTCATGCTGAGCGGAAGGCCCATTCTGACCAGTAACCCTGTGAGGCAAAAAACTGAACACAGCAGATGTTTCAGGCCGGTGCCAAATAAGTTGGTAACCAGTTCTCCACTGCCAGCCAGACTGGTTTGAATTGGCCTTGGGTTGGCTTTGTTTATTGCTGCTTAGGCTCATTACAAAACTGGCTGAAATGCCACGATGGACTTGGAGCAACAGAGGAGGAGGAGATGGGGTTGAAGCCTGCAATACAGTTTTCACAAAATTGTGTAGCGGGCTATGACAGCCAGTGTAAGTAGTCTTTAATCTGACAAGAGGTAACATTGGCTGATAAAAGCCTGAAAGGTTGGGGATGAATACAAAAGAACATGGTAAGCTTCACTTTTAGATAACAGTTGTTTCTGAGATTGTTAATAATAGTAATTACTCTTTGTGATTTTGAGAGAAAAGTTGTTTTATATTGGAGCCCAACTGATATATCAAACACACAGAGACCTGTGTCTGTAGAAACAAAGTCAGTAATACATAGTTTGTCCAGCAGACTTTGTTTACAGTAATCTGTACCAGCTGAGTTGGCAGAGGGGCTGACATGCAGCTGAGCCGACATTGGTGCAGGGGATATTACGTTTTATAACCACTGTTTGAAATGTTTTAGCTAAAACAGTGACAATTTAAAAAGGATACGTCACCCAAATCTTTTGCAAGAAACAATGCCCTGGTTATTCTGAATATTGCTCAGACCTCCTTATAAGCCCACTTCATTTGAATTACTTCCATTGAAAACTGTGGGCTGCTGAAATATAAACAGAAAGTATTGCTATTTTCTACAGTCCCTGCTCTGCTTTACAAGTACAGTTGCGCTGGATGTTAAAGTGAGAGAATGTAGGCAGAAAGAAGAGGAGCAAATGTGGAGAGGCCAGTGTAGAGAGCATCAGAAAGAGCTTGACAGGAAAGACTAGAGGCTGAATGGGATGGAGGAGGAGGATAGCCAAAGCAAAGCAGAGAGGCTTCTAGATGAAAAAGTGATATACGACAGAGGGAGTCCTTGAAATGCAACAGCTCTGGAGCTCAGTCCAGTCAGTGTCAGTCAGTGTTTTTGTCAAGTAAAAGCTTCACATCCAGTCTAGCTTCTGAATTGGCACACAGACACACACAAATGCATAAATTATCAATGCTCTCCATGTACAGCCACACACCGTTCCTACACTAGCTTCCATTCTCATTTTGCTTAAACACAAACACAAATGAAATCTTGCAACAAGCATAGATTAAACACACATACACTACTCCCCGACACACACACACACTCACACACACTGAGCTCTCTATCATCTCCCACTCCCCCAGAGCCGACAATTTACAAGACCGAGACTGAATAATGACATCACGTTGTCCTGCCTCGTGTGAATTCTTACCGGAGAGCTCTGAAACCTGTCGTCTAATGAAACTGGCACAGGAACCAAGACAGCGAGTGTGAGTGTTTGAGAGGGAGCGAGGGGTGTGTGAGATTGGAATAGATAAAGTTGGAGAGTGTGAGAGATTTCAGTTAGATGTAGAAAGAAGGTGTGCGGTGCAAATTAAATAAAAGGAAAAGGGGCGTACATGTATCTATGTTAAGAGAGGAAGAGATTGAGAGTGTGTTAAGAGTTTTCAGATGAGGGTGTCTGTATTTGTGCATGAGGCTTTGGTGATAATTCCCCAAATAAATAAACCTCATCCTGGCCAATTTGTCTCAGATAAGCAGTGTCTGGCAACCCTAAACCCACCTCATGGAAGTGCCAATTCAGCTTCATTTGATGCTGTTGGCTTTATATGAAAGGCTGCACAGCACTTAGATGCAGGGAGGATGGTGGAAAACGATAGCAACAGACAGTGTTGTGTTGACAAGAATGACAGAGACACAATACAAGCCCAGATATGAAGACAGAAGAGAGGTAAAGGCAAGGTCGAGCCAGATTAATTTGAGTAATTTAATTAAAAGGAGGTTTAGCAGGGGGTGAATGCTCAATGAAAGTGAATTGGCGACAGAGAAATGCACCCACTGAAAGGTGGAAGGAGTATTTGTGCATCAGGGTTCGAATGGAACGATCACTGAAAGATTAGGAAAAACACAGCAAGACAGTGATGAATGAGAACAAACAGATGGTTAGGTATAGGAAGGAGGGGCAGATGAAAAGATGGAGGGTGTGATGGAGCAGAAAGGAGATGGAGAAGGGAGACTGCTCAGGGTGATCACAAGGTTACATCAAAACATGAAAGTGAGCTGAACTTCTCAAGGTTGGAAAAAAACATACCCCACGTAGGAGTCAGAGAAACATCAGTAAACTGCAAATTAAAAGTCTCTTTTGCTTTGAAGTTTCAACTGAAATCACAAATTGAGGAGGGTGAGACATTTGATAAATGAGAACCTGGTGTCAGTGGATAAGTTGTTACAGATTAATAAGAGTAGGCTGAACCACAGCCATACATTGGTTAAGGGCATTTGTCCTTTTTGAGGACAGTACATAACTTTTAAGAATATTTCCATTTGATAAAAATCTCAAAACTGTAGCAGTACTACATGGGAATTCTTATCTCCCTACAAACTGTCGAAATTGCACAGAATACAGATACCCATTAGGGATCGACCAGTATGTTTTATTTTTTTCTGGGCTAATCCCGATACCAATTATTAGTAACCAACTACTAGATTAATTAAATGAATTAGAGATCCATCCCAGAGATGGACTTATTGAGTAAGAGAGATAAATTAGCATAAACTTTGTCTTTACATGCTGCCATTTATATTGTATTTATTTTATATTGATTGACACATTTATTGAGACTATTTATTTGTTCTG
Source organism: Micropterus dolomieu (assembly GCF_021292245.1). Taxonomy (NCBI): domain Eukaryota; kingdom Metazoa; phylum Chordata; class Actinopteri; order Centrarchiformes; family Centrarchidae; genus Micropterus; species Micropterus dolomieu. Next base: position 12,295,297 of record NC_060150.1, on the reverse strand, counting down.
TTCTTTATCTAAACTCTTAATGGTTTTTCATTACTAAACTATTGCCTTTTAAAAATATATTATTTAAAAAAGAATACATTCAGAACAGTAATCAAATTTAATATTTTATTATAACTAACTGTTTTCAGAGAAGCAACAAAATTAAAGTTTACAGCAGCAAAGTCACTATATGAAATCTGTATCTCACTGGAAACAAATTGATTATGTTAAATAAACAATATTCCTGACATCAAAATACTGACCCCAGTCAGTCAGTCGTTCCTCCTCTTCATCACTCAGAGAGGAGCTGGTTTGTCTCAACGAGCAGCTGAGTTTGCAAGGATTTGCAAATTTTTTTAAAGTACGTAGCATCTCAGCTAAAAAGCCAACAGAGAGATATCGTTTTAGCCTGTTTATGACAAACTAGCTATTAGCCGAGCTAGCGCATGTGCTTGTGTAAAACCAAACCACAGCTGCGGTGAATGAGACAGAGCAGATTAAAATATTGCTTGGTGCACGTTCCTGCTTGTTGTACTGATGCAGTAGCAGCATTTTACTAGTACTGCTGGCTTTGCTGCACTTGCTTAGTAATGAGCGTAGTCATGGTCAACTGGTTTAATCTACACTGATCTCCGCTTGCTCTGCTCGCTGTGTGTATGCGGAGCTCTGCTGAGAGAGGAGGGGAAGGGCTGCAGCTTGATGGCTCGCTCGTTCTGTTGGCTACTTCTGCATAATAGCCAGTGTTGATAGGCTATTACTCGTGACTTGTAACTGATTAGCTAGAACTTTGGGCGGGACATTGTACTCACCACTCCGTGGGCTAAGCAGACACAGAGAGGCAGCTGCATCAAAGCCAAAGGAGCGCATTTTCTAATTAATTATATTGGATATCTGTTTTTAAAATGGCCGATGCACATTATTAGAAAAATGCTGAAAATCTGCCATGATAATTGGCCAGACCGATTATTGGTCGACCCCTAGTCCCCATTGGTTGTCAGAAGTTGTGATTAGGGATCGACCCAGTTCTATAATAATAACAATAACAATAATAATAATCATCTTTATTTGTAGAGCACTTTTCAAAAACAAGTTACAAAGTGCTTTAACAATTGTAAAGACAATAATACCCAAAAGACAATAATACAAAAACAATACAGATAAAAGCAAGAAAACATTGAAAAGACTAAAATACACGTTTAAGATAAATAGAAAGTAAGTAAAATAGAATACAATAAAAGGGATAAAATAAAGTCAAATAAGATCGGGAAAGGCTCTCCTATAAAAGTATGTTTTAAGAAGGGACTTAAAAGAGTTCACTGACTCACACGACCTGATTTCCTCGGGCAGGCTGTTCCAGAGCCTCGGGGCCCTGACAGCAAACGCTCTGTCCCCTTTAGTTTTCAGTCGAGACTCTGGAACAGACAACAGACCTCTGCCCGAGGATCTCAAGGTACGGGCTGGTGCGTAAGGGACTAAAAGGTCAGAAATATAACAAGGCGAGAGGAGAGAGAAGAGCTTTAAAAGTGATCAATAAAATTTTAAAGTCAATTCTAAAACATAATGTGGTCATATTTCTTTGTTCTGGTTAAAAGCCTGGCAGCTGAGTTCTGGACAGTCTGGAGTCGATCAGTAGATTTTTGGGTTAAACAGGTGAAAAGGCTGTTGCAATAATCCAGGCGTGATGAGATGAAGGCGTGTAAAATGGTCTCGGTGTCCTTAAAAGTTAACATAGATCGAATTTTTGCTATATTTCTAAGTTGATAAAAACATGATTGAACAAGCTTTGTGGTGTGCTGCTCGAAATTTAAATTACTATCAAACCAAACACCAAGGTTCTTTGCCACAGGCTTAATGTGATTTACTAGGGAACCAGCAGATGGCAGTATTTGATTTGCCATCTGCTGAGACCCGATGACCAGGATTTCTGTTTTGTCTGAGTTCAGCTGGAGGAAATTATTTGACATCCATTTTTTAACTTCACAAAGGCAGTTGTTAAGTGAACTCAGCATTCCAGGGTCTGTGGATCTGACGGGCAAGTATATTTGTGTGTCATCAGCATAAATATGAAAAGAAATGCCATGTTTATGGATAATATGTCCAAGGGGAAGCAGATACAAGGAATGGGTCCTAAGACCGACCCCTGAGGCACACCATATTTAACTGGACAGAACGAAGAGACATAGTCGTTTACAGACACGCAAAACTTCCTATTTGACAGGTAGGATGAAAACCATTCTAGGGCAGTACCAGAGATCCCCACCCAGTGCCTCAGTCTGTCTAACATGATGATGTGATCAATGGTGTCAAAAGCAGCGTTAAGGTCCAGGAGTACCAGGACTGAGCACATGCCTTCATCAGCAGACATTAAAAGGTCATTGGTGACTTTAAGAAGGGCAGTCTCAGTGCTTCCTGAAACCAGATTGAAACTTTTCAAATGTTGTTGGACACAATTCTTTCTAGAATCTTTGCAATAAAAGGCAGTTTTGAAATTGGTCTAAAATTATGTGGGAGGGAGGGATCTAAACCAGGTTTCTTTAAAAGCGGGTTCACGAAAGCCGTTTTAAAATAATCAGGGACACAACCAGTAGATAGGGAGCTGTTAAAAACAGAGATCAAATGGGGCCCAACAGAATCTATTACTTTCAGTAAAAACTTTGTAGGTATTACATCAAGTAGGCTGGAGGACACTCATTTGTGATACTGTTTTTAAAAGCTCAGACAAATCGATGGGTTAAAACTGGTTAAAATTCTCTTGTTGCTGGTGAGGAACCTCTGAGTAAGAGGCCGCGGGGGTAATAGAGGCTCTGATTGACACCACTTTATTGGTAAAATAAGATAAAAACAATTCACAGTCATCATTACTTCCAGCTGAGGCACAAGGAGGGGTTGGGTTTACCAGCTGATTCACAGTCTTAAACAGAAACCTAGGATTGTGTTTATGTGTAGTAATGAGTATAGTAAATAAATAGTGTGTTCTCGCATCCTTAACCATGTTATTGTAGTTAATTAATAAATCCTTCAGACTGAGGAAATGGACTTGGAGATTGGATTTTTTCCATCTGTGCTCTGCTTTCCTGCATTCCCTTTTTAGGCTGCGAATGCTGTCATTTATCCAGGGTTGCTTACTAGCTTTAGACGTAGGCCTAACCTTTAGAGGAGCAGTAATATTTAGTGACGACAAGCAGATATGATTGAAGTGATCGACCAGATTGTTGGTGTTGGAATCAGACAGGTGTTGGCTTTGGCTCTGAAAGAATGTGCAAAACTTTGAAACGCTTTGTTCATTAAAGATGCGAGAACACACAGAGCTTGGTGAGGCAGAGGAAATGCTGACACCCAGGGTAAAAACCAAGTCCAGTGTATGACCACGGTTATGGGTTTGCCCTTTGACATGTTGTTTGAAGTTAAAAGAAGTGGCCATATTTAAAAAGTCAGTTGCATTAACATTGGTGGGGTCATCAACATGAATATTAAAATCGCCACAAAGAACAATTCTGTCATAATTTAAAACCAGAGTAGATAAAAATTCAGGAAGTTCTAATAAAACTCCTCCAGTTGACTAAAACAATCATATTGCGGCGGACACAGTTCAGCTAGCTCGGTATAGTCATTCATTTGCAACCGGGATTCAGTTAAAAACATAAAATCTAGATTTGCAGACAAGATAAAATCATTTAAGATAAAAGTCTTACTTGACAGAGATCTCTCATTGAAGAGAGCCATTTTAAATGAGTTTGTTCTGGGTGCTGTAGTTGGTGCAGTTGTCCTAATCCTTAAGAGATTACTAATATTTCTGTGTGGGATGTGCACATTTCGGTTTACTGGTCTATGCGTGATGATGACAGGAATAGAAGTCTTTGGAACAACGCTGGGAGCAGAAGGCTTTACATGCCAGCAGGTGGAGGCCAGACATGCTGGTGTAAAACAGTGGATACATTTTTTTGAGCATCACAACCTCAGTGAAACAACTCGTTCCACCATCAGAATTTGATCCATTCGGTTGTCAACATTTGGAAAGTCTAGAAGAGCCACACTATAAAGGTTTTAACACCATTCAAGTTAGTGGAAGGCTAAACAGGGAGTGAGCTGGCTCACTGGCAGAAGTCAACATAGTTGAACATAGAGGCCTCACCGCTAACTGGGGGTGTAATTGCAGAGTGACACAGACACAAACTCACAAGTATAAATGCGAGGGTACTTGAGTTGTGCACACCATAGGTATCGGTGTCAAGTCACTGCAGGAGTATTTTTAGGGTGTAATGGTCACTGCAGCAACTAGAGATCACTAATAAGACTTTAGAAAACCTAAAAAATATTGGTAGCACTAAAGTTAGCACGCACACAAATATCACAGTATTCTGCATATGAATTGTCATGTGATGTTTTGGCGGGCCTACATAACATGACTGCAAAATTTTGCGCCATCTGATATTCCTTTGAATTTCTTCCCCTTTCTTTCTGTTCCACAGATTCTCGGGCTAACTGTGACCAGTATGCAGCGACAGGCGGGGACTTGACTCTGATTCTGAACCACACACTGGGAAATTTAGAAAAATTGAAATGGAAGCACAATGATGTAACAGTCTTTTATCGACAACCGATCAACATATATCTCACCGGGACCAAAGAGGATGTTTCTGAAAATGGATCGCTGAAGCTGAAAAGTCTGTCGAAAAACAAAGCAGGGAGATACACCCCCGAGGTTCATGATCAAAATGGACAAGCAATACAGAATTTGAAAAGCATACAATTATGTATACTGGGTAGGTACTAACAACTTCAACTTCTGATTACACTTTTTATTTGTTTATTTAAGTATGTCTTGATATACCTTATTGTCTTCCTTTTTTATGCCTTACCTGGGTCAGAAACAAAGGTCTTCAACCTTGAAATATTACCCTGTAACCTTATCTGCTGAATAGTAGATTCACCAGAAGCTGTACAGTATAATCAACAAACATCAGAAAACAACATTACTTCAGATCACCGTGTTTGTTTTCATGTTTTGTTTGAAGTGACTTGATAATTACAGTGTTTTTATAATGCATAATGAGCAGTATTTCAAACAATGTTTGATCTAATCAATCTACTCTACTTAGATCCTGTCCAGAAGCCTAAAGTGGAGTTTAAGTGTTCCCCACCCACTGTAACTTTAACCTGCAAAGTTAATCAGGTGAGAACAAATGTAACAAATAACAAATCTGTTTTATTTACAGCAATGTAGTGCCACGCTGTTAGTGAAGTTTTTGTAAAGGATTTCTCCATAAAGATGTTTTTGTAGACTCTGTAGGCAGAGAGGGTTTGTGGTCTACTTTCCCCTTCTCTAAAACTAAGCAAGAGTTCATTTAGGCGCTCACCTACAGATGTTGCTTCATCGTTAAGGTTTGTATTTGTGATTCATTTGTTTGCGAAATGCTCAACCATTTGTGCTCATGTTTTTCTTCATGTGTGAGCTCTCCAACCACACATGGCCTCCACATATCTAACTTTTTTTGATGAATCTCACGCTGCAAAAAACACAGTAGCCTCATATGTTGCAGTTACTTAGCTTAACCCTCGTCTGGATAACAAAAGGATCAAACCCTAAGAAAATAGCTTGTGTCCTTAAAATGTGTTTGGAGCCAACTTTGTGGTCTCGTCCACAGTTTCTCAAATTTAAATTGTCCTGCAAGGTTTTACCCCGGGTTTTTTATGTTACACCTCAATGTTTGCATATTTTCACCACAGCCCTCTAATAATCCATTGATTAATGATATTTTTAACCCAACAGACCAAGGATACCAAATTTAAATGGTTTCAGAATAATAAGGAGTTGGAAAAGATGGAAGGTCCGGTTCTGAATGGGACAGCTGAAGCTCTGGAAGAAGATTCCTTCAGATGTGAAGTTTACAACTTTGTCAGCAATGAGACCAGTGACCCTGTTGACAAACCCTGCTATAAGCCCAGTGAGTATTATCATTAAGCCTGTTCTCCGTGATCCTGGCTGGAGTGTGTGTGTGTGTGTTGCTGCTGTATGTAAATGTACTTGATAGCTACGTGTGATTAAAAAATTGGTCAAACTGCAGGAATTTATTAGCTTGACAATATTGTGTAACTTTTATTAGTTACCAGTTGACTGGTTGAAAAGTAGATAGAATTTTAGTTGACCAATATGTTCATTGATTGACTACAGCCCTACATTTACGTCAAAAGTAGATTAAAACAGTATGTGATTGTTTGAACACTCTAATTGTGATATAGTGACACAAAGACTATGCGTTAGTGAGGGCGTAAATACTACCAGCCAATCAGTGTCACGGAGCATGTGTTATGCAACTGTTGTGCAACCCCACACAGCAAAGGATTTTTGATGAAAGTGAACCGTTATGGTGGAAAATACTATGAAGATTTTTGGGTGGCGATTGTGCAATAGAGAAGGCACATGCCATTGGTGTGAGAGAACCACGTTTGATTCCCACTCTGACACATATACAGCTGGAGGTAAGTCGCTTTGGATAAAAGCGTCAGCTAAATGGGCAAATGTGTAGTAGACAGACAGTAACCATAAATGGGTGTCACAGAAAGAGGATGTAGGATTATTTGTTTCTGCTTAAGCCATCAGCAGAGTCATCCATGACAAATTTTGCTGAGCAAAAGCTAATTGCTCCATTAGAATCATAAATAAAAAGCACTTCTCGTTTTCCTGCTAGATTAAAAATAGTGCTAGTGGTTGTCATTCCGATATCATCTCTGCCAAGGTGACCTCACACACTCTCTGAGAGGCAGGGGTATCACCTCTATCACGGCACTCCTGTCTCCTAAAAATTACATTTTTGTACTACTACATACAAGTACATGGTTTAATAACAGTATGTTTAGGAGAAAATGTAATTTCCTTGTGGTTTGTTCTTCTAGCACACAGAAGTCTAGGGGGTTGTTGGAGTGGATGGTGGGCAAACAAAACTCAGAACTTTGGCATTAGGTTTCCTTCTTGATTTTGTGGTTAGTTTTAAAACACTCATTAGGGTTTTGGGTTTCTGTTTTCTCCTGTGTTTATCACTTGGTGTTCTTGTTCTGTGTTCCTATTTAGGTTTTGTCTGCTGATAATGCATGCCTTGTAGTGTGTTACACTCACTTGTTGCATGCTGTACTTCCTGTGTTAATTTGTAGTGTTCGGTTTTATGTCTCTTCTCTGTCTAGCTTTATTTCCTGTTTGGTCTGATTAGCCTCTTCACTCCCTCCCTGCTCTGTTTGCCCCTGTATAAGCTGCTCAGTTTTGTTCAGTCTTCGATGTGTCCTCATCGTATGTCGTGTGTTGTACCTAGTCCATGTGTCTGCCTGTAACCCAAATGCAGACATTTGGGTCCTATAAAACGATGTTTGCTTGAAGACAGAACAATGAGATTGGTACAGTGAAGAAGGAGGATGTTTATGAAAATGGATCCCTAAAACTGATAAATCTGAAGAAAAACAACACAGGGTATTATACCCCCCAGGTTTATGATAGAATTGGAAAAGCAAAAGAGTTGAAAAGCATATATTTATGTATATTGGGTAGGTAAAACCAATCTCTGATTACATTTCCTTTGATTGTTGAAGTATATCTTGATATATCTTTTTATGCCTAACCTGGTCAGAAACAAAGGTCTGCAACCACGTTAGGTTTTTGTCGTGTTACCTTACCTGAATATCTGAATATGTTCACATTGCTGTGAACATGCAAAAGTTATTCTATTTTTAAAATCTGTTCAAAACTGTCTTTAAGTGTGTTGTGATGCACCAGGAGCTGTACAATATAACCAATACACATCAGAAAAACTAAATTTGTTTTTGTTTTTATAATGCATAATGAGCACTACTTGAAATAATGTCTGTTCTAATTAAATCTACTCTACTCAGACCCTGTCCCGAAGCCTAACGTGACGTTCAACTGTTCCCTACCCAATGTTATGTTAGCCTGCAATGTTGGTCAGGTGAGAACAAATTTATGTTTTATTTACAGAGCAGCGTAGGGCCACGTTATAAGAAGAGTATTTTGTGAATGATTCCTCCAAAAAGATGTTTTTATCTGTGGTCTACTTTGCCCTCCTAAAACTAAGCATGAGTTGAGGTTGGTGCTCACTAAAGGCACTCACATACAGATATTGCTGTGGCGTTAAAGTTTGGTCTGTGGTCTGTGATTTATTTTGTCTACATATTTTCATGATAACCATCTTATAAACCATTTATTAATGATATTTTAACCCAACAGGCCAAGGATACCAAATTTAAATGGTTTCAGAATGACAAGGTGTTGGAAAAGGAGAAAGATCCGGTTCTGAAACTAAATGCTGAAACTGTGGAAAATGATTCCTTCAGATGTGAAGTTTCCAACTGCGTCAGCAATAAGACCAGTGACCCTGTTGACAAACCCTGCTATAGGCCCAGTGAGTATTATCCTGGCTACTACAGACACAGGTCTCTGTGGCCTGTTATAAACAGTGGAATGTGTTAGTAATAGACTAGACTTATTGCATACAGAACCAACACATTCTCACTCCCAGCCCATCACATACAGACACATGTTCAAGATGTTGAAGACGCCATGAATGGAGTAGCATGTAGCAGCAGTACCAGAGGCTGCATTTTCTGCTAGAACTGAAACTGCATTTGTAGGACCCAATATGCTGACAATGCCAGCCAGCAGACTATGTTACTCTAAAAGGTGACCCTCCACCACCACCACCACCTCACCACGCACCCCCCATGCAGTTTGTGTTGTTTTCAGCCCACTCATTCAGTGTCCTCAGGTCATCAGTTGGATAAGTTGCAGTGCGACTTCAGAAGTTTCGAAAAGAGGCGCATTTGTCAACTCTCCATTAGATAGCTCAACTTTCCAAAAATCACAGTTTTGACTATCAAAAGAAATACATTAAATTAATACTTATTCACTGTTTTTCTCCTTCTCCTCTTTCCCCTTTAAGAGTCTTTTTTATATGAAGAACTGTATGGAATTGAAATCTGGGTTTTCATTGCTATCGGAGGAGGTATGTTTGCTGTCCTCCACGGATAGCATGACAGTATGTTTTATCAGAGTGTATATTATTATATATATTATATTTATTATTGCATCTAATTAACTTTATATATCTCTTCTCACTGCATACCATGGAATTAGGATTTAAGTAATTACACTTGTTTGAAATATGCAATTGTTGAGTTGTCATTTTAAAATTATTGTAATTATCCATCCTCATCAGCTATTGTTCTGCTGCTGATTATCATCGTCATTGTTTGCTGCCAGACCAGAAGGAAGAAACGCTCGCAACTGAGGGGTAAAGGTTTTTTTGTGGTTCATTTCTTTTAACACCTCTTTTTCATAATTCATATTAACCGCATTAACCACAACTTTTGCCCTATCCCTATCCTTAACCTAAGACCCAAAATGCACATCTAAGAAATTTGATCAAATGATGATTAAAATGCCAATATTTAGATTTACAGTTAACTAAGTTCACTATCCTGAAGAATTAAAAAGGTAATGCTTAGCATCAGAGGAAGCAGTTGTGGCACTGTAGGTGTTGCTTCTCCTCAAGCTGTAGAAAATTGAATTTATGGGCAGTAATGTTTTCAAGTTCTGTTTGCCAGTGTTTGTTAACAAATCAAACTGAGGCTCTTAGAGAGCTGGTGGGCCCATCACTTCTCCCACTCTCTATGCAATACTTGAATGTTGCCTCTAGGGTACCCCAAAGCTCAGTGTTAAGCTGATGATACACAGGGCAACTTTTTGAGCAATGTTGCTAGGCAATCTTGCTAGTGACAAGTCCGGCTATGTTTTGAACAGATAGGGGCGGGTGGCGGAATGGTGGGGGAAGGGGATTACGTAAGTAATCTTTACTCATTATCATTGATGGCAATCTTGTCCTGCACGATTGCTCTAAAAGTTGCTCCGTGTATCATCAGCTTTAGGCCCAGTATTGTTTATTTTGGACACAAATTATATTTGTAAGGTTTCCAAACCATTAAAATAAAAATATTTGCACATGATATGCATTTATTTTGCTGTGATAATAAGTCACAATATTCTTTGAATACTTTGAAGTTGTTTAGAAGAAACTATTGACTTTATGATTTAATCACAAAGCAGAGTGTTTGATTGTGATGGACCACCGTCACTACGGTTGACTGCCATACTAATGAGCCTGGCTCTTTGGCGTTGCGGTCAAGTTGCATGTTTGGTACCCTGTAGACCTGGGTTCGAATCTGGGTGGGGTGACTGCTCTTGCCTTTCCATCACATTGATTAATGAGGACTTTTTAAGAGCTTTTTATACTGTTCTCTTATCCTTGCATACATTGCTTACAGAATGGCATTTGATTGGACAGACAATTTTTCACTTCCCCCTCAGGCACCGAGACGAGTTGACAAGTTGATGATGAGCAGCCTCTTCCTCTTCCTCAGCCCAGAAAGAAATCCCCCCAAAACACGAAGAGTGTGACACCCTGTTAGTGTTGGAGTTTAGTTTCTGGGTTCACCTGCTCTTCTTATTATCTTAACCATTTTGCTGTCTTTCCTTTTTCATTTTGTCTGACAGGAGTTGCACATTGTAAGTAATACCAGGACAGAAGCGTGAAGGGAAAGCAAAGAAGATTAAAGGAAGTAAGACAGAAGTACCAAAAAAACAATGTTGAATTGGATTTCAATAGAAGCTCTTTATTACATTCCTGTCATATCACATATACATTCTGCTATGTGGCCTAACTTCTAATGTCACTGTGATATTTTAAACTATTCAATTAATATTTCTCTATAATTAAAATTATATTTATACCCTAATTTTATCCACATTTATCTTTTAATTTGTTATGTAAAGTTAGTAGCTATCGCAGTGTGGTTCTGTGTGTTCTGCTGTAGCTGCTCAACTATTTCTGATATTACTCTACTATAACAGCCAGAGTATCAGGTGTAACCTCAATATTATAGGGAATGTGGCTGCTGGACCAGCCGGTGAAATTGAGACATTAGCATTAGCTAACTAACATCCAACATGGCAGGTTATCTTTTGCTGGCATAATAATATATCTCGAAAATATGGAGGGGATGATGATTATTATCTTTAATATTGTTTTTTTTCCCCTGTTGTTTGTTTGTTACAGTAAGAAACTTGGATATGGTATATAACTAAGTACTTTAAATTTGCATTTCTATTTTCTGCTGCTTTATTCTTCTACTCCAGTATGACAAAGGAAAAGACAGAGGATGAATTGTATAATTGTTTAACCTAGGGGTGACCCCGAATAGTCAAAGATTGGATGCGTTATGAAATGAGGATCATGCCGTTTTGGCTATATGGGGGTGCCTAAGCTCTGATTTTACATATAAATACTGTTGAGAGAGAGAGAGAGTTTAAATTGGCTTCTGGCTGACCACAACATTAAAATGAAACTAAATTAAAATTATTTAAAATTCTTTTATTTAAGCAAAATTTTATTTGTAGCTGATGGAGTGTTTATGGAGTATCATACTGTACTATTGCCACTTTTCATCAATTACAGATCCTCAGTTCTCCCGTTTCTGTGCAAGTAATCCAGCTTGCATGTATTGGTCTAATGGTCCAGCTGGGGACCTTTTATTCCATCTCCCTGCTGTCTGATAAAACTGCCCAAAAAGTTCTTTTAAAAACTGGAATGAGGGTTTATGCAGTTTTTTCCAAAACCTGATCATAACCAGAATACTTGTGTGTATAGGTAAACACATTTCATCTCTTTCATTTCTTTGCTGATGATACCTCACTCTAACTTTAAATAACAGGAAATTCACCCTGAAGCTTTAGTTGATCTAACAGAGATGAACCTGTGTATCTGATCCCAATCCATCTTGAAAACGAATGTCTCTTTCTTGGTTTTTTGCCTTCGTTGTAATGTCCCTTTTGCTCATCACTGCACCAATCGATTTGTGTTGGATAATGTGGCCTGGGTTTTAAAGACTGAAGAAGATACTCAAGATGTGTATTTGTTATAATATATTTTTATATATGTAATATCACATTTTATTTTTTGCACTTATTACAATATATTGCTTATGTTCCATTGTTACATATTACTCCATTTCATGCTTTGTTTGATATGCTAATTCAGATTTTAATTGTACTCTCATCTCATGTTAAAATATATAATACAAATAAATATTGCATGGAGCAGTTAATCAGTCATTATTGCATTTCTTTCTCGTAGTTCTTTGTGTAATCTGTAAAATAAGACAAAGATTTGCTGGGAAAATGAATCATAAAGTGTGTTAACTCCATTGTCCACTGTTATAGCTCAAATAAAGCAACTTTTTCCCAAAAATATAAATGAGCTCAATTGTACTTTGATTTTATAAATTGAAATGGGGGCATTTTTAAACTTCACAGTAGTATCAGTGTTACAAGTTAGTGTCCAAGTAGAAATCCTTTCTCTCAAAGACGCATGTTATGCCTCGTCTTGTTTATACAGATCAATGTGTCACTTTACGTTCAATGAAAAATCTAAAAGTGGTATTCTGACACGCTAAAACTCACTGCCCACTTTCCTTCCGGAGTAAAATATAAATATGTTTGTGGTAATGTTAAGTTCATGTTAGATTGAAGGACAAACTAGCAGATTTTACATGATGATTTAAACCCAGTGGCGCGATGTATCAGACCAATAAATCAGACAGAAACTGCACAAACAAACTGTGACCTGGGGTTGGGTTCATGCTGATGCTGCTAGCCCTCTTGCGTAGACAGCTAGCGTGAACTGGGTCCAGGTTTAGGAGCACAGTTCCCACAATCCTTTGTACAGTTCCCCTTCGAGGGAACTCGAACTGCGTCGGTGACGACACTATGGGAACGCCTCTGGGCGTGGCAGGGCTGAAATCATGAATGAAACTACTACAATCCTATTGGCGTTGCTAGAACGGTAGCGTTTGACGGCATAACTGGAGGCGTATATAAGCACGCCGGCACACCGGACCCATTAGCTTTTTTCTATTCAGCAGGCACTCTGGCATGTTTGAGACTACGAAGAGGAAAGTGCAACCACGAGAGGAATTTTCTTACCTGGAAGGAAGTCTGGCAGAGGAGATGGCTGGTGAGCAGTTCAGGCAGCGTGTTTTCCCATGTTTTCTCATGCCCTGTGTGTCTTGTCTGGGGATGCCACATGCCCAGGCAGCTCTCGAGGGGGCTGCCATTGCGAGGCCCTGTCCCTGAGGGTGCTGAGGTCCCGTGCAGCTCTTTTCTCCGAAGACGGCTGGATGCGCTCTCCCCATGGCTCGGGGCCTGCGGTTGCTGAGGCAGCGGCTTCGGTCATGGGGCTCCCAGCACCACATCTCTGAAGGCATCGGGACCTCCCCTCTTCCCCGTTCGGGAGCCAGCTTCTCGGCTTCTCCCGCTCGAGGTGTGAGCCCAGAGAGGCTGCAGCTGTCCGGTTCTGAGGAACTGGATGTGCTCAGCATTATGGAGGAGGAAGACTACCGGGAGCCGGACCAACGTCATCAGTCAGCACCTAGCTATGATGAGCTATTGGAGTTGGTGACACGGGCAGTGGCCAAGCTCCAGCTCGATTGGCCGCAGGCTGTGCCAGACACACATGCTGCGAGTAAGCTGGATGAGCGATTCCTGTGGCGCCGCACGCCGCCTCCGCGCCGGGCTCTGCCTTTCTTCTTGGAAATCCTGGGGCAAGCCCTTCTCAGCACATCTGACCACTCTGGGTTTACAGCAACGTTGAGGGGGTTAAGGGTTTCGGCTATGGGACGATGCCACGGGTAGAGGATGCTTTGGCCAGCTATCTCTCGTCTTGCATCGTCCCTTAAAGGCTCCTACCGCCAGAGCCAGAGTGTCGCTTCTCGTGGTCCCCCTCAGCACACTCCTGGGACTCGAAGTGGCTCTGAGGACCGTTCTTTAGTCTCGAGGTCCTGAGGCATCTAGCGGGGATTCAGATTCAACGGGGTGGTCTGGACTGCGGTGCACTCGGAGCAGAGCCAGGTGTTGGGACAGGAAGTTTGCTCTCTGCTGGAAAAGGGGGCCATAGAACTTATTTCCCCGCCAGTCAGGGAGTCCGGGTTCTACAGCCGGTACTTCATAGTTCCCAAAAAGGACGGAGGATTGCGTCCGATTTTAGATCAGGGGTCCCTGAACCAATTTCTGAGGAGATTCAGGTTCAAGTTGCTCACCATCCCCGCCATCGTCAGTCACATCCAATCCGAGGATTGGTTTGTCATGATAGATCTGCGAGATGCATATTTCCACATCTCCGTCCGTCCCTCTCACAGGAAGTTCCTGAGGTTCGCCTTCGGGGCGCGGCGTACCAGTATCGGGTTCTTCCGTTTGGCCTAGCACTCTCCCCTCGCTCGTTCACCTAGTGCATGGAGAGCTGCAGCTTTGGCCCCGATGAGGTTCCAGGGCATCCGCATACTGAACTACATCGACGACTGGCTCATTCTGGCTCAGTCGCAAGAGTTAGCGGTTCGGCATCGAGATGTCGTCCTCGCCCACCTACAGCGTTTGGGGCTGCGGCTCAACGCGAAGAAGAGCGTGCTGACGCCCGACCAACGGACTACGTTCCTAGGGGTGGTGTGGGTCTCAACGACGATGCGGGCCCACCTGTCTCCTGCACGCGTCCGGTCCATTTTGTCCACAGTGACCAGAGTGAAGCTAGGCCGCACCATCACTGTGAAACACTTTCAGAGGGTGTTCGGTCTCATGGCGGCAGCGTCCAGCGTAATCCCGTCTGGCCCTGCAGTAGTGGTTAAAATCCAAGGGATTCTCCCCGAGGGGAAATCCGCTCCGTCTGATACGGGTTACGAGTAGGTGCCTTCGTTCCCTGTCAGTATGGAGGAAACCTTGTTTCCTGTCCCAGGGTCCCATGTTGGGAGCGTCATGTCGCCAAATAATTATTTCGACAGACTCCTCACTCACGGGGTGGGGCGCGGTCATAGGCAGCCGCTTTGCGAGGGGCTCCTGGCAGGAGCATCATTTCTCTTGGCACATAAATTGCCTGGAAATGTTGGTGGTTTTCAGAGCTCTGAGGAGTTTTCTGCCCGCTCTCCACGGTCGCCACGTCCTTGTCAGGACCGACAATCTGACTCAGACGGAGGGCCAGGTCTTTCACCCTTGCCCCACCCTGTGGAGACTGTGGGTCTGGCCCCTGAGGGGGCCCAGTTCCTTGAGGCGGGCCTGACGGCAGGAACAGTCGAGAAGCTGCTCAGCTCCAGAGCCCCGTCCACGAGAAGGATGTACGGCCTGAAGTGGAATGTGTTTGCCACCTGGTGTAGAGAACGGGCGGTGGACCCAGTTACCTGCCCGATGACTATGGTACTGGAGTTCCTCCAGGACCGCTTCTCTGCTGGCCTTTCCCACGTCCACACTCAAGGTGTATGTGACTGCCATTGCAGTGTTCCACGCCCCTCTGAGGGATGGGCCTCTGGGGAGGCTTCCACTGGTCGTCTGCTTCCTCCGTGGAGCCCGGAGGATGAGACCCATGACTCGTTCCAGGGTTCCCACTTGGGACCTGGCAGTGGTTCTCGAAGCGCTGGCTGAGGCCCCCTTCGAACCTCTGGAGTCGGCTGAGGCCAAGCACCTGACCCTTAAGATGGCCTTTCTCCTTGCTGTCACCTCTCTGAGGAGGGTGGGGGATCTCCAGACACTTTCGGTTTCTCCTCGATGCCTGGTGTTTGCCCCGGGGAGGGTCAGAGCCATCCTGCACCCCTGTCCATGCTATGTCCCTAAAGTTCCGTCCAGTTTGGCAGGGTCTACGGTGCTGCAGGCGTTTCATCCCCCACCTCATGTGACGGTGGAGGACAGGAGACTTCATCTGCTCTGCCCTGTCAGAGCGCTGAGTATTTACACTCTGAGGTCTTCCCGGTGGAGGAAAGCAGACCAGTTGCTGGTTTGTTTCGGGTCCCCCAAGGCTGGGCTCCCAACTTCCAAACACACAATCAGCAACTGGATCATTCAGACTATTTCCCTGGGCTATCAGGTGCGCGGGTTACCTTCCTCTATGGCCGTAAGGGGGAACTCTACTGGAGGCATGGCGGCCTCTAGGGCCCTCCTCGCAGGGGCTTCGCTCCAGGATTTGTGTGAGGCAGCTGGCTGGGCCACTCCTCATACTTTCATCCAGTTTTACAGTCTGGGCCTTCCTTCTGCACCCGGCACCCGTGCGCTCTCCTCTTAGTCGTGCCTACGGGTTACTGCACGGAACCGCTGGGGGCAGAGCTAATGTGTCCGGTGTGCCAGCGTGCTTATATACGCCTCCAGTTACGCCGTCACACACTACCGTTCTAGCAACGCCAATAGGATTGGAGTAGTTTCATTCATGATTTCAGCCCTGCCTCGCCCAGAGACGTTCTCATAGTGTCATCACTGACGCAGTGTCTCGTTCCCCTTCTGCGATGAACTGGTTCAGGAGTGTGCTGATCTGTGAGGTGCTGCTCATGTAGTCTGTTACAGTTTTAATGCCTCTCACATGGGTTTTTTTTAAATGTGAGCCTCAATGCGCCTGTCGTACTTGTGCTTGCCGTCTCTTATGATCTTTTTTGGGTTCTCTTTTTTCTGTTGGCCAGCATGTCACCTGTCCTGAAAGTAACATCACGTGCACTCGAGTAGCGACCTTCGACACTTCTGTCCAGCCATGGTTTTTGGTTTGGAAACACCCATACTGGTTTTGGTGTTTGGTACTGTAGAAGTCTATGTAAGCCAAGCCACATGCAGTGTATAAGTCTGTCCCCTGTGCCAGCACCTCCCAGTTTGTCAGTCACCCAGGCCTACAATAATGAGGTGATCCCGTTAAAACCAGTAGTTGTTAAGGGATGGAACATATCAAAGATGTAATCAGGCAGGCAAGAAATAATTAACAGTTACAAGTTAACTGCTCACCTTACTAACTTCAACAAACTGAAAATAACAAAATCAACAAACCCCTACCTCACTGTACTAAAATGACCTGTCAAACAAAACACATAATACCAGCCACCCATATTCTGGTGTTTCAAAAAATAATCAAAAGTTAGGTGTGGTGCCTGAATAGTGTGTGAAACGAGGATGATTAAACTAAACCAATAGCCAAGATATCCACAAATGTGGATCTGGCGATCTGTATATTTCTACTAGCTTAAGATAAACAGTGCGCATTTTTTTTTTTTTATTGAGTTTAATTCATTTTCACAAATTGATCTCAGATATTCAACAGTGGAAAAGAGTGAAAGTAGACAAAATACTCATCCAGTAAATGCAGCTACTAAAATACATATTTCATGCAACATCACATTGATAGTTTAAGAGTGGCTGGTGGATGTACAGTAGAATCATGTTGAACTACATGCACATGTTATCTAATGGTGCCACCCTGTGGGCAACTGCAGTTAAGAATAGTACTGTTTACCAAACTGACTCATGGTTCTTCTCCTTCACTGTTGTTGATTTTCAGATGTCTATCAGTGGTGAAAAAGAACGTTATTTCTTTATGCACAGGTCAGACTGCAGAACATTATCCAGGTTCATGTGTAGGCTCCTGTAAGGCACAGTACAGAGTTTGACTCTGACATTTAGGCTGTATTATGAAAGTGAAGTTTTTGTCAATTCCTCTGAAATGATAGTATGGTATTTTAAATTTATTATATGGATAACTCAAGCAGGCCACCTCAACCATGTTATACCCAAATAAATAAAAAAATAATACAGCAGAAGCTTATCTCCTTCCTAAAGATTAATTAATTGGTATATCACATATAATAAGGCTCAATTAACAGTCAGTTAATACAGCTTTAATAAAAGTACTATAAGTATTTTCTGATACCACTACATAAATAGAATGAAAAGCCCCTTTTTTAAGGCAGTTGCTTTTACTGACAGAGGAGGTGTTGCTGTGTGGTGTTCTTATTGATATCCTCAGTGGGTGGGTGTTTGGATGCTGAATGCCTTTCACATGTAAATAACGGAGCTGATAAAACACCCACACAGTATATTATTGTCTGTGGTTATGATACTAACATCTAATAAACACACAACTCATCACCCCACTTAAAACTAATTGAACGGGAATTTTCGCACTAATTCCATCCATCCCTATACATATTACATATAGGCTATTTAATATATTTATATCTGCTCGTAACAAAAATGACAATTTTTGGTCGACACGCTGAGCGCTATCCTCATTGTCCAACAGTGAAATTTACTGTGACTGATTTCTGTACACACATTCACAGAACAAGGAATAAGTTCCAGGAACTAAAACCAAAACCGAAAGAAAAATAAAGCTGCTGGAGGATGTGAAACATAATAGAGAACTGTCAGTGTGTGAGATAAATTGCGACAGAATCAGCCTGTGAGATCTTTCTCCATCCTATTGTGTGAACTGTATTTTTATTCAAGTGTAAACCCCGAAAGTTGTCGCTTTTTGTCACACAGCTCTGCAGATAGTGCCTCTTCAAAACCTATTTACAATTAGGAGTAATTCAGATGTTAGTAGTAGTTTTTAATAATATCCTCCGTGCATATATCACCTTTTAGTTTTCAATCTACGCTGCAGTGAACAGACTGTGTTCTGTGCCGCGGTGGCACACAAACAGATCTGCATTCTCACCTCGACTCACCCGGCACATCTTCACCACCTGCACATATGGACTGTGTAAATTAAAAATGTCTTGAAATAAAGCCAGGGACAGCTCTCCCATAATCGCTACTCTCCATCCTCATCATCAGTCCTCGTGATGCAGCCAAACCGAAAAACCGACATTAAAAAATGTGTTCATCTGTCAAAACTGAATCTTCAAATGATCTCCCAGGGTGGGGGATACCACTGACTGAAGCCATCATTTTGGCAAGGTGTGAAGCCTACTCTGTATGATAGCTGTAAACATACAAACACTGTGTGACACTCGTGCTAATGCTGCATGGCTGCGCTATGCACTGCAGAGGAAAACGCGAGTGGAAGGATAGTGCCCATTAAGATTTCCTGAAGATGATGACTGGCTGATACTTCGATTTTGATTCCCTAGAGTCGTGCTCTTGGATCTGTGTGCTGAGAGTCTAGCATTTGACAGATAACCTGGCGGAACCGTGCCATCCCGGTACAAATACAAGTAGGCTATACCCACTGTTTCTGGCAGTCGGCTGTTAGCAGCGGCATCCGACAGGTGTGTGTCTGATGGGATCAACAGCAGCCTATATTGTGTTTACCTTTCTACCTTCAGTCTTTGTTTGGAATAATATAATACTATAAAACTCTCTTTTGTTTGTGAACAAGCTGCATCAAACAACTTTCTAACTTCCACATAGATTTCTGTATCAGAAAACTATTTTCCCGTCTTTTTTGACATCCACTTTACGTCAGACCGTGTTTTCTTTATTTCAGCCAGTATGAGTCAAGACAAACGCCACTCCGTCGTTTTGCGTTTGTTACTGATCAAAGAGTTCAAACCATCAAATGAAATATTTTTTCTCTTCTCCACTTCAGTGATCAGCACCTTGATCTCACACTCAGTATAGTTTCTCTTTTTCACATGTTTTGCAGCAGCATTGGCCGTTGTTATTTGGACCTTAGAAGGTGACGCTGGCGCATTTATGGTCATTTGCATAGTAATTTATGGGAGGAGCCAAGGCAGGGAATGTGGCTCCTGCATGTGCGCTCAGTTTCACGTTGATTGGGATGTACACTCACCTAAAGGATTATTAGGAACACCCGTTCAATTTCTCATTAATGCAATTATCTAATAGACTAATCACATGGCAAATGCTTCAATGCATTTAGGGGTGTGGTCCTGGTCAAGACAATCTCCTGAACTCCAAACTGAATGTCAGAATGGGAAAAAAAGGTGATTTAAGCAATTTTGAGCGTGGCATGGTTGTTGGTGTCAGACGGGCCGTCTGAGTATTTCACAATCTGCTCAGTTACTGGGATTTTCACGCACAACCATTTCTAGGGTTTACAAAGAATTGTATGAAAAGGGAAAAACATCCAGTATGCTGCAGTCCTGTGGGCGAAAATGCCTTGTTGATGCTAGAGGTCAGAGGAGAATGGGCCGACTGATTCAAGCTGATAGAAGAGCAACTTTGACTGAAATAACCACTCGTTACAACCGAGGTATGCAGCAAAGCATTTGTGAAGCAACACACATAACCTTGAGGCGGATGGGCTACAACAGAAGAAGACCCCACCGGGTACCACTCATCTCCACTACAAATAGGAAAAAGAGGCTACAATTTGCAAGAGCTCACCAAAATTGGACAGTTGAAGACTGGAAAAATGTTGCCTGGTCTGATGAGTCTTGATTTCTGTTGAGACATTCAGATGGTAGAGTCAGAATTTGGCATAAACAGAATGAGAACATGGATCCATCATGCCTTGTTACCACTGTGCAGGCTGGTGGTGGTGGTGTAATGGTGTGGGGGATGTTTTCTTGGCACACTTTAGGCCCCTTAGTGCCAATTGGGCATCGTTTAAATGCCACGGCCTACCTGAGCTTTGTTTCTGACCATGTCCATCCCTTTATGGCCACCATGTACCCATCCTCTGATGGGTACTTCCAGCAGGATAATGCACCATGTCACAAAGCTCGAATCATTTCAAATTGGTTGAACATGACAAAGAGTTCACTGTACTAAAATGGCCCCCACAGTCACCAGATCTCAACCCAATAGAGCATCTTTGGGATGTGGTGGAACGGGAGCTTCGTGCCCTGGATGTGCATCCCACAAATCTCCATCAACTGCAAGATGCTATCCTATCAATATGGGCCAAAGTTTCTAAAGAATGCTTTCAGCACCTTTTTGAATCAATGCCACGTAGAATTAAGGCAGTTCTGAAGGCGAAAGGGGGTCAAACACAGTATTAGTATGGTGTTCCTAATAATCCTTTAGGTGAGTATATAAAAGAAAGGTGCGCAGGACCTGGCCTATGCCTGGTTTTATGCATGTGGATATTTCTGTGCTTACACTTTTCAGATTCTGTGAGTATGCCATCTTTCAGAATGAAAGCTGCCGCAGTCTTTTATACATGAGGTCCCTGGGCTTTTCTTCTTATATTGTGTGACACATCTGAGAAACCAGCCTTGTGATCTGATAATCTATAATAATATGTATGGTTGAAACCTCATAAAAATGAACCACACTTCTCTTGAAACAGCCACTGTGCTGCTTCTTATGTGAAGGAATTGTGTCGTTGTTTTCTGCATGCAAGCCCGAGAGCCTCTTTCCTACTGATTCTGAACCCTACACACAGCAATAACACTGCAGCTAAATCCACTAGCACCAAAAAATTACCAGCTCCCAGCACAACACAAATTCCAACATAAACTCCAGTAAGGATAAAAATCAACAACAAACTTTTATGTGCTCATCAGGCCAAATGAGAATCAGATCAACATCGGGAGAAAACACTGTCCGCATCAGAAAAGCTTGACTCACAGAGACCTCCACTTTGTTTTGGATATTAAAACCGACACAGAGTTGGCTTTTATCCTGTTGGAAGGGTTAAATGATAAATTTATTGTGATTTTGTGCTTTAGCTGGTTCAACTTAGATAACTTTAGCTTATCAGCTAATGCCGAGCAGTTGCTAATGTTTACCAGTGCAAAATACTACAGTTGTAACGTTATGGCTTCCTACATTATTTCAACAGATAAAGCAATCCATATTACTGTCCTGGGGGACAGCCCGCTACATTAGCATGGATATGCTGTTTTTTGCTTTGTAATATTTAATAATCATTTTCCCATACTCAGGTACAGAGCTTCTTCCCCCAGTCTCAGTCACTGTAACTTACATGTACCACATAATTTTAAATGATGCAACAAAACGGTGCAGGACAACAACACAGTGGAAGACCCATTCACTAAAGTAATGTTACTGCAGTCTAACCGACTATTTTCAGAGAGGCTCTGCAGTGTCACTCAAGTGTGGCAACTAGGGCTGTCCCCGACTAAGGGTTTACATAGTCGAATCATGTGTGTTTTTGTGTGAGGCGTTTGGGGGGGTGGGTTATACACAGTAGCTCTGCTTTAATCTCATTCATTCACTACACTGTAAATTTCCAGCTCAACTGAGGCTTTTTGAAGACCCTTTTCTGTCACTCGCCTGCCTTCGGTTTTACATGCCGTTGTGGTAGCACGGTGTGCACGTCGCGGTTCCTCAAGGGTCTATTTCAAGTAGCCGGCTATTTAAAAACGATAATCGAATCTTCGACTATTGGGGGTCAGCCCTAGTGGCAACAATCTCATTTTTTGTATAAGTCTAGCTCTCTAACCATTTTCGTTTTCTTGCTAGATGGCACTAAAAACTACAGATGGACCCTTTGAAATTTATTTAACAATGAATTTAAAATGTAATAAACCTAACTGTTACTCTTATAAGAAGTGTTTAGAATGAATATTGTTGTGTGTACAGTTCTGTGCAAACGTTTTAGGCAAGTGTGGAAAACTGCTGTGAAGTAAGAAACAAAACATGTAAATAGATTATATATATCAATTAACAAAATATAACCTGTGTGACGAGGAAAAAAAAGAACAGAGCAAAGCAAGTCAAAAGCAGGGTTATCCAGAAACGCAGGAACAGAACACTCAACATTAGACGAGGATGCAACAAAGACAGAACAGAACTGAGGGCTTAAATACAGACAGAGGAAATGAGCAGGAATGGAGTGAACAGGTGGAAGACATGAGGGGCTAATCAGACACAACAGGAAAAAAGCTAGACAAAGACACATGAAACTGATCATTACAAAATAGCACAGGAAGTAAAGCATGTGAAAACACCAGAGGGCAGATTTAACGAAGTAAAACAGAAAACATGGAACGAATGCATAACCAAATGAACGTAACACAGAACGAGAGCACAATCAGCACATAATAAAACACGAAAACAGGAAAATACCAAAACTTTGACAATAATGTTGATATCAGGTCTCTTTGGGAGCCATACCATCACTTCAAGGACTCCTTGTACTTTTTTACGCTAATGATAGTTCTTAATGACTTTCACTGTATATTTGGGGCCATTTTTATGCTGCAGAATAAACTTTGATGTCTCCCTGATGGTATCGTATGATGAATAAGTCTGTACCTCTCAGCACTGAGGACACCATCCATTCTGACTAAATCCCCAACTCTGTTTGCAGAAATCCAGCCCCAAATTTGCAAACAACCTCCACCATGCTTCACTGTTGCCTGCAGACACTTTCTTGTACAACATTCCAGCCCTTCGGCAAACAAACTGCCTTCTGCTGCAGCCAAATATTTAAATTTTTGACTCATCAGTCCAGAGATGCCATTTTTCTGCACCCCAGTTCCTGTTTTCTAGCTCTGAGATGATGGCACTGATGGACATCTGCCAACTGTGAGGGGAAGTAAGCATGATGTGTCTTTCATCTGCTGCAGTAAGTTTGTTTGTGTCTACGGTCCTCAGTGTTGCCCGTTTCTATGTGTTTCTTAAAAGGTGCTTTGACAGCACATATGGAAACCTCTGTCTTCCTTAAAATTTCAGCATGGGAGAGCCCTTGCTGAACTACCTTGTTATCTTGTTGCTGCACTCAGTCACCTTGTTCACTGAGTTTGTCTGTTCCTCACCCAGCTGTATTCCTAACACACAGCTGTTTCAGTTGACTTTATGATCATTAGCACCTGATTGGTGTAATTCTTTAATCATACACTATGGTCTATTTTTGAAAGCATTCTTACTTTATTTTTCCACACCTGTCTAAAAATCTTGCACAGCACTGTATCTACATAGTGTGACGTAATATTCTATATTTTTCTTATTTTCAATAGTTTCCATAAAAACACTCAAACCAAAATGTGTGTGTGTGTCTTATGTGTATGTTATCTCTCTCAGCCTGTGAACACAGTTGAATGATGTCTCTATGTCTTTGGCTCTGAAGGCGCTTTTACAAATTAGAGAACATAACCCTGTTGGTCATATTTATGTAATCAGGGTTCTTTTAGCTTGGGCTAGAGATCACAGATTTTTAACAGTTAGTCTGCATTTTGAGTGTTGTGATTAAATCACTGTATTACACCTTTAATTGTGTGCAAAAAAATATTTTGAGGATGATTTGCTAGATAACAATAGGACATGTGGAACTGATCGCATTCCTGGTTAACAGCTAAAATATCTCTGTTAGCTACTTGTTTTATTTTATTTTACACTATTAGCTAGATAAGATCTATGTAGTGTCATCTCCTACAGTTTCCCTAAATGTACGCCATCCAAGAGCAATGATTACATTTAAAATAAATGACTAAAACTAGCCTTATGAAGTACAGAGAGCTATTGTCTCATGATGGCTCAGAGATCGTGGAGGGAAACCACAAGCTGACGTTACTTCAAGCTACATATGGTTACACATTTCCCCTGCATTCATAGTGTGGCAACAGGCACTAAGGAGAAGGCACACAACCTATCTAAACAAATTATTTAGGCACAATATCTGCCACCATTACAGTTAAAAGTGAGAAGTTGTGTGGCGATGATGGTGTTCTGACATTTCATCCAGTCAAACCCTGCAAGGTAAGATTTTTAATCTTCCAGATGGATTAGAGTTTGACCTTGTGGCAGCGGGTGTATGTTTATAAAAGTCAATTTCAAACTGGAAAAATACACCTGAATTTTAAACTTATAAACTGCAAAATATGGATTGATAAACATAGCAACTTATTTCTTCTAAAATTAAAATTGCACTTTATCTGTGAGATTACAGTCACAGAAGTTTTAAATGATGTCAATATTATTGACAAAACTTTTAACTTCTTGAATAAAAAGTTTGGTCAGAGAAAACATAAATTTGAGAGTGCTCAAGTTATCACAGATTAGCTAAAATGAATGAATGTTTTTCAAACTTTAAAAAGCCTATAATCTCATGAGGGTGTGGTCAGATATACAAAACAGAGCATTTTTAACAAATGTTTCAAATTGTGTTCAGCCTTTACAACTGTGTATTTTACCTTTCTTTAGACACTCTTAACTACATAAATAATTTCCTGTTTTGTGTATAAAATTGATGAAATTGTTATTTGCCAATGAAATAACTGTTAAGAATAGGGCTAATATATGAATGTGTGCTGCAGAAGGAGGTTTCAGCAAGGCCATACAAGTGGAAAGTGCATGATCTGACATTACATGGTTAAAAAAAAAGAAATGATGGCATGCAGCGGCAGTTAGGAACAAGTTAAGTCAGTTTATAATGTCATCTTTTCTGACCCAAAACATCTATAGTACAAGAGGAAGTGGTTTCTAACTGATGTCAATGAATGCTTTCAAGTCTAAAATATAAGTTGTTGTGCACCTTAAAAACATAATTGATTGGCATTTGTGATTTGTTTTCCTTTTAATGACCTTTAAGTGGAGGTGAAGATTATATTATTAGTTACTGAAGCAATAAGAGTAGAACAAGATTTCGTTGTGCGCTCTAAATATAACATTAGCTTTGGGTGTTTTGTTCTTTGACATTGAAAGAAGATAGGGCCTCTTGGATCACTTCCTTTAGAAACCATAAACATGCACAGACGCACACACAAAGGAGGTGATCTCACTCTGCTCTGACAGGAAATAACCTTGATAATGGAAAGCGGCTGTTCTTCTTTTCAGCTGAATATGATGATGATAAAGATGGCTACTGTCTCCACCATCACTCTGCTCCTGCTCTGCTGCCTCATCACCTCCACAGGTACTGTCCTTAATATTATAATTAGAGGATTTTAAGGAGTTCAATTTGACTTTCTTCTTGTAACAGTGCTGATTCCTAACATTTTCATATATTTTTTGAAAGCAAAACTCTTTTAAAGAAAAAACATTGGCCAGCTAAATAACTCTTTACTGCTTTTCAAATGTTTTACTTCTAAATTAGGTGATTTAACATGTTTTCAGCCCCAGATATTTGTTCCGTTGTTCTGTTACCAATCATTTTTCAGTGCATGCTGTAGTAGTTTATATTATAACAAATTTTAACATTTACCTTTATATCAGTATGGTGCAAAAATATGTTTTTAAACTTATTAATTAAGTATTGTATACATAATGTACTGTAAATGGGCTAAAACATGCAAGAACATTGGACTGATGCTGTAAATGTGAGAAGTGAATTGAATTGATAGACATTCGCAAAAAATAATAGATTAGATCTAAAAGTAAAGGCGGTTAACTGAATCAGTAAAGTGTTTCATCACTGTAGCACTAAAGGGGAACCAACAAAACACAAAAACAATACTGCAGCTAAAGTCACTGACATGGACAGGTTAAGGTTCCAATTTCCCACTGAAGTTGATGTTGAATGACTTGAAACAGCATCTGGTGAAATTGACTGTACTATACTGTTAAATAAAGCTAAATATCTGTTCTATATTTGTTTTTCTGTTAACGTCTTTGTCAAAATGTTTGTGATTGCGGGTGAATGTGAGTTGAAAGCTCTGCCAGAAATACAATACATCAGAGTTAGAAGAAATCACCCCGGAACGTTACCTGCACCAGAAACTGTGTGCGCTGATGTGGTAAAATTGGTCTGAAATGAGGTTAAAGAGGACGAACAGGAAGCAAAGCAAAAGTGCAACAATATGATTTCAACACCTGAAATAAGAAACAACACATGTACTAGAAATAAATGTTCCTAAATGCATCAAATAATAGCCACGTTTGAGACAGTTATGTACTGAGTGATACAAAATATAGATGGTTTAACTAAACACAGACTTTCTGCGCAGATACATCTAGAAATATAATAAAGTGTAAAAAACAAACTGTCAAGTATATTCTTCAAATTTAAAATCCTTTTTCTTTTTAATATTTCTTTGGTCAAACATCAAACTTTGGTGAACTATGTAATAAATGTTTTCAAAACTTTTCAAATTAAGAGTTGCTGCATGACCTGTACATCTGATCAGGAGTTGATAAAAACAAGGACATTTTAAAATATTATCATTGTTTACAAGAAACAATTGTAAGGTAAACTCCAGCTATTACTTATTTATGTAACTGCATATAAACAAAAATGCATTTGGTACATGCACAGAAAGACAAATGATTTACATAGAATCATCAAAAAGTAGTTTTTGGTGTTGCAGACGAACCGAGGATCTTCTTATCTCTGAGTTTAAAATGTCAAAGTTGATGTTTGGCCAGTGTCATGAACAGGTTACAGCATCAAAGCTGTGTGTGTGTGTGTGTGTGTGTGTGTGTGTGTGTGTGTGTGTGTGCTAATTGCAGATAAATCAGTATTGTGCTCATAGAACAGCTAATATTAACAGCTGATAAATGACTGAAAAGAAATGGAGAGATACAGGAAGAATCCTTCAGTCATGTCATGAGTGTTATCATTGCATACAACCCTCCTGTTGGCACACATGTTTGGGACGCCACAGATCCACCTCAAAACTCAGCAATCAGCTGTACTTTTGTGCAAAGTGCTATTTATGACAAGTTTGTCATGTTATCTTGATGAGGTCTCATAATAACTGCCAAGGATAGTTTTTGTTTGTTAAGCATTTCTGAAAAGAAAGATCCTCAAACATGAAAATAGGTATCTGTCTTAAAAATCACATATTGATTGGGCTCTACTTTAGGCACACCAGAAACACATATTTATGATGAAAAGACATGAAAAAGTGCATAATATTTAGTAATATAGCATAATATAATATGGGCCCTTTAAGTCACAACTACATTAGAACACGTGATAGCTTCAGTAATCTAATTGTGATAGATGAGAGGAACAGTGTTTAAGAGGCCATCATGGGTAATAGAAATGTTTGATTTTGCTCTTTGAGATGTAAAATCGTTGAAGTATGAAGCTGGGTGTGTGTGAATTGCACAATATAACTTCTCTCAGTTTGATGTCACAATCGGTAAAAAAGAAATTTTATTCAGAATCAAACTTCTCTGTTTTGGTGATTTAAACTTGCATACTGCATAGATGTGATATTCAGATATAGTGACACAAAGGGTTAGCGTTAGTGATGCCAGCAATACTACCAGCCAATCAGTGTTGTGGATCTTGGATTATACAACTGTTTCTCTGGAAACCAAAGGATTTTTGATCAAACTAAACCGTTTCTGGTGGAAAATATTATTAAGATGTTTAATGGAAAAACAGTATGTGGGTGTCACAGAAAGAGGATGTAGTATTATTTGTTTCTGCTCAAGACTTCAGCAGAGTCATTCATTCAAATTTTGCTGAGAAAAGCTCATGGCTTCCTCAGAATCTTCAACAAAAAGCACTTCTCATTTTCCTGCTAGATTAAAACTCTGCAGAGGTGTTCACACACTGTGAGGAGCAGTGGTAAGTAAAGGGGTCATCTTCATCGCTGCACTCCTGTCTCCTAAAAATTACATTTATGTACCATTACCTACATGCACATGGTTTTGCCAAATAAGTTTAGGAGGAAAGGAAAATGTTTGTTTTTAAGGCCACATTGTGTGAACTAATGACTCATGTCACCATTATTTTTCTTTTAGAAAAATTAAACAAATCAAATTTTTGTATATTTTTTTAAAAGGAAACCAGTAATATGGAACACATCATTTAAAAATATTTACAATAAATAACTATAAAGCTCTTGAAAGTGAAGGCTGGATATTAATGGCGACATATATGGGAATTTGTTTGGCTTTGTGTGTCTTTTCAGCAGACTGTGGTCTGAACAGAGACCACAGGATATTATACACATCATCCATCTTCAGTGCTCTCAGGCTTTGTGACAAGTTGAAATGATCTGTGCAGTCTGGTTGCAGAGTTTCATTTCATAGACTTGTCAGTTTCACATTTACAAACAGAACAGCACACACACACACACATACAGACTTACAAAGGAGTAGGAGACAAGCGGGTTAAAGTTTTTATTCTTTATGTGGTCAGATGCAGTGACATTTATGAAAAATGAAATTAATCCCAACAACTAAAAAGCCAATAAATATGTAAAAATCCAAACAAGCCATTAATTTTTTTGTGTGCCTAAGAAGATGCATACACTTGGAAATATAAGAAAGTAGACTTATGTAATCTGTAAATATAAATGTTTCTCAAATCATGCCAAAATCCTCACCATTACTAGCAACCATACCAACATACATAAGAACTGCAATGCTCAATGTTGCAGCAGTACATGTTAAAAATGAGATAATCGTGTTTCATTTATAAGTTCATAATTATATTCTATTCATAACATTTGCTGTTAGTGTAATTATCAAAGCATAGATGTCGAGAAAATGGCACTAAATTGTTCCCTGGTTAAGGTTAATCCACACCGGCAGCTTGTTTTAAAGTGTTTTTGTTTTGTCCATCACATGTCTAAATCTCCCACTTTCATGATGAGATTAGCTACAGTGGGCTGGGGAAATAAAACCAGTGACATTTTCTTTCTGTATACTCCTCATAGAGTCTACTTGAAATCTAGTTTTTTTCTTTTTGGAACTTATATTGATATTATCTCATCCTGCGATGGACTGGCAACCTGTCCTGTACCCCGCCTTTTGGCCGATGTCGGCTGGGATTGGCTCCCGCCCCTCCGCGACCCTGTGCGCAGGATAAGCGGTTGATGATGGATGGATGGATGGATGGATGGATATTACTCATTGTTGTGAAGACAGTCTGGTCACTGTCCTGTCAGCTTCTCAGGAGCTGAGGACTAACTCTATCAACAGACTAGAATGTTTAATATAACTATTATATGGACGTCCTTGAGGTATTGTACCAAGCTTCATAGTCTCCATAGGATGAATCCCATAGGTTTTTATGATCCCCTGACTTTTCCTATAGCACCACCAGAAAGTCAGAGGTTTGACTAGTAAAATATCTCAACATCTTCCAGACAAATTGGTACACAATTTGGCACTGTTGTACATAGTCTTCTCTAGTGACGTCACACTACATGTAAGAGCTCTGTTGGTTTGCTTTTTGTCTTTTCAGCAACTTGACACTGCTTCATGCCCAACTAATGCTGTTTAATCTGAAAAGAAGAATCTTCTTTTGGATATGGGAAATGTTTTATGGTGAAAAAGACACTGCAGCCAACAAAAACATAAAAAATATCAGGAGCACTGAAGTTGACATGCATAAAAATATCACAGTACTCTGTAAATGAATTATCATGTGATTTTTGGGGTCATAAATAACATAACTGCTAAATGTAATGAGTGCCATCTGATTTTTCTTTGTATTTCTTCACCTTTCTTTCTGTTCCACAGATTCTCAGGCTAGCTGTGACCAGTATGCAGCTACAGGCGGGGACTTGACTCTGATTCTGTCCCACAAACTGCGCAATTCAGAAACACTGAGATGGAAGCACAATGATGTAACAGTCTTGGATCGACGACCGAACAACACATATCTCACCGGGAGCAAAGAGGATGTTTCTGAAAATGGATCGCTGAAGCTGAAAAGTCTGTCAAAAAACAAAACAGGGAGATACACCCCCGAGGTTCATTATCAAAATGGAGAAGCAATACCGAATTTGAAAAGCATACAATTATGTATACTGGGTAGGTACCAACAACTTCCGATACATTTTCTTTGTCTGCAGCCACAAAGTTTTCATCTTATGTGCTGAATATGTTCACGTTGATTTAAATCTCAGAGTGGGTTGTCTTTAAGTGTGTTGTGATGCATCAGAAGCTGTACATTATAATCAACAAACATCAGAAAACAAAATGTGGTTTAATATCCTGTCATTACTTCAGATCACCACATTTGTTTCCATGTTTTGTTTGTCATGATGTGATAATCACAGTGTTTTATAATGCATAATGCGCACTACTTCAAATAATGTTTGTTCTGATCTAATCTACTCTACTCAGACCCTGTCCAGAAGCCTAACCTGACGATCAGCTGTTCCAAAAACACCCATTTTACTTTAACCTGCAATGTTAGTCAGGTGAGAATTTACAATATGTTTTATTTACAAAGGTGCGTAAGTGGAGTATTTTCCGAATGAATCCTCCATAAAAATGTTTTTGTACACACTGTAGTGTTCAACCATTTGTGTGAAAGATTTTTTCATGTTTGAGCTAACTGCACATGGCCTCCACATAACAAGAAATTCCTGAGAAAGATGTGAGCTTAAAAAATGCAAAAACACAGCATTTGTACTGGATATCCAGATTTTTTAGCTACCTAGTTTAGCTCCAATCTGTAGGATATTAGATAACTAAATGGTCAAACACTAAAAAAATAGCATGTGTCCTTAAAAAGTGTTTGGAGCTGACTTTGTGGTCTCGTCCAGAGTTTTTCAAATTTAAAAATATCCTGCAAAGTTTTACTCCGGGTCTTTTATGTTACACTTATAACCCTTGTTTACAAGCCTTTATTAATCCATCTATTAATGATATTTTAACCCAGCAGTCCAAGGATAACAAATTTAAATGGTTTCAAAATAACAAGGAGTTGAAGGATAACAAAACTGCTCTGACACGAAATGCTGAAACTGTGGAAAAAGATTCCTTCAAATGCGAAGTTTCCAACCTCGTCAGCAGTAAGACCAGTGACCCTGTTGTCCAACACTGCTATACGCAGAGTGAGTATGATCCACTGGCTACTACAGCCACAGTTGTCTGTGGCCTGTTTCCTCACATTTGATGGAAATCACACAGATGTGTTATATACTAGACCTAATTGCATGCAAAACAGTATGGATAAGAACTGCTCAATATTGATCAGGCTGTTTATTGATTTAATTCATCAGAAACATTTTGATCACATTAATTTCCACACAAGAAAATTGCAAATTTACTGATGGCTAAACAAAATAATTTAGTAGGATAATTGCATCTATCAAATGATTATAACATAAGCCCACTCATTCAGTGTCCTCGAGTTGGATAAGTTGCAGTGCGATTACTTAAGAAGTTTCGAAAAGAGGCACATTTGTCAACTGTCCATTAGATAGCTCCACTTTCCAAATGTCATAGTTTTTGACCACATATCAAAAGAAATACAATACATTAATACTTATTCAATGTTTTTCTCCTTCTCCTCTTTCCCCTTTAAGAGTCTTTTTTATATGAAGAACTATATGGAATTGAAATCTGGGTTTTCATTGCTGTCGGAGGAGGTATGTTTGCTGTCCTCCACGGAGACAGTATGTTTTATCAGAGTGTATATTCTAATGCATCTTTTAACTGTATATATCTCTTCTAACTGCATACCATGGAATTATGATTAAAGTAATTACACTTGATTGAAATATGCAATTGTTGAGTTGTCATTTTAAAATTATTGTAATTATCCATCCTCATCAGGTGTTGTTGTACTGCTGATGATCATCGTCATTGTTTGCTGCATCACAACCAGAAGGAGAAAACACTTGCAACTGAAGGGTAAAGAGTTTTTTGTTTGTTTGAAACCAGCTTGTTGTCATAATTCATATTAATGAGGTGGTATTATGCTTTTTGGCTTTTTCCCTCTCCTTTATTGATTTATATATCTTTTTGGTGCATGTAATAGGTTTGAAAAGTGAAAAAGCCCAAAGTCCACCCCAAGGGAGTTCCTATCTCCCACAGAAAACTCTGCTCTGAACTCTGAGCTCGTTTGTAGTCCAGCCTTTACTTCCGCTTTCTTGTGATGTCACAAGAAAATACGTGTCATAATGCTTGCCGAGCAACTAGTCTGACACGCCCTCAAAAACACAGTGGAAAAACATTGAGGTGCAGCGAGCCCGTTCTCATCTCAGGGTGTCATATACCGATGATTTGAGAAAGAGTGACAAAGCGTAGTTATTTGTAGTTATCTCACTGTGTGAGACGCACCGGGTGCTAGCTAGGTAGCTACGTTTGTGATAAAGGTGTTGACAGACCCCTGAAGCCCCTACTCTTACCACAACCATCAGAAATGTTAGTACCTAAACCTAAGTCACTGACTTTATGCATGTCGACCGGCTAACCCTACCCTACACATCGGCCGTGCTAACAGGTAGGGTTAGCCTCCTTTGTGTTGCTGCAACGTAGCAAACGGGGGGCGTTTCATACGGACACTGAGGGGTACCTTTAGCGTAAAAACCTTACGCTTTTTTAACGCTGTCTAAAAGTGTCAGTTATGACACATTGAGATGAGAATGTGTTGGCTGCAGCACACACCTTTCCTCTCCCTTCCAAACACTAGCTACCCTCCAGGCAGTCAATGTACATACATTTGTTACTGTGATGTAAAGACAGAGCTCAGTTAAAACTTCATGGATGAAAGATACTGTACTGACTAAATCCTAACATAGTCTAGTAACTGGTTGCTAATACAGCGGATTAAGTTTAGACGTGTGCCCGTGCAGCATCTTAAATATCATACGGGGACTTCGGTAATGTTACTATTAACTAGCAAGTTTATTTTCCTCCATGTCTCATACAGTGGCATTATCTTTGCTCGTAATACATGTAACCAACACCATCGTGCCTTGCTCACCCCCAGGCTAAACACTAGCACAGTCAAAAACGTCTCGGGTTACGTATGTAACCCTGGTTCCCCGAGAAGGGGAACGAGACGCTGCGTCGGTTACGACACTATGGGAACGCCTCTAGGCGAAGCAGGTCTGAACGTGAATGAAATCACTCCAATCCTATTGGCTTGTTGCTAGAACGGTAAGGTGTGACGGAATAACCGGAGGAGTATAAAGCACACCTGTACACACTCATCATTAGCTTAACTATGAAGCAGGCGCTTCAGGCGGGGAGAGAGGTGCGGCGGGCCGACGCAGTGTCTTGTTCCCCTTCTCGGGGAACCAGGGTTACATACGTAACCCGAGACGTTCCCCTTCGAGGGAACTCGAACTGCGTCGGTTACGACACTATGGGAACGAGATACCCACTAAACCGTGCCGAAAACCCCGCCTGCCCCTATGTGCAATAAAGTGGCATGACTAAGAGGAGAGCGCACGAGTGCCAGGTGCCGAAGGAAGGTCAAGACTGTAAAACTGAATGAATGTGTGCGGAGTGGCCCAGCCAGCCGCTAAACAAACATCCTGCAAAGAGGCCCCAGAAAGGAGGGCTCGAGAGGCCGCCATGCCTCTGGTA
>NC_060150.1:12165802-12261266 GCF_021292245.1 Micropterus dolomieu | reverse complement strand
AGTTTGAGTTTCAACTTGAACTGTCAAATCATCATCCATTTTAGCAACTGAACAAGCTTTAGTGTCATACAACCATTGATTTGTACCCATGAAAAACTCATTGAAACTCAACATTTTAGCTTGGTACCATATTTCATGTTTGTTTGCCTCCTCAGCAGGCAATAAACCCAATAAAGATGTATGTACCTGCTGTATTTCATCACACAACTTATTGAACGTGTCAAATTCATTTTCAACCTCACTTATATGCTCTTTATCGCTCATCAATTTAGTAATAGAATTTTTCACGTTCAACAGTTTACTAAATTTAGACTTTCTTTCCTTTTCTAAAGTACATATTTTTTCCAACAAAGCTTCGGGTGTTAATTTAACCACACGTTTTTCAGTTACAGATTGTACCCCTTGGCTCACACAAAGTTCAGTCTCAGGGCCAAGCTGGCCTTTTTCCTTTTCGGCCATAATGACCACACAAAACGAATTGTCTTATTAATCCATAATCCCGCAAAAATAGTTTGTGTTGCGCAACACCTCGTCTAAACATTCAAAGTTATTGTAGACGGTTACAAGTTGTTACCAAGAAGTTGGTTTTACGTGAATGTGTGCACACAATTTTACCATGGCCATTCATAATATCAGCGCTGATCACCACGTACCCCAATGGAGCGTTGGCCGGCTTGATGAATGGTATCCCGACGTGATGATGCTGATATTCCGGAGACCCTTTAACTCGCCCCGGTACAGCTCCTTTCAACAATCGGCAACTCCAAACATTTGCCCACCTCACATCTCGGATTTTCCAAACGAACACCGTTAAATCCACAATATAACAGGTCCGCGTCCTCACGATGAACGATTATCCAAATTGAAGCAGTTTTTGACCTTAAGTGTACTGACTAAATCCTAACATAGTCTAGTAACTGGTTGCTAATACAGCGGATTAAGTTTAGACGTGTGCCCGTGCAGCGTCTTAAATATCATACGGGGACTTCGGTAATGTTACTATTAACTAGCAAGTTTATTTTCCTCCATGTCTCATACAGTGGCATTATCTTTGCTTTCTGCCTGCTCACTGACAACTGACAGCTTAACAAACTATTGAATTTCAGATTTAATCACAAAGCTGAGTTTTGATTAATGAGGTTGAAATGGAAAGTGTTTCAAGTCAAACTTTTGGTAGAGATAATCATGCTGGAAACTATACTATCTAAATATAAACACATTTTAAAAAAGGACTACTAAGAACAAACAGTTTATTAGAATAAAGTCTCTAAAAAAGTCAATAAAATTGAGAGGAGTGCCCGTGTATTACCTCTGCACTCCAGGTTAACAGAAGTAAGACGAAAATAACCATCCACACCTGACTGAGAGAAGCTAGATAGTCTGAGATCTAAAAGGTTGGTGGTCTGAGACTTTAAAGATTACAAACATGTGGTTAATAATCATATGAGCTCCAGCATGACCACAACATCCCCCTGAAAGCCCAATGTGTGCTAAACACAATGTAGATCAAATTCTTGGTTTAGCTGACCTCAACCTTCAAAGCCGTGTTCTAAGATAAAGCATTTGTAGTGGTATAGCAATAAATCGTTATTTATAATATGTATAAATATAAAGACGCCCTGCGATGGACTGGCGACCTGTACAGGGTGTACCCCGCCTTTCGTCCAATGTAAGCTGGGATTGGCTCCAGTCCCCCACGACCCTGTACGCAGAATAAGCGGTTGACGATGGATGGATGGTTGGATGGATGGATGGATAAATATAAAGACATACGATAAATCACTCTGTCTGGTCTGTCATCTGTGCTTTTTTTCATACTTAACAGACGAGGGGGAGCTTCGTTTGGCATGGACCAATGAGCAACAGCAACAACATCAATACGCTGCTGATCAACAACATCAACAACATCATCATCATCACCACCATCCTCACCACCACCAGCAGCAGCCGGCCGGCCACACTGGTCCTCGCCAACATCGCTCCAAGCAGCACCGCGACCAGCAGCGTCCCAGAGCCCCCGACCATGGTCACCCTCTGCCCAGCCCCAGGAGAGCTGCGCAGGTAGGAGATGATGAAAACCATGTGTTGTTAATCTGTAGCATTTAGTAAATAACTCTTTAGCATCATGGTGCAGGTTATCAGTGTGGCATCTGATCGGACACCCTATTGTTCACTTCCCAGCAGGCACCCAAACCGGTCGACAACGTTGATGATGAGCAGCCTCCTCCTCTGCCTCAGCCCAGGAAGAAAGCCCCCAAAACGCCAAGAGTGTAACACCCTGTGAGGAGTTTAGTTTCTGGGTTCACCTGCTCTTCTTCTAATCATCATTTTTAATCCTGTTTTGAATCTCTCCTCCCTTCTTCTCATCTTTTGAAGATGAATTCAACTCCGCCAGGAAAAGCACATTAAAAACACTTCTCTCCTCTTTGGCCTCTCCTTGGCATTAAGTATCATGATTTCATCAGGATGTGGTGAAAATCAATTTAAACAAACTAACAGTTTTATCAAGTAAAAACTAAACAAAAAGATGCTTATTAAACTCAAACTATTAATCTTATTAAGCTTTCGTTTTATTATGACATGATGAGCAAACCTGGACTGCCCTACTTTGTAAAATATGTAAGTGATTCATTATAATCTTGAAATCACTTTAACTATTAAATTGTTAAATTACTTTATTATATATTTCAAATATTATTATTGTGAAGCATCACTTCCAGAGACAACAAAACATGCTATTGCTGTTTCCTTTCCATATAAACAAACATAATGTCAAATACACAGGAAGAGCACACTTTAAAGATTAAAAACTAAAAAACATACAACAACAACAACAATAAGTGTACTTGTATAACATCACCTGCAAAATGTTCTTACTTACATAAAGACAAATACAAGACCTCTAACCCATAATCTGCCTCACACTCTCGCATTACATTCGATGGATATGACGCCTGCCTTTGGTGTGAGAGACCCGGGTTCAATCCCCCACTGTGACCCATCCACCATTGTGTCCCTGAGCAAGACACTTAACCCTTCGTTGCTCCAGAGGCGTGTGACCTCTGACATGTATAGCAATTGTAAGTCGCTTTGGATAAAAGCGTCAACTAAATGTAATGTAATATAAATGACAAGCTCATTCCCACGCTAGGTATTGGGACATACTAAATCTTTTTCTGGCATACAAAATAGTATGGTTGTATAGGATTTCGAACACACAACTGGTAATCACACCGTGAGTTAAAGGTAAAGGTAGCTTTGAATTAACCCCTAAATCCAGGGAGTACATTTAGTTGTATGAACTTTGTATGAACAAGAAAACTTGTGTCATGCCTGATATTGTGCCCGTTTTCCAATGACAAAGTCCAAGGCCACTATTCTGCAAGAAGTCTATCTTAGCCTGACGCGTGTACACTTATGTGTGTCGTATACACACTCCAGCAGTACCCAATGTACATAAAAATCCACAAGAGTCAAGAAAAGGTTTGAGAGTACCTTTTAATCCAGAGTTTACTTAAGGCCCGGTCCATTACTAGCGCAGTGTAGTCCACCATATTTATTCAACCCTCTTTTGCAACACGGTCAAAAACCCGTTACGATCCATGGCTCTTGCAGATTGTTCATATCCTCTCCCTTGTTACTTGTTTTTCATTCTTTCATGACTAGATTTTCAGTTGTGGAAAAAGTGACAGTAGCACAAATAAATTATTACATTGAACACAAGTGATTACCATTCTCATGGTGGTACTCTGAATACGGCAGTTAGCTTAGCTTATCATAAAGACTGAAAACTGGGGGAAACCGTTAGTTTGGCTCTGTCTGAAGGTAACAGTCCAACTGCCAGCGCCTCTAAAGCTCACTAATTAACTCATTATATCTTGTTTGTAGAATTTGTAGACAGACTAAAATGTGAAATCCACATGTGGTGGTTTTACAGCAGGTCTATGGTCAGGACAAGGTTCATATGTCACCCAGAGGTTTCAAAGCAACCAGCAGTCTTTGGAGGTGCTGGTACTTGAATTTGGGTAGTTGTTTCCCTTCTTTCCTTCCCTTCTCAAATTGTTACTTTAAACAATAATTTGTTTGGCATTTAATTTCACAAAAACCAATTATATTTTACAGTTTTTTTGCTATCTGCAAGGAAGTTTGCACAGCACAGTTGTGGAAAATGGTATATTCCATTATGTATTTCAAGGTTGCATTTACATTGTCCCAGACGGTTTGGTGCACTGCTTCAGTTTCATTTAGATTTAATTTTATTTCCAGACAGGCTGCAAAAAAAGAATGTTATATGAAATGTTTTTATTGTAAGAATCACTTACAGGGCAGCTTTTTAGTGTAAGTTTTACAACAATACAAACTATGCAGTTCTTTGTAATATCTTTTTTGAATTTGTGTTGTGAAGTGATGAATAAAAGAAATGTTTACGACTGTGATAAATCAAACAGAGACAGGTCACATTTTCTATTCCTGACAAACTGTGTTTCATTTCTGCTTTATTTTAAGGCACTTGCTCATCTCACAACCCTGCGAGATGAGCAAGTGCCTTATATCATCTTCACCTCTGCAACTCGTTGTTTTTCAGGCTGAATGCACAGGCAGACAGCGTTGGTATGTGTCTGTGTGTAGGTGGGTTGGTAGATGTGTGTGTGAGTGTATATCAGTTGCATATCCTGTGTCTTTTCTTGCTCAAATGTGTTTGTGGTTTCGAGCTCTACATGCTGAGTGCATGATCATTATCTGGTGTGTGTGTGTGTGTGTGTGAGAGAGAGAGAGAGAGAGAGAGAGAGAGAGAGAGAGAGAGAGAGAGAGAGAGGTTTTCCTGTATGCTTGCAGCTTTATATCAACAGAAAATTACCAAATTTACCATCAAAGACATTTTTGCAGCTATTCTGAAGTGATCTTTTATTTCATGAATTTGAATGCATTTTAATTTTCTTCACTACTTCTCTGCCTCATAATGTTCTACTGCTGTTACACCACACCCACGCAGTCCTGCTGTTTATTGATTGTCACACCTTTCATTCCCTCTTAATATATTATGCTCTTGTCATAGTTTCCAGTGTAATGTGTGAACAGTTGTTTTAAACATTGATCCAAAAGTTGAGCGTTTATTGCACATCGATGACTCTAAAATTTATTTACTTCTCAAATTGTTTTGTTTAAACATTTTGTAGAAGCCTAAAACTTATCATTATTTCCCAAGACAACAGGAGTTATTGGAACGGCTCTGAAAATCAGTGTGTTTTGGAAGGACTTAAATGTCCCTACAGAACATTCACTAATTATACAATAATACTACAGCATAAAAATGTTGCAGTACATCAAGTGTGGACCACATCGGGAAATTTTCATGTAAATGAAAGGATGATTCTCACAACACTTACCTCCTTTTGCCAGTAGGTAGCACAGTGACTGTAACTCTAGAGTTAAGAGTCTAAGTCCCTCCCCTTCCATGGGAATTTACTTCAGAAAAAATGTGTATGTCAATGGAGACATAGCAAACTTTTTTTAAATGTGGGAGTCTTACCAAAATGTTAAAAGTGGGGCAGATTGGACAACTTCCTGTTTAATAATGAATAATGAGTCATCATGGCGATGCAAAAGAGCCATAATTTATCATCTCATGACTTTTATCTTGCGACCTATTTAGGCGGTCCGAACCCCTTGATTGGGAACCACAGACCTATGGGATTCATTGATAACACATCAGCCAGGAACAAACCAGCCTAAAACTGTATTCATTGTTAATATATGCGAGCACCATCTAGCACCTTGCCACACATTGCATAAAATTATCACCTTGACGGGGAATACTGATGTACGAGCACTATATTTTCTATACATATCAGTCTCTATTGTCAGGGATTTTTTCTGTTTATTCTACTTCTATGTCTAATTATTGTACTTTGCTACTTACTTTATTATTAATGTCACTAATCCTGCTGTTCTGCCAATACTCTGTCATTCTTTCCTACAGCTGTAACTACAGGTAGATGTTAGCGTTCAGTTCCTCAGTAGACATATTGATTCCTTATTGGCATTGATTTATTGGTAACACAGCGTGCACCTTTTTATTTAATACTGTTTCATTTTGCAGTGGAATAAATTTAAGTTAGAAACATCCATCAAAAGGCATCCAGAACAAACTAAAAGAAAACGTCACATTTTCAGCTTTTTACTTGTATTGACTTATTATCTCCACTAGATGGTGCTGTAGCTTCATGTCCACAGAGCCGGTCAGCTGAAGTTTGGGATCAGTTGTAACAGTAGTCAAACTAAAGCGTTACCTTTTTAGTGAATCACCAACCCCCTAATCCTCCTTTCAAAACTCACTGGCTTTAATAAAAAGAAAAAAATACATGCCAATGCCAATCTCTAAATGTGATCAGATCAATATATTAGAAGTGAGTTGTAATTGTTTTAAAGTTCTAGGTGATATAAGTCATGATGGTGATGACACAGACCACAGAGAAAACACATATAACAAGTCCAAGAAAATTATCCTCACCCTGCTTTAAGATTACTGTCCAGATTTAAGGTTTTATTCATTAATAGCACTGTCCTAAATCTGTGATGTCCAAGCTCCAGAAGATGGTGCTACATGTCCATGTTTTCTACAATAGGTCAGCATGGTCATGTTAAGGTGAATTGTCGCACCACAACAAACTGAGGTTGATAGTGATAGTGAATTTAGATCTGTAATTGTCCCAAGAGTTTAATCTAAGTTTATTCTATTTTTCCTCTCACTGAAATCACCATCCAGTGAACCCAAATGCATAAAGAGAAGACAAATTAATTCAGCGTGCAGGCACAAGGTGTACGATCAATAGAAATATTTTCATTGATGTTCAGTGATATAAGTTTATTGCATGAATGCATTTTTTTCAAATTGGTTTCTTCTTCAATCCTGATTTTTTTGTTGTTGTTGTTGAATGATCATTTAAAATTCCTTTTGAAAAAGAATGAAAATGCACCAAACAGTGCAGAACGGTCACATCTCACCCAAGCTTTTAAAAATTAAATCATTAAAGTGAGGGGGAGAAGTTGTCAGATTTCACTTTAAATCAATGAATTCTGAACAACTTTATAAATCCCTTTACCTCCAACCATACAACATGACCAAACTAGCCTCTTTCACAAGGTTGATGCATTGCTGCTATAACAAGAACAGATCTGCCTGTATAGATAAAAAGATTGAATCCATGTTAAAGCTTACTACTACTGCAAGTACAAACATTCAAACTGAGGTTTTAAAACTTTTTGATGCTGGTATGATGTTTTATTTTTATAGTTTTCTGACTCTGTACATTACCACATTATTCTTTGCCTGCAGCTTTTAGCTTTTTTGATACTGCTTTCTTACAGTAAACAAGTCTGAAATGGTAAAGAGATTTCAAGTCTGGTTTATCATCTGAAATGCATCATGGTTGGTTTGAAATAAAAGACTGTTAGTCCATTAAGATCCAGTGCCTTGACCTGGTTAATGACTGATGGAGGAGTAGGCAGTAAGATAAGACTGTGTCCGGTGTGTGTCTGTGTGCGTCTGTTTGAACAGATGTTGTGTGAGGAACAGAAGCCACCGTGTTGAGACTACATACAGTAGTATGTGTCACACGTTGGTTTGATTCCTCTGTGCCCCACACGCATTTTAAAAATAGGATCCTCACATAATGTATCCCACCAGCTGACCCACCATGATGTAACCTTTGACCCGGAGGTTATAAACCCAAACATCTCACCTCCTCCTCCCCTCTCTGTCTGAGCGGTGAACTTTGCCCTGCCGTGGTTGGTCTGTGTAAATACACAGCGTGGGCCCGGTCACAGGACTGGAACTGGCAACAGGCATGTGTCAACCTTGTTAAAGAAAGCGGCATGCAGGGGAAATGAACATTTTTGGAGATATGGATGTTGGAATATTGTTTCAAACCATTTAAAACAGCTACGTTTTTAAAAGGCAATTCATTCTAATATGTAGTTCCCACAGGAATTTATTTCAGTGTTACTGGGTCACTTGTATGATCATATTGTTTGTATAATTACAAAAACATCTATAGCGTTGTTAGAATGTGTAAACTGTGTATTTTAGTCCCCACCTCTGTCATCTCTTCTTCTCTGGTGCCTGCTATTATTTCCATCTCCTCCCTTTCTACTCTTGGTAGAGGTGGATTTCATTTCTAGCATTTAACTTTAAAATTCATGCTATTGTTTCTGATGGTTTGTTATATATATTGTATTTGTTGGCACTGATGATGCATACGCAGTCATGTAATTTACTTAATTTGTGTGGGACAGTTGTTTTTACAGTGAGGTTCTGCTTTATTACATTTCACTTTGAGACAGTCCTGGTGTCACAGTGTCTTCATTACTAACCCACACAATGCAGCTGCCAGTTACATGAAGTGGTCATGCATCGTCAGTAGTTAAAAACTGAAAACCAGAATTTGAGTTTGCAGCTTTTACAATAACCACTTGCATCTATCCAACGGACAGGCTTCTTCCTCTTTGATTAAAAAAAAAGTAGCTTACTGGAAACTGTAAACTGAACTTTTGTTTGTTCACAAGGAAACTCCACAGGGCACCAAAACAGGCTTTTCTTCCTGTGGTCCCTAAACACACCACATTAACACTCCACCTCACCATGCTCTAAACTTAAAATATCCAGTATCAAAATTTAGCAACATCTATGTAGGCATACATTATGAAATATGGAGGAAGCTGTGTTTATGAAAGTGACCCTGCTGGAAAAACCAGCATAGACCAGCATAACGCCTATGCTGGACATAAAGATTTTGGGAAATACTCGTATTCACTTTCTTGCTGAGAGTTAAATAAGAAGACTGAAGCCACTCTAGTGTCTGCTTGTTAAATTAATGTAACAGGAGCCAGCAGTCAGTTAGCTAAGCATTATGCTTGTTAAATTAATGTAACAGGAGCCAGCAGTCAGTTAGCTAAGCATTAAGACTAGAAACAGGGGCAAACAGTTAACCTGGCTCGGTACAAAGGTTAACAGTACCAGACCGTCTAAAGCTCACAAAGGAACACGTTATATTTCGTATGTTTGGGCCATGCAAAAAGGGTAAAATCTACAATTTGGGAAGTTGTGTGACTATTTCATAGAGGGGACCAGTTTCCAGGCAGACAGTGGAGACTTTAGGAAGATCTAGTTAGTCTTTATGCTAAGCTAAGCTAACTGGCTGGCTCCAGTTACATATTTACCATACAGACATGTGAGGTTAAGTGTATTTTC
The DNA here is from genome assembly GCF_021292245.1 of Micropterus dolomieu. Classification (NCBI taxonomy): domain Eukaryota; kingdom Metazoa; phylum Chordata; class Actinopteri; order Centrarchiformes; family Centrarchidae; genus Micropterus; species Micropterus dolomieu. The sequence goes on along the minus strand of NC_060150.1, from coordinate 12,252,016 downwards.
CCAAAAAATGTTGTACCATTTGGCACATTGGAGGTCATGATTGATTTTCTTTTTCAAATTCCAAGATTCAAATTCATAACAGCGTTCAGATAAACCACTAAGAGATTTATAGACAAGCAGGAGTAATTAAATCTGTATGAGCGAGGAATCAATCACATCAGAGGAGCTCCACACTTACTGGACAATATCTGACATGTAACGAAGACTAATCTCTGCACCATAAACTTTGTGACAGACTGATTTGGGGTTATTTCTCTCTCTACCTGGGACCTCCCTGCTTTCCTGCACTCCTCCTCCAGAACCGTCACCTAACTTCCGGCCACTCTCTCTCTCTCTCTCTCTCTCTCAGCCTCTCTATCAATCTCGCCCTCATTCAATGCACACATTAGAGAGGTTCAGTGTCAGTGTGTGTAAACGCTCCCGTCGGCATTTGGACTGCGTTTTACTGGATTAGCCACCTCGGCGTGCATCCGTTTTGCTTTGCGGCTCCGCCCGGTGTCCGGTGCGGACTGACTGCTCAGATCTGATAGTTTTATTGGATTGACCGACAGCGGCGGGGGAGGACTGGCGTTACCCCCCAACACACAGGACAAAGAAAACGGGGGGAAATTAAGGACAAAAGATAAGAGTGGTTGAAGACAGGAATGAAAATGGATACCTGCCTCCTCACGCTCGTGTTTGGTGTTTTAATGCTCGGTAAGAAACGTTTCTTTGCTTGACTACAAGCAGCTAATTAACTGCCATACGTGTCGACATTCTCCAGCGAGTAACCAATGTTGAACTGCCTTTAGAAATACGTCAATTAAATGTTCACTTGCTTGTCGGCGCACGTAAGTTACATGGGTTGTAAAATATCCAACATTTTCCATATCTTTCACACCTATTAGCCAGTTCGGCTTATAGCCAATCCATCATACAACACTTAATTTCAATTTATTTAAAACCCTTTTTAAACTGGCTTACACTGCTGCTGCCATGCGCTGTATATTCTGATGGAAGAAGTTCAGGAGTTCAACAAGCAAACATACTCAAAAAGTTCAAATGTAAGTGAAACATAAGCGTTGCTTTATGTGTTGGATTATGCCGAATTGAAGAGTGAATACAGGGTTTTTAAAATAATTTAATAACATATGTTGTCAGAGATGTCTGCATGTGACGACAAGCAAAATTCCCATACGCCATAATATTAAACTGAATTTGGCATGATTCACCCTGGGAGGGTGAATTGCACCTATCGGTAAGGTTAAATTAACTGTGGTGAAGCTGCTGTACAATTGCGTTTAGCTAATGTAGTGAATTGAAGTCATAAAACCCTCCTTTGTGTTATTTAACTTAAATGGAAATAGTCTGTGTGAGTGACAGTTCTGTCATGGGGAGGAGAAAATACTATTTTAAGGGAGAAAGAGAACATACAGTAGTCAAAGTCTGATTTATCAGTCAGCCTCATTGTCAAGAAAGCTGAACTTCCATTAAGACCAACTGGCCAACATGAGGTGACCAGCTTTGACAAGGTCCCATGAGTACTCTTGGAAGTCCAACTGGTCTGGTCATCACAATTAGCCTTGTATTTATACCAGAGTCAAACCCTGCTGATTAATTATCAGGCTGGTTTTCACCACAGGGACAATCCAGGACTTGTTCATTGGCCTACCTCGGGGCCAAACCAGGCTAAACAGGGTTTACCAATGCAGTTGCCATATGTTTGTGAGCATAACGGTGAACGTCATAAGAGCTGTCATGTGAGTGTGTCTGTGTATGTGAGATGGCTTAAATTATTGCTGTGTAAGATGATCAAATGTCGCCAGCTCTCCTGTGGTGTGTTTTCCTGTAGGTGTGTGAGTGTATCCTGACCATGATCCTGACGCTGCAGATGTTAAAGTGGTCCACAGTGTCTCAATGACGTCCCTTAACTAACGTGGGGTCTGTCATGCTTCAGCTAAACTCAACGCTAATAACACAGACCGTGTTACACTCTTGACAGCATGCAATAACTCTGAAGATGTTGCTAACCTGCTCTGGGACCTAGTCCTTAAATAGATAGGTCAGGATTTTTGAAGTGGGGCTGTGTGAGGTACTTATCCATGGTCAGTGCATTACCTGCAGTAGATGGCAGTCAGCACATCCCCAGTTTGGAGAAGCAGAGAGTTGTACAGGTACCAAAGCTAAGCAATGTCCTGTTGTGGACACGGTCAGCAGCAACATGTGTTTCAGCCACTTAAAAGTAGGCCCAAAGGGAAATCTGTGTACCCTATTATTTGAACATTTTCAGCGCTTTACCTTGCCATCAGACAGCCATTTCCTTTGGTACAACATTTTTCCTATACCTTCAGTATTTCTATGCATAAACACAACTTGCGCTCAGTATAAAGGAAAAGAGCATCTGCAAAATTCAAGGTTAAGCGCTGAAAATATTCCAAATATAGCGTATACTTGGACTGATACAAATTTGTTGTAGTTTTTTTGGTGGGCCTTTAGGGGGCTAAAATAGTTTTTGCTGTTGACTCTGTCCACAGCAGGACATTGTTTAGCTTCCGTACTTGTACAACTCTGCTTATTCAAAATGGGGACGCCATCTACTGCAGGTAATACACTGAAGTACCTCATGCAGTCTCTCTTAAAAATCCAGAACTATCACTTTTGCAGTGTCTTGGGTTGCCAACATATCGTGGCCACAATGGCATGAAATTTGCTTTGCACATTCAAATTCCCAAGAGGATGAAGAGCCGCTTGGTCAGACCTTGACTTCCCCTTCAATGTGACCACCAGACTTTCAGTTTCATTTCTTGTAACAGCATTTGCATTTTAGTCTGACAATCGCGGCTGCCCTAATGTTTTTAGAGTAGTGTCGCACAGACGTGTCTGACATGTTTTTATGATTATATCTTAGCTTGTAAAATCTGTTTAATTTGACCATGTTGGAAGTAAGTGTTCTTACCCCTTTGATTGTTGTGTTTTATGTAGATCCAAAAAATCAAATCAGTTACCAGAAATAGCTGCTTGATGCAGGCAATGAGTTGATTTATTGTTGGTGAAAGGCTGAAAGGGCTCAACCATGAAACTGATTAACTGTAACACTGAAGAATTCATAGCACAAAACTTGTACTTTTCAGACTTTCAGTGTTCAAATGAGCGTATGTCTAGATCCATACCTAAACTGACTTATTGTGGTAATTCCCATCAAATCAAACTGACCTTGTTCCATCTATCAGTAAAGAAATGGCTTCGCACAGATCCGCTCTTGTTTTAAATAGTAAAATCCCGTAAAATCTTAACATGTAATTTTTACACATTGGTTTTGTTCAGATTAAAAAACAAGCTATTACATGTTAATCTGTGAGCTTTAGAGGCACTGGCAGGCAAATTTTGTTACCTTTGGACAGAGCCAGGCTTGCTGCTTCCCTTTTGTTTCTTATCTTTATGCTATGCTAAGCTAACAGTCTCCTGGCTGTAGCTTCACATTTACCGCACAGACATGAGTTGTGTCAATCTTATCAGGAAAAGTAATTTGATCTTTAATCATCTTGTGACCCCTGAGTTTTATCTTGTGGTTACCCAACATCAGAGAAATTAGATTTCCAACCTGAGAAGTAGAGAGAAAACTGACTTGCGGTCTAGTTTTAACCAGTCCAAATCCACTTAACCTGACTCTGGACTGGTGCCTGGAGGGAGTCGGGGTAGTGAACCAATCCCTCTTCACCTCCGGTCGTCTCACGTCCCGTCTCTGCCTCGAGCTGGCACATGCCCGCCCAGGCCGTGGTGGCATAAAAATGTCACACTGTCCAACTTTTGATCAGATTCTTGCTTTGATTATTAAACTTTCTGGGTCTCTTCAGGCTCCGCTGGCTGTGCAGTATTCGTTCCAGGAGAGACAGACACAGTTAGGCTGGAAATTGAGTTTGAAAACCGTAAATCTCGGCACCTGGCCCAGCAGCTTTGAGTCTCTTATTTTAGTGATGAATGGCCCTATCACTCCTCACCAACATGCCGGTATATACTGTATATTATGGTCATTTTGTGACATGGCACAGCAGAAATCTTATTGCGCCTTTTAATGCGCAGGACAGTACTGTGTGTAAAGTGTAGAGAGGACGTAAAGGTTTTCCTTAAGCAGTTGGAATTAATCACATATAGTGACCATTTAATTTAATTTTTGAATTAAACCTTTTTCAACTTGATGTCTCAGTGGTACAGAAAAACCTGCAGACATGTCTGGGATGCTGAACCTCAGACACTCTTCATGCTGGATTTTCTCGAGTTGGGTGAATCAGTTTGTCATATTAACTTGAGGAATGGCAACAACCCCCATGGTGCAGTTTGAAGTTTTATACTTGTGTGACATCGTATAGCTCCCAAGTGTTAAATGAGTCATTGTTTTTCACTGTAGCTGTCAGAAGTGTGAGGAATCCATCGGCCTCTGGTTTATCTGATACAAAGATAAAGTAAACCCTAGACCACATGTCCTCCTGACAGAAAACCCTAAACAGAAGCAGAAACATGCAGTAGGTTTGAAGTGCTGCTTATTTCATTGCTACTTACTAAAGCAGAAAAAAGCTCCCGCTCAGCAAGCTCACTCGCATAACACCAGGCCAACTGCCAAAAAGTATTGATGGACCATCCAAGCTCAGGACTTGTTTATGAAGCACTTTTTAAAAAAACAAAACAAAGCTGATGCAGATTTTGGTAAAATAAGACTATGGAAGAAGACATTTGTTTTTTTTACAAAAACACTTCTAAAATGTTTTAGTTTCTAGTGATGTATTAACTTTAAATTTTGGGGAGAAAAGAGCGCGCCAGTATCAGACTGGTACTCTGTATCGGTAGATACCCAGTGTTAGATGTTGTGTCAGGAGAGAAAAGATTAGATCAGTGCATCCCGAATACAGAGCTACAACAACAAAACTTATGATGTAGTAAATGATAGAAAAATGTCTTCAACACAAGCACCTGTACCAGAGCTTTACCTACATCAAATTGCATAACACTGGCAGAATTAAGAATGTGAACATTTGATGCCAGATTTTACTACTTGACACTTTTACTTGTACAGGTGGTAAAGATTTCTGTTACAAAAAGTACATAAAGTCAATACCTGAACACAACCTTGAGCGTATTATTATCCTCAAAGTGAATAATGTAGTGAGCAACCTGCCAAGAAACCGACTGTGTTCAACTGTAGTTTAGTAACGCAAACAATTCCAGCAGCATGTAGCATCTCCATTATACCTTTTAGCTTATCTGAGTGCAGACATCAGGGTAGGAGTTGGGAGTGTGGAGGCCTGCAGCCAGATTTCACCAGCATGGAAGCAACGGGTTACTGCGCCAACTAACTCTGCTGAGCTCAGTCAGTCTGCTCTGTCACTACACGCTTCACTCAGCTGGAATGTCAGAGTTTTACACTCAACTGAGGAACAATGTAAACCAGATGGTTAGATTTTGATAAAACCACAAACCTTGCAATCTCACTAAAGAGCACTAATTATATGGTGAACAATGGAAACAAAATCAGAGAGTTACTTTTATATATAAACCTCACACTCTCTTGTTTTTTCTGCTAATCTTTGAAATCTGCCAGAGTGCTGACATACGTAACCAGTGGTGAGAGTCCGTGCCAAACAAAATGATGTGGGCACAAGTATTTGTGTGTAGAAATACATGCATACGGCGAATGCAATTCAGGTTTTAGCAGCATCATCATTGTCGTTACTGTTCAGGTCTACACAAGTTGCAACATGCTGTGTGTTGGTGCGTGTGTCTAAGTGAGATTGGTATCCATGTAAGTTTTGGCCAGAGTTGTCAACATCATCCCAGCCAGTGAGGCATTTAGCTTACAGATGTGTTAATGCTTTAATGCTGACAGTCCTTTTAGTCTGTTACTAGTCATCAGGCTTATGCTTGCTTGTAAAAGCAGAGCTTTATTTATATACCACATTTCATTCCAGGTGAAAGCACAATGTGCTGCACAGAGCAGGAGCTACCACGGAAGTTGCAGCCACGAAAAAAGATTGTACAGTAAACACATTAAAACAGACAGATAAGACAAAAGACTTAAACTATAATTTAGACCAACAGTTGACCGATACAAATAACAAATTTGAGTTTGTGTTAAAACCACTGAAGCGAGTAAGAATCAAATATTAGTTAAGACCAGCAAACCAGACTTCTGACAGGCGCAGCTAAAAAGGAAGGTTTTAAAAGTCAGGGAATAACCAGCCGGACTGGTCCAGATGACCTAAGGGGCTAGCTAGTTCATAGCTCACAAGCATGTCAGAGATATGCAATAGAGCATAATGCTTTCTTAAACAATATCTGAATACAACCTATTCATTCTATAAAAACGGAAGATTTAATTTTACAATTTTATAAAGATAGATATGTTAGACCCAACCTCAGTACACTTGTTTGTTTCTGTTATTCTTATGTTTTGTTTTTACAAAAATTCTCTCTTGTCCCTGAAGGTGGGTGCTTGGCCCGGGTGGTGACAGTGTCTCCTGGTCCTTTAATCCGGGTGGAGGGTCAGCCTGTCTCCATCACATGTGATGTCAAGGACTACTCGGGACCTCCTGAGCAGGTACATTTCTTTTATAACTCCATATCACATCTGGGTGTGTGTTATCTTTCTGACAGACTGATCAGTTTTAAAGGATAAAACTGGTGATGTTCTGTATTTTTGCTATTGTCAACAACTCTGATGAAAAGACTAGAACCAACAATGTGTCTGTGGTCCAATGGATCCTACTGAAAATGTTTAGATCTTCAGATATGTAAATCTTTTAAAAATGGGTCACAAATATATAGTTTTTAAAAAGGTTAAATTCCCAGCTGGGAAATATTTTTTAAGCAAGCATTAGCTAAACAGGAGGTGACTGTATGTTTGTCTGTATAGTACAAAATTCTCAGCCTTTTCTGCACTGTTGTCCCACTTTTAGATCCCAGAGTTCACTGCAATTAGAGAGCTGTTTAATTGTCATGAGTATGGCATTTTTAGTATTCTCTTTTGAACGTGGAGGGAGCGGCAACTGGTTCTTGAAATATTCTTACCTCAAACCTGTTGTGTTAAACATACATCAAAAGGACTGTGATGTTGGTTGCTCATGGACAGCTGACCACTGTTTGATGTGTTTTTTTTGACGGAGTTTAGCCTGAGGTTGGCTCCAGGGGAAAGCTTGTAGCGTTTTTATTAAATTCTTAGCTCATCCTCTTCAGAGCATTAAAGTCACACATTTACCTACTTTTCGACATGTGGATGATTGTAATGCCACTACAGGATTTTGAGTGGATGATGTCCAGGGAGGCGACCGGGGCGAAGAAAAAGATGATTTCCACCTTTGACACCGGGTACCCCGACCCGTTGTTTAGCAAGCGTGTCGCATCTGGCGACATCGCAGTAGAGCGGCTCCAGGACGACGAGGTGGAGCTGAAGATAGCGGAGGTGAAGTCGACTGATGCTGGGTTCTACTGGTGTCAAACGCCGAGTACAGACTCCTCCTTCAGTGGCAACTACGAGGCTCAGGTCAAACTCACAGGTGTGTGTGTATTGAGAATTTTATCAATGTCTGTCATGTGACTTTAGATCATGATCTAAATCCTTCTCCAGGAGCAAAATCTATAAAGAAACTATAACAATTTAATAGCATGTGAAGCTAGCAGTCTTAACCATGTTTTTGTGTGTGGGTCTGTGTGACACTAGCTGGCAATGATGGTTCATTTAACAGCTATCCCCATAACTTACTAATGCTCTACGGACCATGTATATATCCTCCAGAACACACACACACACACACACACACACACACACACACACACACACACACACACACACACATTCCCGATGGTTTTAGACAATTACTGGCTTATAATTTGGCTTTCACACTGACACACAACTCACCTCAACACATTCAAACACTCATGGTGGGGGAGCAGATGTCAGGTGGGAGTACTTGGCTTGAGTCAAATAAGGGCCAGGGGAGACTGAGAGAATATAAATACCGTCATGTGGCATATCATCAAAGCACCCCACAGGGACAAACGTTAAGTTACATGGCTTCCAGTGTTCAACAGTTTGAGTCGCAACATTGTCAACAGTTGGTAATAGTTGGTATAATTTTCCTGATCAAGATGAGGGAGAAGAGCCTTTAAGAGCGTTACAAACTATATTATTGTATTTAACATTCGTCATGATTATAACGAGGGAAGCACGGGTCAGATCTGCTGGATTGGTATCTTTGCCAGTAAAGATCTCATTAGGAAAGTCAGGCATCAACCAAACGTCCAGTCCATTTCTGATCTACTCGGTCCTTTTTACTGCAGTGAGCTATTGTTGATGTGTAAACGTATTGCTGATGCCACACCACTACTTTCTGCTTTTGTTTCACAATAAATGCATTTAAATGACAAGACAGTGGAAAGCCTTTACTGTGGAACTGGTGAAGTTAAATGTCAATTAATCTGCAGATTGATATTTTATTCATCTGCTTAAACCATAAATTGTCAAAAAATAGCAACAGACCCTCAGAACTTCAGAGTAAAGATTTTGTCGGTGTTTCAGTTCTGTCTAAGTTTTATTGCCATTTGTGCAGGTGGATTAACTTGGGAATATTTCTAACATCACAATTGATCAAATCATCTATGAAATGAAGATGTTAGACCTCACTGTCTATTTCAAGAACACCTTCACTTAAGTAGGAAAAACTCCTGTGGACATTACATCTGATAGCATATTCAGCACCATTATGGGAACAGCAGCTGAAGATCAGCACAGCAGGGAGGAAATCATCAGCATGAATGATGATGAGATTAACCAAAAACGCAACCTGCTTTACAAGAAAGTTAACTGCCTGGACTAGGCAGCCATTTACAAGTCAAACAAGCAGGAAGCTGATCTACAGCCTGCATAACCCCATTACTGGTCAGATATGGATGGCTACAGCACTTCCTCATACCAACTTGTCTGTTAAAAAATAACATACAGTATATGTGTGTCCTGCATCCCATGTTTGCTTAGCATTAAGTACGCTAGCATTGTGGTCATGATAGGGGAATGACTATAGTTTTGCTTAAATATTAAAAAAAGAGATCTCCTGTATTGTGATTTAAGTCAGTGTTGAGATATTTAATATTAAACTAGTACCACAATTGTTCCTCAACTTTTATTAAGTGCTTTAAGTTACCTAAATATAACGCTACTTGGCAGACACGTTCGATATAAAAAAAACTTAATCCGGGCAGTATATGCACTTGAAAATCAGTACTATACAAATGTCATTTTTAGGAGACAGGGTAATACTAATATACCAGAAAAGTATACATTTTTAACTTCCTGGCAAACAAATAAATCCCTTAAAGTACTCTCATTTAAAGTTTAAAACTAGCATTGGTACAATTTTTAAGCGTGAAAACCCAAACTGTTCCAGCCTCAAACCCCGATAATCAGACTTGTTTAGTTTACTAAATGAAGGTAGGAAATAGAGAGGAATGTCTTAATATTTACAGGCTTACCAACAGGTTGATGGTCTATAGTAGCCATCTTACAGATCTACATCCATGGCAATGTGTCCGACACACCGATGAAGCCATAAGTTTCACCCCAAGCTTCGCCAGTGTTTATTAAACTGTTAAAAGGAAATTATAATTGTATTCTGAAATAACTGATATTAAGCCCCCCCCCCCCACCCCCACATATTCCTATATTCAGAGTTAATATCAAAGCTCCACACAAAATTAGGACCTACAGTGGATTGTTTTAATCTTGCTTAATATTTTAAAATATTGCCTCTCTGGCAGGAATTTGACCCCAGTCTCATTATTCACTGACAGCTGCTGGCCCTGTTCACCAGCACCATGAACCAAATTTTCCTGGTGATATCTAGCCAATTCTGCAAGTTTAGGGTTTTATTTGTAGAGGTGATAATCTGTCCAGAAACAGTTTTCTGGTCCATAGGATCCTCTACGGACCTTACTGTGTACAGTTTTAATTTGGACTATTTTCTGAAACGGAGGGAAAGAGGAAAAACCCCATGTTCAGCATTTTCCTTTGAATTTAATTGGTTTTTCGCTCGCAGTTATCCAGTCAGTAATTATTACACACCCATTTTGACAACTTTATTTGTTTAAATTGTTTGTTTTTTTAATTTATTAGAAAGAGGGGTTTCAGGAAGAGTTCATGCTATTAGCCCTCAGATTTGAAAGATGAAGTCACAAACAGGGATTTTCTGACAGCAGGTTAGTTAGCTCCATAATGCACCATCATGTTCTGCTGCTCTCTGCTTCCCAGCACGGCTCCCCAGACACCTTGTTAAATTTAGACCTGAATTAACTAGGCAGCGCTGTTTATGTGCGAGACAGATTGTGTCGTGTATATGTGGAGCACATGCAGTAGTGTATTAGTGAGTAGTGTGTTTTGTAGTGTCCAAAGGGGAGAGTGTGTGTGTGTGAAGGAGATTGTTAGTCGTTAACAAGAGATGAGGAGTTAGATTTTTCTGCCGTAGGGTGTATACCAGTCGAGGCTTGTGCATCACGTTCGTCGGCACTCACTTTCATAAACACACACATAACCACGCGCTGCCTCCATCGCCCCACTGAGGCTTTTTGGTTATGTAAGAAGCAAGTGAAGTACAGGTCGCTCAGGGTTTGAAATCTCCTTTCAGGCTAATTTTAATTGATAGAGCAAAACGCAGATTATTCGTACGGCCTTCGTTATCTGCCACAGACACTCAAATCACTGCAGCACAGCAGCAGTAGTACTATGTACTCCAACTTCCACTAGTCTTGGTGGTGTCCAGTATCGCCCTGTTACGCACTTTATAGTTGCCTATGTTTAAAATACTTTAACCCTTTGAAGAAACCTTATCTCAGTGCCATAGCGCACTCTGAGCAACTGATTCTATGCCACAACATGTAAAATACTAGTTCAAGAATATTAAAACAAGCGCACTACAGTTTATAACGGATCTTCTGACAGCAGCCAGGCTTATGACAGCTTGCTCAACTGCATCAATCTCATCCACAGCTTGCTGCCATTTTGCTATCACTGTTTTAGCTAGCTAGCTATGTAGGAAGATGATGTGCCCGTTCTTTATCCCCCCTACAAATCTCTCATTGGCCAGCTGTTTCTCTAACTGGCAGACCCCGCTGACAATGAGCATAACCCCATCCTCTATATGAAACATGGAACAAATCTAAGAAGTGTTCATTTGACATTTTTAAAAGCATCCCATCTTGGTTCTCTACTGCTGAACACAGACACACACTATCATCTATATAGCTGTATTTCCAATGTGTTGAAGACCTGTGCTACCACTGACACTCCATCTGATTAGCCAGTTTATCTTGAAAATAATATGTATGCCATAACCAAACTAAGAGCTATGCCAAAAGCCTGTTGGGTAGACGAACAGGTAGAGTAGGTGTAGTATATTGCTGCCTTACCCAATCCGACTGGGACGTGTCACTGCCACTCCTTACAGCTGACGCAGGATCCTTTAGTTTTCCAATACTGTGTCACAGCCAGCACCTTCTTTCTCCACCTCCTCGATAAAGTTGTTCAAGGCTGCCACCTGAATATGGATAAAGTGCTAGATTATATCCTGAAGTACGTCTTTTATTCAACATTTATAGCTGAGACACAAAAATGTTTTTTTCTGAACACCTAAAAAATGTATCTTTCCCACAGGACGTGAATATGGCATAAATGTAATTCCCACAATACACAGCTTCGTACTCCTCATTCCCAGCCATCTGCTGTTTCTTGGATTCATTTGTTACACAACTAGAACTAGCTTCCAAAGGATAAGTCACCATTTATGTAAATTTGGGGATGAAACTTCAAATTGGAAAAGGTTTAGGGCTATGATTACTTATAAGTAGATGGTTTTATATTTCTTTTTTATATGTCTTTATAGGTAGATTATTAATTAGATATCAGACCTGAAGTCAGTTTTGTAGATGTGAACCTTGAAGTCTTTACTTGTATTTTACATTTTTTGGTGTAATTTAGTGTTTTTCATATGTAAAGGATCAAAAGAAATCTGTGGTGATGATAAAGCAAAGCCTGTAATGTGTGTTTAACAGTCATCCATCAACATTACTGAGCCTAACAGTTTTATTATTAACCCCCCACGTCTTCACTGCAGACGTGCCATTTGTCAAAGGATCTAATGTCTTTTCCTTTACTTTCCCTGTTGTGAAAAGCAGAGGTGAAACTTATTTGTGGTGTTGTTGTTGTTGTTGTGGAGGCATTTGAAAGCAAGGCAGAGCTCCCAACAGCATATCCAGCAGTGATAACTTCCCCACTTTTTTTTTTTATTTCCTCTCGCTGAGTGACTCATGATCCTTGTTTATGTGTCATAACAAGAAAAGAAAAGAAACAAAGCAATGGCAAAAGCTGCTCCGTTAAGACCTGCTCCAACTCTTGAATGTCACATTTAGCAGCCGGTGCAGTTCAGGAAGAGACCAGAGTTTCAAATTAACCAGGAACCTTTTTTTTTTCTTTTTTTTTTCTCGTTGTCGGAACAAAAAACAAGCACAGAGTGAGAGTGGAGGAAAATCTGCTGGTGTGAGAGTGAAATAGTTTACTGTGTTACCTGAGCAGGCAAGTCATTAACCTTTATGGACACTCCCCTGGGTGTGTTTCTCACACACACAATCACAAATTCACTGTATTATCAGGAGCTGTTTGTTTATTTAACTCTCATTCAGCCAGTGACCTTGATAACAGTACAAGAGTTTTACATTGTGTGAGACATTGTGCGTAATATTACGACATATTAATGTCCTGGAAGTTTACATTAATCTTGTGTGTGTGTGTGTGTGTGTGTGTGTGTGTGTGTGTGTGTGTATATATGTATATATATATATATATATATATATGGGCAGAACAAAAAACAACCTTGATTGTGTCGTTATGTCTTTGCTTCTGGTTTTTTGCTAAAGAATTAGAAGCTTTGTAAAAGTGGAAATTGTTTTAAACAGATCATTGCAGTAATCAAGACCTTCTTGTTGCACACAGCTCTGAATATGCCTCCAGTAATAGACAGTGAAGACAAATGGGGAGAAAATGCAAATGTGCCGCTGATTATCCAAACTCTGTACCAGTAACAACAAAGAAGAATACAAAAGTAATAAAAAAGACAAAATCTAAATAAACACCAATATAAGCATATTTAGTTTTATTTTTTTAATGAGCAAGAGGTTTGATGTACACTAAACTGTAAAAGGTGCGTCCAGCATTTGAAAGTAGATTAAACCAACTTGTAACCTCAGTTAAAATCAAACTACTCTCTTCGACTGACACACACACTTTCTGCAGTAGTTTCCTAGTAAAAAGTGTAAATTGTCATCAGTAGAAGGTTTTACTGTGAATCAGCTGTAAGAATACAGAGCAAAGGAAGCAACTGCAGAAGTATCTTTAGCTACGGACACACCAAGCAAATGGAAATTATCTTCTATGCAGGCAGTAATTCTCTGTATTTAGACTAAATATTTACTTTTAAAAGCCTGGCAGATGTGTCCTGTCACTGTAAAAGGTGGAAAACACTCCACAGTGGCAAATAAAGAAAGAAATGGATGTGTGTTGAGAGCTTGAAGTTTCTTGTCTTTGTGTTCGGTGATATTCATGTGTATTCCTAAAATCTTTGTTTTGTCTCTTTTTCCCGTCAGTCATCCCCAACACCCTCAGGGTCTCCTCCCAGACCCCGCCCCCAGTTGTCCCAGAAGGTAGTGACATGACGCTCTCCTGCAACATCACCCGGCAACTCACCCACCCCACCTACCTGTCTGTCACCTGGTCGGTGAAGAAGGGAACGACATCGGAGGAAATTTTGACATTTGGCCCTCAGGGAGACGTGGTCACAGGGCCGAAGTACACCCGGCGCTTCGCCGACGGAGGCATTCGATTGGTTCCTGGGAAGGATGGATTGTTTGAATTGGTGATTTCCAGAGTGACATCGTCTGACGAAGGGATTTATGAATGCAACGGGACGGAATGGACGCATGAAAATGGCAAATGGATAAAAATCGTGGAGAGCACAAAAGAGATGGGCACTGTTGCTGTTACTCCTACAGGTAAGAAAAAGAACAACAGCAAAAGTATAATAGTAGTAACAGCAGAAGCAGCATCACTATCAGTGTAGCAGTAGTAAATGCAGTAATGGTTGCAGTAACAGTTAGTTTAGAAGAAGAGTTTCTGGCATTTTATTTCTCTTAAATAATACAATGCTTTTATTTCCCACAATTTCCACAGCTACTGACGTGCCTCTAGGGATTCAAATGTCGGCCAGTAGGTCAGACCACCACTGTGGTCCAGAATGAAATATCGTGACAGATGAAGGTCTTTTCATCTAGCGTCATCATCACGTTGCCCAATACTTTGGTTTATGGCCAAATACCTGAGAGGTGACTTGAGTTAGTGTCCATTAGGACTGAAGACTACAAGTTAGAAAATGGTAAAGCCATTTCCTTCTCACTCCACACCGTCTTCCCCAAAGTTACTCAGAAATTGTAAGCCGTTACTTATTACTCCTTAAAGTAAAATTACTTTACTTATTACTGGTTGATAAAAGTAACTAGTTTCATTACTCGTTACATTACTATATTACTTTCACTAATAATAAGTAATTATAAATGAAATAGTAGTATTGTTGTAATACGAATTTGGAGATGACAATTACACTAAAGGGAGCAATCAATAATCTTCAAGCCTCTTTCTTGGTTCTTGATGAAAGTGATAACTACACTGTATGTGTTTCACAGTTTCCTGTGCTACTTAGTTGGATATGGAGTGATTTTGGAAGAAAATGAAGGAGGAGAGGGAGGGACGTGGGAGAGTTCTCTCTCTGTTGTGTGGCTGTCTTTTATTTTAATGGAGTCCTCTCCTCTGTGAGACTTTTTTTTTGTTTTTTTTTTTCCTCTTTGCCTCGCTCTGTCCCACGAGGCTCGTGACCCTCACTGTCTGTCTTTCTGTCTCACTCTGTCCTCAGAGAGGCCCCTACACTCACACACGCACATACACTCTCTCTCTCTCTCTCTCACTCATTCACAGTGGTTGCTGTGGTCACCATATCTTAGATCTTTCTGGTCTACCATATCCTCTTAAAGTGCTGGAAAAACACCCAGTGGGTTGTAATGAAACCAGAGATGAGCTGGACACACAGGTCTCGGTCTCCCGTCCATTGTGTCCCAGTCTGTTCATATTGACTTACTGACTTGAGTAAAGAGGATAAGAAAAGCCATACCGAGTGGGCTTTGTGTCTTTTGTCCTTTTTCAGACACCATACAGAGACTCTTCCCACATACTGCAGCCTAGGTTGTTACTGGAGACCGTATCCAAACCCCTGATCCAATTGGTTTGAAGATTCACAGAAGAGACTGACAACTGTTTTTAATTTGCTGGACTTTTTAATAGAGAGGGTTGTAAAGTTCTTCTTTAGCATCACTGATGAAAGGTGCTTTTGGAAACTAAAAGTTTTCTTGTGCTCTCCTCTAAATCGCTGACATTTAAGGATGACTGTTTACATTGTCTTTAAAGATTATATACTCTTATCTTAAGTTTCAACTAACTTTGCCTCTGATGGTTTATAAGCTAAATGGATTCACATTTCAATCTTCTCCCCTCTATCTTTTGTTCGCCTGTTTTCTGTCTCCATTATTTTGATAGGCTGACTTTTATAAAGTGAAACTTGTATAATGTATAAATTCATTCCACACAGACTGATATATTTCAAGGGTTCATTCCTTTTATTTTTGATGATTATAACTGACAACTAATGAAAACCCCAAAATCAGTATCTCAGAAAATTAGAATATTGTGAAAAGGTTCAATATTGAAGACAGCTGGTGCCACACTAGAATCAGCTAATTAACTCAAAACACCTGCAAAGGCCTTTAAATGGTCTCTCAGTCTAGTTCTGTACGCGACACAATCATGGGGAAGACTGCTGACTTGACAGCTGTCCAAAAGACGACCATTGACACCTTGCACAAGGAGGGCAAGACATAAAAGGTCATTACTAAAGAGGCTGGCTGTTCACAGAGCTGTGTCCAAGCACATTAATAGAGAGGCGAAGGGAAGGGAAAGATGTGGTAGAAAAAAGTGTACAAGCAATAGGGATAACCGCACCCTGGAGAGGATTGTGAAACAAAACTCATTCAAAAATGTGGGGGAGATTCACAAAGAGTGGACTGCAGCTGGAGTCAGTGCTTCAAGAACCACCACGCACAGACGTATGCAAGACATGGGTTTCAGCTGTCGCATTCCTTGTGTCAAGCCACTCTTGAACAAGACACAGCGTCGGGCTAAAGACAAAAAGGACTGGACTGCTGCTGAGTGGTCCAAAGTTATGTTCTCTGATGAAAGTAAATTTTGCATTTCCTTTGGAAATCAAGGTCCCATAGTCTGGAGGAAGAGAGGAGAAGCACAGAATCCACGTTGCTTGAAGTCCAGTGTAAAGTTTCCACAGTTAGTGATGGTTTTTTATGTTCATACTTTTCAGTTGGCCAACATTTCAAAAAATCCTTTTTTTGTATTGGTCTTAAGTAATATTCTACTTTTCGGAGATACTAAATTTGGGATTTTCATTGGCTGTCAGTTTTAATCATCACAATTAAATGAACTAAACATTTGAAATGTCAGTCTGTGTGTAATGAATGAATATAATATCCAAGTTTCACTTTTTGAATGGAATTACTGAAATAAATCAACTTTTTGATGATATTCTAATTAATATGACCAGCACCTGTAATGCCAATATTAAAAAGTTTCTTACAAAAAACAAACTTACGAAAATAAACATAGAAAGTGGCATGAAAAGAAAATATTCAAGTACAGTACAAATACCTCTAATTTTTACTTCACTTAAGCAGGCCTACTGTACTGACTGTCCACCGCTGGAAATGACTACATCTTAACACTTCAGAGCTGCCTATAAACTATACAGCTTACCTCTGTAGCCAATCGCTGTACCGTAGCACAAGCACCAGCTGTCAGTGGGTCGAAATGTCAGTTGTCTCATCTGCCTGAATAGAAAGATATTCAGCATTTTTTACTTCCTCGAGAATGTAATCTTTAACTGACAGCATGCAGTCCAAAAGTTTGTTTTGCACAGTCGTTGAGATGCCTTTTGAAAACAGTAGCTGTCTTAAGGTGCGCCTCCAACAGACTGTCCACCGAGGCAACAAGATCTACTGAAAACGCCAGGGTTGTCAAAGGATTCGGTCTCATTGTGGTAGAGCAAGGCCAGCTCAACTTGCCAAGCTTTTCTATTGTACCAATGGCGGAAGAAGCCTCGCACGTACGTTACCTTTCTCGCTATCTTGTTGGCTGATTTTGATGTCAGGTTGATCTGGGCCAAGCTCTTGACATGTTGTTTCTCTACCAAAGTTCTCCTCTCAAATGGATTTTGAAGATCAGATCTTACTGAATTTGTGGGCGGCTGAAAGCCACTGACTTGAGTTCCGCATTCATCATTGTCTACAACGTCAGGTGTCCCTACTCTACTGACTGACTCTGTTTAGGGTGACAATATTTTATATATTGCACATTATTGTGCATTTTAGACACACATATACTTAAAACAAGTAATTATTGTTTATTTCAAAAATGTTTTAAATTTAACTTATTTTAAAAAGAAAAATCAAAACTTTCATAATTCATTATCAGAATTTAATTATTCTGTTAATTAACTCTTTGAACTTGATTTGATGTAATTTGCTTAAAAAGTGCGTCCCAAGGGAATGATAGTGGAGCAACATCATATGGCTCAAAGGCTTCATCATTTATACAAAGTTTTCAGTTGTTTTCTCTGTCAGCAGTCCGTATGTGATGTTGAACTGTTTAGTCTGATCAGTATAGTATCATCATCTGAATTTCAGAATCAGTTATTTTTGTGTGAGTTAACTGATTAAACAGCCAAATAACTGTTTAATAATTTTCTGGATAAAAATCAGTGGACACTGAAAACGGCTTTCTTTACACATGTTCAGCCCAGACTAAAGACACTGAAAGTCCACTAATCGCCATACCTTTTCTTCTACTCATTGATTTGATTGCAGAGTCTGGTATTGTTGTCTTTGTGCAGAATACTTCAGTAATGCGGACAAATCTTTAAAATTGTAGCACTTATTAAGGACCAAAGGAGTCTTTGTGTTAAGCCATCATCTTGTTTATGTTGCCTGTACACATAATGATGAAGGGACTAACTCTGTCTCCGTCTTCTCAAGGTCGGTCCCTCAGCGTGAATGCTTCATCCTCCTCCTCCCCCTCCTCCACGTCTCTCCTCCTCTCCCCCGGTAACACACTGAGCCTCCTCTGCTCCATCGTCGCCGACAACCTGCCCGCCCTCGCCCTGGAAGTGACCTGGCTGGCCGACGGCCGCGAGATCATCACCATGGAGCGCAGCGGGGTGGTGATCTCAAACACCTCCTCGAGCAGCGCACAAGGAAAGCGAGGGGAGGCAACCTTGGAGCGGACGGGAGCTGGAGAATACAGGCTGGGGGTGACAGGGGTGAGCGGGGAGGACGGAGGGGCGTACACCTGCCGCATCCGAGCCTTCATCGAGAAAGGAGGAAGGAGGTGGCATATGGCGGCCGAGAAAACGTCCAGCCCTTTGACTGTGAAGGTGTCGCAGATCAGTGAGTGAAACAACTGTTGGTTTTTTTTTAATGCTGCTTTAAGATGTTCGGATGATTAATGCAACATAAAGACATGAGTTTCAAAAAAGTCAGTTGCAAATGGAAGCACATTTCTCCCCAAAAAATGGAAATTGAGTCTCTCATAGTTATGACCTTTATAAATATAATGAAATATAGTCATATCCTAAATACATCTTTTGTATTTAAAGTTCTCACTTAAAAGATAGTTTTAATGATTTTTCTTATAATTTTGATTTAAATACTAAATGAGGTCAACGATTTGATATAAAATAACCTTATTTGAATTAATCAATTAGTTGTTGTATATAAAATGTCAGACAGTAGTGAAAGTTTCCCAGAATCACAGGTGATGTCATCGGGTTGCTTATTTGTCTGAGCAACAGTTCAAAACCCAAATATAAATGAATTTACCAAGATAAAGAACAGCAGATCCTCACATTTGAGAAGCTGAAACCAGCAAATAATTAGCATTTTTTTCTTGATGTCAATTCAGTTATCCAAATCGTTGACGGTTAATGACTTACTACTTTGGGAAGAGCTGACTAAGATGTCACCCTGACATGAAACTGAATATTATCTGGAACTTTGTTGATCAAGATGTTGCTCTCAATCCTGTTCTTGTTGAGTGGAAGTTTAATGAAAGTCAGGGTTAATTTTAGTGTTTGGTTTCCAGGTTTTGTGATGTGACACAGCTAACTATGGTGCTCATTTGCTAATTAGCATTTGATGGTGTTCTGAGCTAGATTTCTTGGAAGTGGTCAACATGGATTGTTTAATTACTGTATGTCAAATAGCTTATTTAAAATGTAGAATTATCCCTAAAATATCACATTATCACTGCCAAGGTTTGTGGACCAAAATATTCAATCTTGTCTATATTATATGTCTAGCTCTGGGGAGAAGTTGAGCACTTTACTTTAGAGTGGTTGGCCATTTTTACCCGCATGGTGTGTTTGGGGACAGTTTGGCAAAGGGGGGGGGGAGATAATAGAAAAGTAGATGTAAAGCACCATGTGCATGTATGATGTCACGATTTGTGGATGTGTAACAGATCTGTGGTGCCACAGATGAATCTGGAGTCTCAAGGGGAAACTCGTTAATCCTCTAGTCAGCCTGTTGACTCCTGTGGCGAGGACGATTGATTAGTCATGCCTGTCCTGCACTCTGCTACCTCTGGGTATGCTGTTAGAGTGTGTGTGTGTGGTGGATTTCGCAGTGGTGTCAAACACAGTCAACAGTAAATTAATTACTGACATGGTGGGTGGTCCGTTGGTCTGTCTCTTTTCTGAATTACCTCTGGTTTGGAATTTTTGGAATTTTACATCATGTTGCTTTTTCTGTAGTGAAGGGGAATGTATTTGGCTTGCATGGGGATGTATTAGATATGCAAGTAGATATGGAATTAGTATGGTTGCTTCCTCCTAAATGAACATAATGATATAAATTAGGATGCTCATTCATCCCTTTTATTTTTTGTGTGTTCTCTTTGATTTTGACTCTGAAGAAGTATGTTCCGATCAGGCTTGTAGGAACAATTTCAGAAACCAATTTAATGTGACTGATTATAACGGGCAGATCAAATAAAATCCACATTCTTTTCTTAAACATTGTTACATATATTTATACCCTAAGAACCGAATAATTTCTGTTGAATTGGCGTAATACAATCTAATTAACTATACATCTTAGCACATAAAAGTGCATGCGTTTAACCCAGGAAGCTTTGGCAGTGAGACGGTCATGATCTGTTAGCTTGACCGTGCTAGTTGGAGTTAGCCCCTGGATATGTAGATCATTTGGCGAAGGTAAATGAGAAGCTGGAAAAAGAGCCGGTGTCATTTAAATCAGTCATTTGGAAGACATATGGTTTCTCAGTAAGTTACAGCCACACTGGACAAAGAGTTGTTGATTATGTCTCCATAAACATGCTGAACATTTTGAGACAGCATCACCTAAATGCTTCTGATACACGGTCTGAGCTGCACTATAATGTTCCTTCAGACCCATATTTCCGGCAGTCCATAGTGCCAACTGCCTTTGTATACACAAGCAGAGGCTGCAGTCGACCAGGAATTATCAGCTCTCATCACAGATGACTGAGCCTCCAGGGCTGCACAGACTTAAACACGTCAGCTGAATGTGAAAAGCTTAAACTTGTGTTGCTGCTGGCTCAGATGGTGACACATTATGTTAATTTGCTGTCTTGCCAAGAGTAAGATTGAGATCGATACCTGGCTTGCATCTGTAAACTAAATATGAAGCTGTAGTTAGCTTAATTTAGCATAAAGACTGGAAGCCGGGGGGGGGCAGCTCTTGTCAAAGGTCACAAAATCCGCCTAACGCCACCCCCAGAGCTCACTAATTAACACATTAGCCCTCGTGTTTTTAATTGAATGATTTGTCGTTTTACTGGGAGTTGCATCCTGGAACTATTGCTTGGCAAGGTCAGTAACTTTCCGGAGTCTCCACTGGCAACTGATAAGAGTTTAGCTTGCAGCTTCACACCAACCTCAACGACCCAAAATTTGAATTACTATAAACAAGTTAGGTGTTAAAACACTTTGAGGCCCCATCCACACTACTCCGTTTTAGTTTATAAACGGTGAATTAAAACGATCTCTGTCCACACCAGCGTTTTAGAGTTGATCTCCGTCTACATTAAAACGACTGAAAACGTAAATCTACTGGCTGTTCACGTACACTGGCCACGTGCGTGCCGGTGTAAACATGAAGCAGATGGTCTATTCCGTAGTTACAGAAGATTTGGCGAAAGAATAAAGTGATGCAGACGAAGAATCAGACCAGATTTTTTTCCAAGGACCAATAATGAGCTAGGACTGTTACTGAATGTAACACGGAAGTGTGGCTTCGAAAAACAGACTGCGAGTCGTCGCGAAATAAACTGCGACATACACAGTATAAGTGTAGGCAGATAAGTGTTATTTGCATGTTAGCTTTGACAGAAAGGAGCACTGTGCTGAGTGATGGAGAGACGGACAGATTAAGCGCTCCGACTGATCATAAAGCCAGCTGTGGTTATGTCATAAAAGTTGGATTTCTGACAAACTCCCATTTCCCAATGAAATGGACTTTAATGAATAAATAAATACTTGTTACATAATTGCTCTCAGTTCAGCTACAGTACCAGTACTATATTTAATACTTTAGGGAATTTCCAGGAAGTGTTTTGGCAGATTGACTCCCTAAAAGTTTAGTGTGAGCTCATTAACCCAAGTGTCATATTATTTTGGGGACGCTTCAATTTCCCCACTCCCCACTCTCTGTGTACAGAATAAAAGACTTTTATGGTGTCTAGTTGGCTTTGGTGCTTCTTGGCCATGATATTGTCAGTTCAGTTCAAACACCCCTCACTGAGCCGTTTCCCCCTCAGGAGTTTGGCATGGATGGGTGCCACATGATACTGACATCAAAAGGAAATCAGACAAATTTTAAGTATATATTGGACATTCAAATAACATGTCATTTACCCATAAATCCCTGCTGTTCAGTCAAAAGCGGCCATCTTTTCTCCTCTTTCATGCAATCATTTGTGTATTAACACTTAAGCAAATTAGATCTGAAAGACATTGGAAAACGCATCTTCTGACAGTGACTAATTTCACCATATCTAATCCAATTTTAGGGTTTCCTCGAGACTTTTATTGAAGTCAGGATTGAAATTCCACTAAATCAGCCTTTATTTTAAATAATTTTTTAACATAAATGATAAAACATGGTGCCTTTTTAGTTTTCTTGGTCATGGTAATTTCTTTCCATTTATTTAGTATTAGTACATGGCAGATTCTACTTCCCCTACTCCTTTTGTTTGCCTACTTTGGGAGTGGGAGGATCGGTGTTTGTTTTGTTTTTAAACAGTATTTTTCACTTTTACCATTTTCATTTCAACACAACCATTCTTAAAAAGCCTGTGAAACAAATCCTGGACCAGCTTGTGACAGCATGTGACTCTCGCCACACACATTCAATGGTAAGGAATCCCCAATTCATTTCACAAAAAAATTAATCAAATAAAAATGACATTTAATAAAATGTATGAAAGTGATTAAAATGTCACTGCAGTCTTAACAGAGTGTATTAGATGTATGTGGGGGGTTGACCTTTATGAAATCAGAGCAGGACCACTTCACTGATATTTCATAACTGACTGTTATCAGCTCCTTATCGGGTCTCTTTACTGTGTTTTTGTGGCTTTGCTGTCACTTACTTGTTTCCTGCATTGTTATTGCTGTGACTATACTATACTGTTCTAATATTCCTCCCATCAATATTTAAAACTAATCAAATCTCTACATCATGTTGTGTAGACCAGTTTTATTGAGCATAACTCTTTGGTGACAAATTAATTTCATTTCGTATTGCTGCTTCATGAAAAAAGCCTCATGCGGGTTTGCCAGTGAAAAGGTTTCGATATGAAGCAGGAAATGTTTGGTTTGCATAAGCAGTAAATTCACTTATCTCCAATACGCCTGTAAGAGAGCGAGCAGGACACCATAATGTTTCTTATATTTAAAAGTACAAAGAGGAACAGAAGGCCACAACAGATTGAGTTTAGTGCAAGACATGGCTTGGTTTTAGAGAGGAGACTGTCCCAGGTTGGCGTGGTTGACTGCCACAGAGCAATCAAAGCTGGCTACATCCAGCCTGTGCAAAAACATCCAAAGGCTATTTTCACACTGACTGCAAAGGTCCCATTTGTGGAATGCCATGCTTTTACAAATAAAGGCATTTGTCTAAGTCTGGCCATTTGGACTGGATTTTTGCCAGTCCTGGATGGTTCAGGGGACTGCAGCAGGTGCTTGTACAGTGTTCATATAGGAGAAATTAATATTGAGGGTTTTTTTACATTTTGCATTTTTGTAAGCAATTTTGAGGTAACAAAACAAACAAAATGTGCTCATTCAGTTTCATTTATATAGTGCCAAATCATAACAAAAGTTCCCACCATGAGCAAGCAATTTGCCACAGTGGCAAGGAAAAACTCCCTTTTTCTGGCAGAAACCCCAAGCAGAACTGGGCTCTTGGTGGGCGGCCATCTGCTTCGACTGGTTGATTGTGTTCAACTTTCCTTCACTGCGCTACCTAATTTGTCATGTATAGGGTTTCTTTTTTTCTTTAGAGCCTTTCAGTGTTTATGGAAAAACTCAAACACGATGCTGCAACTTTGAAGTTATTTATAATTAAACAAAGGTTCCTTAGCATTCGGCATATAGCATATTTGGGACTCATGGGAGGTGTAGTATTTCTATCTCTTGCACCCCCACAGTAAAGATATTCTGCAGGACTTCAGAAAAGAACAATGAAAAACATGCAGATTGTTTTTCTATTTTCGCTAATTTACTGTACATAACATCTACACTGGTATAAAATGGCGAAACCCTAATCCTTATTCGACTATTTCTAAACCAACAAATAAATTAAAGCATTTCATTTAAACCAAAGTGAGTGATTCACGGTGGACGAAGTGTGTTTTCTGGTTGCAGTGCTGTAAAGATTGCTACATCCTGAATGTCAACTAGAGCCTTTAGTTAAAATAGCAACCGTCTCTTCTAGATACACAGAAGCTTGCTGAAGCCTCGAGGATCTATGTTACATTTAGAAAAATCAACCAGGCTTTATGGACACACGCAGTGAGTTAATGTGAGGGCATGCCTAAAATATCAAGGAGTACATTTTGCCAATCACTGCGTTGTTGTTGTTGTGGGGTGTGTGTGTGTGCGCGCTTCAAACACACTGTGTGTGTCCTACATACTGAGGGTATGAGGCTGTTCTCACTAGTGGAACTCCTACATTTTTGCCTGGGGCTATACATTCCTTCATACTGCATATGCCGACTCACACCATGAGAGCAACATTTCTAATTGCCTAATATATATTTCATCCTGATTCCTCTTGAATATGAGCTTAAACTTTGTGTGTGTGTTGTCAACCAGTCAGTTCCGATTCTATTGATGTGCGGCCTTGAGGTTGCTTCCTATTCCCACAACGCTTTGCCACAAGCACAGCCTACCAGGAAGCACAAAAAGAGTTGGAGAACTTGTTTAGGAGCTCCCCACAGCAAGAGCACATACACAACACACACATTTAAGGGGGTGTAATTCCTCTCACCCATGGCTACACTTCCCCAGTGTGCGTGTTGTTATGTCAGCTGGAATTATTGTCAGTGGAGCCACACAAAAAAGGACTGCTTATATTTCATGCAAACTCATGTTTATTTTTCATAGCTTATCATAATATTTATGAATACATACAATATGTACAGTATATGTGAATGTCTGTATATATTAATATTGGATAGATGGCTTTTTGCTCATCTACTTGGTATTGATGGCAGATTTTTACAGTTACTGGAGATGAATGTATTTCTGCACTAATACATGTAGCTGTTGTTCTATGGATTTTTTCACGTTAAACTAGAAGAAAACAAGAGTAGTGCTCCTTTCACCCAGAAAGTCCGTGACATGTCTAGTACTCAGGGTCAGGTTTGTCCCAGTCATCCTGCTGTGAAGCTGCGTTTATACTTTCTCAGTTTATCATGCATCGCTCATAAACCACAAACCTATTTTATAATATACTGTATATTTCTTACACATGTTGGACACATTTAGTCCACTAAAATGTATCAACACTGCAACAGTGAAGTTCAAATTTAGAACAGCAGAAGATTTTTTTTCTTTTCTTATTGATTATGGCACCATCATACTCCCAAGAGTAATTGCTAAGGTCTAGTATTACGCCAGCTTCATTACAGCAGAATCCTAAAAGGCAAGAATCTTAAACTGTCACTGGCTTTATATAGTTTATCCACATTATCCAAACCACTTTATTTGACGGTAAAACCAGAAGTCAATGCACCTGAAATGTTGCTAATAATCCAAGGAGCCCAACTGAAGGAGCAGATCAGTGTGCCCCAAAACTCCCGTGAGCCTGAATTGAACTTCAGCTTCTGCTTCTTTTTTATTGTATTCATCTTTAGCTTTCTCCGTCAAAGGACTTCATTATAAAATGACAAATATGTGTGGCTGGCCTGAGGCCACGCCACAACGAGGGATTCAGTGATTTGAGTGGATGTCTGTGCAGTTCAGCTGCTGTTCCACACTGAGAGGAGCAAGGGGAGGTGGTTAAGGCACTGACTCAGGTCACATCCCCACTCCTTTGGAAGTGTTCCAGCATGACTAATATGAGACCTCGAGACCTCAGTGCAGACACCCTGTAGTGATCGTGTCTCCCAACTGACCTGTGAGGGCCAGGTGGAGCTTGAGGAAATTGCTGGCGAAAATGATACAAAGGAACGTGTCTTGGTCCCTGTATTGCATACCGTATTTGATTACAATCACTTACTATCCCTTTAATCCAGCTTTCTTCTTCAGTAATCAATGCTTAAACAACCAAACTGAAGAAGATATTTGCAGTTTTTTGCAACATTTCAAAGGCTTGCATAAAATTCACTGAACGTTTGGATGGAAGCAACGGCTGACTGGAGAAACCAAGCAGCTTCACCACACTTTACTTTTCATTCATTCTGCAGTGCGTATGGGGGAAATTACACAATGCTTATAGAGTATGGGACCCTTGCCAGGTGTTTCGACGGTTGGTGTGGCTGTGTCCCATCGGGTACCAGCAAGACAATGAAATGTAGCCAGACAGTGGTTTATGAAAGTATGAGACAGGATTTAACAACTCTGTTAAGTTACAATGGCAACAATTATTTTATCTTTACTTTGTCTTGATGATAGCAAGGTAAACTGTAGAATTAGCCCATTCAGGTTACAAAGTAATCCACCAGGAATTTTCATTTGCATGTATTTGATTGACATTTAAAGAAACGAGGGGCCATTCTGAACACAGTCTGTTTCCTCTCATGATCATTTAGGGATGCTTCAGGACAGTGTGTAGCTGTAAGCAGAACTGGTTGGCCATTCATTTTTAGGTTGTTGGTTCGATCGCCCCCCCACCATCCCCACCTTGCCCTGCCCACATGTTGAAGTCTTTGAGCAAGACACTGAATCCCAAATTGGTCCCAATGTGTGTTTTAGACAGAAGCATCTGTCAAATGTAAGAAACCATAATGATTTTTCAGTCACACTAACTTTATTTCATGCAGAATTGACGGGTGAAAAACATTTTTCTTCCCTAAGGAAGCAGTTTAAGATACTTCCTGCAGCTCTCCAGCGGTTTCCTAAACTCGGATCTATCAGTCAGTAAAATATAAAGGAGCTAAATTAAGGAGGTCGTACATGGCCACAGGCTGTATGAAGCTCCAGTCTGTGGTGTTATGATGTTTAGCATCTATACTTTTCAATGCCATCATTCCCTTTGGAGAGCTTCCACCTTCATTCACTTAACCAATGCAGTTTGTATGTGGAGCAAATGTTGGCATGATTTTCACACTGCCTCATCCATTACCTAAGTATTTATTATTTGGCCTGTATATATGATGCATTGCAAGCAGCATGAAAATGTGCATTGTCTACTTGCAGAACTGTCATGATTAATATTTCATTTTTAAATCTTTAGTAATGAATTTCACTCTACATCAATGGGATGAAAAATGATATTGGATATGTTGAAATGGGTGTCTGTAATAACAAAGTCATCGGGAAGCCTGACATGGGTAGTAACAGATGACTGTAATCAGCCTGCACACACAGTAATCTGATTATGTGTTGTTTTAGCTGTAATCTGTGACGTAAAAAGTACATCTGTTCAGCGTGTGTCAGCTCCCACTTCCCCTCTGTCCTGGGAGACGCTGAGTGTGTTGACAGAAAGAGGGAACAGCTCATATCTGTTTTTTCTAACACGCACGCGTGCGCACATACTCTCTCTCCAGTGAAACCAGAGCGTCACACATGCCTTTGGTTGTTTTGGCAGCATTCTTCTGTTGCTGGAAATGACTGGCCATGGTTGGGAGTGGAGTTCCCTGTCCAGCTCAATGGCACGGTTGCTGCCAAGATTGACCTTCCTCTCCTCTGCTTGTCAGAAACATTATTATTATTATCATGGCATACAGCCCACCTGTAAATGAGCCGAAGCAGCAAACAAACTGACCAGTGAAAGCCCGGCTTCACGGCTTCTGAACTCCCACTGAAACGCATCTGAAGGCTGCACTTCCCTGTTGCTGCTACATAGCGAGAGTGGATGTGTGTCTGTGATATGCAGACAATGGCTCACTCCCTTGGATCAATAGTGTCAGATGTACGCAGGATGAGGATGTTTTGCCCATTTAGAGAAAACATAAACTTTTGAGGGGAACTGCAGAGTCTGGTAATAATTATTTGTGAAGCCATCCCTATGAGAAGGAAGGTGACATTTACCTTGAGGCTCTCGGCATTTCAGTTTATATTCTATAGTACATATTTCACTCACTGTTTGTCTGCTTTTCTGTGATAGTAAACTGAATGTATTTGTTTTGGACACCTCTTCTGAGGACATTTTTAATAATTATTAGATAACATAATTGGTAGATTAATGAACAGTGGAAATAATCATTAGTTTACAATAGAAGTGCTTTCACTCTCAAATGGAACAGTCAGTGTGTTTGCTAATGATTTGCACTGTGGGTATCAGAAAAAGAATGAAACACAGGAGTCAGTGGCAAATGAATGTCACCATTTCATCCACTGCACACTAACAGTCTCCAACTAAATGTAGCTTCTCAAAATGAACACATGCAGTGCGATGCAGATGAAAGCCATTTGTTGTGTTATTGACATTGACCTATTTTTCCTGACTCTGCTTCCCCGAGCCACACACTAATAGAGCCTTATCTCCTTTTTAAAGCTTGTTTTTACACAATTTGTGCTCTGCTAGACTCTACAGAGGGTGGAATGGCAGGAAGAGCAGCAGATTCAGTTTTGAGGACGTGACATGCGGTCAGCAGCATCACTGTTCGATGGTGTTTTGGGGTTTTTCATAGAAACCGCAGGGTGTTGAATGATTGATGTTGGTTTTAACCATTAAACCACTAATTGCCTGTGCAGTTACTGTTTTCAGACCTGCGATCAAATCATTGTTGTACTCAGGCGACTTGACATCAAAAGAGAAAGCTATGTCAACGACAACATCTGTATTGAGTCATTGGTGGTGGTGAAAAGCAAAATCACTAATCACAATGAGTCAGAGGGGAGAGTAAGTTTTCTTTTTATCTTGCCACTCCAAGCACAAGTATGTCAGTTTTGTTTTTGAAGTCTTAGGTCTGACTTTATCTTTACCAACGGCAACTCCAATAGACTTGTCATACAGTTAAAGGTCACCACACTCCCTCTAAACATTTGCCAGTTTAATTTTGCTGTGCAAAGGGCGATCATTAAAATCCTTGTTAAATATTGTGTAGTAACAATTAATTGAGAAATCTATTAATTAATTCTTTCTATTAATCCTAATCTATAAAGTTGCACACCCAAAGTGAGGCCCTCCAGTGACTTATTCTGTCAGACTAACTATCCATGCTTTGAACTTATTGAATTATAAAATGGAGAAAAGGAGCAAATGATCACGCTTGTTTAGTATTATACCTATTTTAACAGTACGTTAACAATTGGTTCATTTTGTTTCAAACAAATAATCAATAAGACAGCTGTTTTGAGGGATAACTGTATCTGCAGTAATGTGTACCCAAATTGAGTGCCAGTTTCATCTGCTCTACATGTACTGTATTCTGCATGTAAAGAAACACCAGTTGCCAACAGCTATGGCCAATTAACCTTTAAAATAATAAAATCAGTGGGATATGTTGTTGCTTTGAAAAAGAAACGCACACACTCTTTAAATGATCAAAAACCTGCTAGATCAGAATACATTTCTCATTTGGGTAACTTCTGGTGAGTACTGTAGCTGAATATCAAGTATTTTGTCCTAAATCTTTTATAGTCTTCATAACACAAAATTATTCATGTTGAGGCTGTTTGCATGTCCTTGAAATGTCTTTTAATGTCTGAAATTGCAGTATGTTAATAATCACAGTAATAAATGATCCTTAAAGGATAATTTAGGTAAAACTTCATTTAATAGCCGAGTCCCAAGTAGCCTCCTATCCCGTTTTCGGGCCTGGTGTGGGAACACATTTTGACAAATAAATGCCTGCCTAGATTTAACACCTGGTCTAGTTTTAATAGAAGTTCTTTGGATGTATAAAACCTCTTAAACCCCGCGGGTCGCCCGCTTTAGCGGTTTCTAAGCTGTTAATACAAATATTAATCTTTAAATGTATTATCAATATGTCCATATGAACATGCTACACATTGTTAGATGGATTAGATTCTCCACAATTCAATAGTTCAGTTCATTTAAGGGAAACAACAAGCCCCATAGTCTAATTCTTATAGATTTACCGGTGCAACCTGCCTGGTAGGCTACAAGAGAGGAAAGGAAATAAAGTGATGACTGCCTTTACCTTTAAAGCACTCATTAAGTCCGCTCGTCAAGTCCGAATGTGTCCGTTCCTTGATTATTTATAGGCCTATTCCTTTAGTCTGTTAGGGTCCACCCATCAAAAGAATCAAAACAGCTTTTCATAAAAATTCATCCAAGTTGTGAATCCTGTCATGTGAAGTCCATTGCTCTCTGTCTGCATAACTTCTCTCATCCTGCACTGTGTTGTTGTTGTGATGTTACTTCAAAATAAAAGCGCGTAAGCTGTCTATTGGAGCTACATAAAATGAATGACGTATATTTGATGATTTTTACAAGTATTATGAAATAAATAAACTGTTTTGTGCAAAAGGAATTAAAGGCCTGTCCCATATATAGCCAGGGTCAATTCAGTGACTTAAGCAAATAAAAGCTCGGGCTATTATTCAAAGTTTTACGGTATTTTAAAACATGGGCTCTATTTTCACATATTTTGCTGTCGAAACGACTAGTAAAAAAAGGTTTTGGAATCGGTGCAGTCGATGGCTTCAGCCGTCAGTCACGAACTGGCTGCAGCATATTCCTTCAGGGCAATGAACTCCTCCCTTGTTTTCATCGGCATTTCCTTCAACAACTCATCATCTACTGCACAAATGCCAAATTTTTTGTACCTACATGTTATTTCGACACCAAAATATGTGAAAATAGGGCCCAGGTTTAAAAACATATAAATTTTACTTTAAATAGGCTTCAATAGAGCAAAATTCATTGATAGAAGTCTTATTTAGAGTTTCAGCATTTTTTGATAAATTGAGTTTTATTCTTATTTTTAAAGGTTTTTCAAAAGGCTTAAAGTCTAATTTGATGGAACTTGGAGGCTCCCTTTTTAATTGCATCCTTGGAAAAAACTTAATTGTCAGATTTTTATGTAGGATTTTGGCACAGAATAGGTGTTAAAAAAAACAAAAAAAACACTAAAATCAGTGTCAGTATTCGCTTTAACAAAATATATACCTGTGTAAGTATTTGCTTCTGAAGCCAAATCCAATACAGAGTTATACAGTATCAGAGCTCCTGAAGTGGTGACTAGTGTTCATGTTGCTCTACTAAATAAGGCAACATTTCACTGTGTGAGAGAGAGGCGCGTGGCTAATTGGCAAGCTTCACATATTCTCATCGATCAAAGTGTGTGTGTGTGTGTGTGTGTGTGTGTGTGTGTTACAGCAGATGGTGACTGTGCATGAGTCAGTTTGTGTGTGTGACGTCCAAATGACATCACGCAGACCTCCTCCTTTGCCAAACACACTCTTGTGTGTGTGTGTGTGTGTGTGTATGTACTTGTATTTATAGTGTTTCTGCTGTGTGTTGGTACATATCGGTATGCCTGTGCTCTTTGGTTTGTGTAAGTGGCTACTTGTATATACAGAGTGTGTGTGTGGCATATCTTACAGTTGGGCAGGTGGAAATCTTTTTCTGTGTATGTGTTTGTTTCGTGTTCATTGACTCATGAAGGTGCAATCTGGATGAGAGGATCTGCCTCACCACATACCCACACTATTAACACTGATACACACCTCATCTCATGTTATTTCAGGTCGATTTGTGTTGTCTGGCTCTTTCACTCAGCTCTATGTAAGGACCAAACCACACAAAACAAACAGGATTCACTTTGCATTTGTTACCGATGATTCTGGACTGTAAAATGACACAACCTGGCAGTGTCTTATTTTCATAAGACACTGCCCTGCTGGGATGGGAATCATTACAGCACAATAGGGACTTTTTTTGAAAGCTGTGTGCATTGGGGTGTGCGTATATACCAATACGTGATTATTAAGCATTTTTCCATCAAGCATCATCCCAGCCTCAATTCTTCTGGGAAGCGTTTCCACAAGGTTTTGGAGACCTGCTGGAATTTGCTCCCAGTCAACCACAAGAGCATTAGTGAGGTCCAACACTGATGTTGGGCTATAAGGTCTAGCTAAAGGTTGGTGTTCAAGTCGTGGTGGATGGGATTGCGGGCAGGGCTCTGTGCAGGCTAGTCAAGTTCTTTGTCACCACACTGGGAAAACCGTTTCTTTATGCACCTGGCTTAATGCTTTACGGCAATGTAATCAGTAACAGGAAAGAGTTTGTCTAAAATATCATTGATTCTGTGACAATATTTCCTTTACTCCTTCCAAAAGTACCAAAGTGTAGTGATGGGTGTATAAATTCTTTGAGTCAAGTTTAAGGGCTTTGGGGTGGATCTTCACATTTGCAGATGATGCTGTTCTTTTTAGCTTCACTGGACCAGGATCACTGATGTGATCAGAACGAGGACCCGCAAGTGGGTTTATGAGGCCATGGTTCTTTCCCATAAAAAGGTGTCCTAATTTAAAGCCCTTTTCAAACATTTAATCTGTTAACATTGCTGGCTTCTATCTGTCTATTAAAGTAATGAGTTTTGGGCTTTCAAGCATAGGTCTCTTACGTAGCTTGTCTGCTATGTCTCTATAGGACCTTTTTTATGGATAGAACTGCAACATGTAAAGTAATGATATGAAAGCATAATCAGCGATGGATTTTAACCCTTATTTTGCAGTTTAAGGGTTAAGAAGGCCAAACTAGATCTCTCAGCATATTTAACCTTGTGCTGCTGTATCCTTTACATTAAGTTAACTGCATTAAATTCTGCCTTGAGCTGTGTTGGATGGAAATGTCTGCCGTCATGTCTTTTTATAAAAAATATGTCTTTGGGTCTTATCTAAACATAATACCAATGTGTAAAATGTCCAGCCCATTTTCATACTAATGTGTCTGATAGGATCTTATTGGTTAGGGAAACCAAGGATTATGAGACTGACCATACCTGAAATGTACTGGCTGCATTGTGTTAAGAGTGCTTTAATATGTAGTACAGTATAATACCCTGCTTTTCAGCAGCAGTTGTTGAGTTTCATAAAGGTTTTGGGTTAGGCTTTTGTTACATTCTTCTGTTTTGGGGTGTGTTTGTTGCTACTGACAAGTGTCTCAGGGTGTCACAGTCAGCCATGGTGGTTAGAGCTGGCTTGTTCCACCTCATCTCCACTCCTTTTGTTGAAATTAGCAATGTGTTGTTTCAGAAACTGACGAAGATTATGAGAGTTATCAGACAACCCACCAGTGCTGCTGAACATTTAGTTACCCAGTTAATACTTGCGTTATTAAATGTTTGAGCTACAGAATGAATCAAATTGGGTTTAATGTTGTACTTTATTAATTTTTCTCCCCAGAACCGAGCTTCAAGCTGACCATTGAAGCTGTCCTGAGCCCCCAGATGACTGCTGAACCCACAGAACTGGCATGTCATGTGATTGACATTACCCATCTACCCCCTGGAGGCCGTCTGGGTGTCACGTGGGAGCACACTACACTACCTGGTACTTTAAATTCACTTGTCAAAATCTTTAATGCATTCTAACACAGAATTACTTAAACTAAACCTCCTACAGACAAAGTCATTGTTTTCAATCTATTTAATCACCTGCAGGTATAGGGGACGATCCTCAGACCTCACATCCCATTGGCTCCCTGGACGGCAATGGCAATCTGTTGCCGGAATCTATGTATTCTGACAGGCTGAAGAGCGGCCTGTTATCTCTGACCAGAGTCCAGCCCAACACATTCAAACTGCGATTCCTCCGCACACAGGTAGCTCTGTGAACATAATGACTGATGGAAACGGTGATTTATGTGATGACAGGATTGTAGGCAGAATCTTTTTTTTTTTTACCAAATTAAGGGACCAGTATAACGTGTTTTGTTTTTTATTTAAAACTGGATTTGTTATTATATATCGGTATTACTATATGTTTATTCAGTTTCCAGAGTTACCAAATGTGTGTGTGTGTGTGTGTGTGTAAATTTGGGGGAATGTGCAGACCGTTTTAACGTGGTACGTTTTGATATTTTACTCACATCTGCTTGTTTGCTGATGTGTTGAAACCAACATCTGTTTCATACCTTTATACGTAGACTATATGTGATACTGCCATACTTGTTTGCAGAAATCAGTATTTTAATTGCTCTTTTAAGCTCATTATTTTGGTTTTCCGGCCTGCAAACAGACAACAACAGACAGTTTGCACAAGATAGTGAACACTTTGCAGCTAAACATCCACATATTTTTCTGAGGAGTGAAGACCTAAACAGAGCTAAAAGTAGAGTGAACATTGAACCAACTAATATTGGAATTACATTCATGAAGAGAAACATGACTCCAGATTAATGCTAATGTTTTTCTGTGCATGTGTAAATAGGCAGTGTTTGTTAACCTGTTAGCCACAAGAACATTAAACTGTAATGGTGCCAATGTTGTGTTCTAAGCTTGTTCCACTGCCTCAAAGTGGCCACTATAAGTGTAGTTTTCCTAATGTGAGTAGGAAAATTTAACAGCATTTGTTTATATGTAAAGTAGGACAAGGAAACGTGATTTGTTGGTTTAATTATAGCAACAATAGTAATGTTGATCATTGAGTCACTTTCACTCTGTCTGTAGGAGATCGACATGGGCCAGTACGTTTGCACTGTGTCTGCTTGGAGCATTAACAGCCAGGGGGGCCTGGTGAAGACCGCTCAGAACCAGAGCTCGCCTCTGACTGTGCGGTGGGATACCAAACGTAAGGAGCCTTATGAGTCATCTGATGTTTTGTGATGCACAATTAGTCAGATCTAAAACTTATATATTTCTTTTTAAGCTTATTTACTTTAATACTCTGTCTGCACACAACATTTATCCTAATACTCCTGGTCATAATCTGTGATTTAAAGAGGTACCTCTGGGAGAAATTCAGAAACACAGAACCATTAACTCGCATCTATGATTAAGAAAACCAATAATACGCTGCCAGCCAGTCATAGTAACCCTGCTGTTAAGTTTCATGAATAAGCTCTGTCTGCAGATCAGTTCCAGACTTCATAGTAAAATCCCTCAACGTAACAACAGACCTCTTGTCTCAGCCTCTTATTCTCACACACACACACACGCTTCCTCTCTATTTCAATCCCACATGTTGAAGTTCGTGTCCTCAATTTAGCTAATTGAGCCATGATGTAACCACATTGCTGTGTGTGTGTGTGTGTGTTTGAGAGAGAGAGAAATCCTGTTTGAATCAGAATAAGTTCATGGTGTAATTGCTTTTCACTTCCTGTTGGCCACCGTTGGGGGATTTGGACTCTCTGGTGGGCTGAATGATGCCTGTCTTAACGTTAATTGATCGACTGGCGGTATTTTCAGGTCCCTCTCTAAACGTCGTGGCCAAGGTCACCCGTGAAGCCTCAGTGGGCGGGGCGACCTTTGAGATGAGCTGCACTGTGACCACTCATAACCTTGGGGAGGCGGGATACTCAGTGCTCATCCAAACACAGGACAACCTTCAGAGCAACGTGAAAACCATCATGACTCTCAGCCCGGACAACGTCCTGCAGCACGGAGGAGCCACAGACCCCAACAGGAGGTACGTACCTGGTTACATATGTACATTAACACATGAACCTTTGCACAATGCACTGGAGCCTGGTTTTGAAATATATTATCTCTCACTCTCCACCTGCTCAGAGACAGTCTGGTTCTGACAAAGTCTGGTGCTACTGAGTTTCGGTTTCGCCTGGCTGGTGTCCAGTTGTCTGACAGAGGTTTCTACTGGTGCGACATCACCGCCTGGACAAAACAGCTACCAGGACAGACTTGGACCAGAGCCACCAACGCAGAGTCTAACAAAGTCAAGATCGACTTTCAAGAAAATGGTGTGTGTGTGTGTGTGTGTGTGTGTGTGTGTGTGTGTGTTGTGCGCGTTTGTCCACACACAGTTTCAAAACTATTTTCATACTTTTGACTAAATTGATCAACACTGATTGGACGGTAGGCATGGGTATTTGCTACCCAAATAGCCCAGTATTGAGTAGTATCGAAACATCTTCAATAGGGGTGGGGGGGAAAATTTATACAGAACAGTATCACGATATTTTCCGTGGCAATATTGTGTCGATACACGGACGTCAAGTATCAATCTTTTATTATATAAATTGTACATGAGAACTTTACTTTTTGGTACAATAATAACTAAAGAGTTTTCCTTTGGGGACACAATTTGAAGTTGGAAAAAAGGTAATAAATTGCAATATATCACAATATGTTTAAAATCGCAGTAATATCGTATTGTGACATAAGTATCATGATGGCATCGGATCGTAGTGCCTCTGGCGATTCCCCGTAGTGTCCAGTACTGCAATCGATACTTTTTGTAACCAGATAAGGGGGGATATTTGCAGCCAAACACGCAAGCAACACACCTTATGTGCCTGCATGCGCCTAGCCCATGCCTCATTTTAACAGCCCCTCGAAGTGGCTTCAGTCTCAGGAAGTCTCAAGTTTAACTCGGTGATCACTAAACTTTTTCTCTCCTCCTGTCTTATTCAAATTCAAAAACAACTTTCAAGCTGTGGCCTTTCTCTGAAAATAGAGTGCATGACCTAATAAGGATAAGGAGCGATCGATGCAAATTCCCAATATTAATAGCAGTAACGGTTATTTCAAACAATAAAAAGAAAGGAAAAAATATCACATGAACAATAATAAAAATAATAATACCAACTATTATGGCTTCAACAGGTGGCATTTTACGCAAGGTATCGAATGAAGCACTCTATTGGTATCACTTTAAGGGTACTGGTATTGTAAATTTTAAACGATACCCAACTTTATTGGCCGGTCATGTGTTTGGAAAATCATGTGTTTTTTCCAACACTGGGAAATTTCCCCAGAACCCACAGAATTGTTGTTCGTGGAGAGAATATATTGAAGTACAAGTAAAAAGCTGTAAAAGAAAAATCAACTAGTCCCAAAGAACATGTAAATTAAACATCCAATCAACGTGCTTCAAATTCTAGTTAGGGTTGGTTAATAAGACAATATATAAGGTAGATTTTGCTCTTCAGTTTTTACAGGGTTTTTGCATCAGTGTGATGAACTACTTTACTTTTTCAGGTATTTAAGTTAGCCGACAGACGGTTCCCTCTTGTTTTATCTATAACTAGTTTGTCTGTTGAATTTCCACAAAACTGTATATTCCAGTATTAAAAAATTTGATTTTTTGCCTACATTTCAACATGTAGCTTACCATTCCTTAACAGTATGGTAAGCAGTGGAGGAACATTGAGTTTACCTGTAAAAGTAAACTTTCATATTAAGACAAAAAACACTTAACAACCAGCAGCTCTCCCCACTTTGCTACTCTGAGCGCCGACAGAGTTAAATACTTCTCGTTTGTATCTCATACTTAATGTAACCCATTAGATTTCTCTTACTTGTTCTTTTTTAGACATTGTGCTCATTTAATGAAATTTCCTGCAACCAGGCTGTATACAAAGAGCATAATAGAAGACTAACCTTGAGCTAAGAATATCACTAATTTGAAGTGTAGTCATTCAAACACCTATTCACTTTCATAACAATCTGAACAAGTACTAGAGAATAAGTCCATGTAAATGATCCTGGAAACCCTTTAGTAACTGTCTATTAATAGAAATATTTAAGCAGTTCTGTTTGGTACATTTCTAGGCACGTTATACACACACATATCCTCCACCCACACAGAGTTAATGATAAGCTACACAAATTCCCTAATAATGTGCAAAAATAACACACACACACACGCACACACCTTAAGCCCTTTGACGCCCACCACAGCCACTGGCCTACTTAACTTTCTTTCATCTGACTGGGAAGTGGGAGACAGGAGGAGGAACAGGAGCGTCAGAAAGGAAGGGAGGAAGAGGAGGGAGGCGACAAGGAGGAAGACGAGGAGAGGGCAAGGTGGAGGAGGAAAGTGAAAAGGAAAAGGTGATGAGAATAAAGGGTGAGGCGGAAAGGGAGAACAACAGGGAGAGAAACAGAAGGAGAGGAAAGGGGGAAGTGAGGAAATGGTAGAGGAAGGTGAGAGAGTAATTGACAGATATAGAAATGGGGGGAAGGTGGAGGGATGTAAAAAAAAAAAAAAAAAAAAGATGATGCAAAGAGGAGCTAGAAAGGAGGAGGGAATATGGGCGGGAGGAATGGGTGGAAGAAAGGTGGAAGGACAGTACCATGTGGGGGATGTGATGGGGGAAAAAAACTGGAAGAGAGGATGTGTTGGGGAAAGAAAATGTAGTGTATAGCGCTTTTCAAAACAAAAGTTACAAAGTGCTTCACAATAAAAGTCTTGAAGCGGCTGGGATAATAACACACTCAGAAACAACAAAGATCAGACATGAAAAATTAAAGTTTTAAACAAGATGTTAAGTGAATAAGATGATTAAATGTTGAGAGTTTTGAGAATTGAAGGTATGCCAAATTCTATAGGCAAAGACGCAGCTAATGTTCTTCTGCATAAACTGATTTTAGCTTGTCACAGATGTATTAGTACTGACACATTTCGGCCAATAAGGAACCAGAAATTGCAGCACAGAAAAGCCATCAAGATGTGCTTTGAAAATGTTTTTTAATTGGAGCAAAAGTCTGTAGACATAAATATGGTGGGAGAAAGCTTCACTGTTGCTAGCATTACATAGATAGAAAGTCCCAACAGATGACGGACAAGCACAGTATATTTTAGCGTATTCATAATATAATAAAGGATTGTCCACAAACACACTAGTTAAGTTAATGCTTCCTGTAGTTCACTAAAATTGCAATTCAGCTGGGATCAGGATTAGACGTATTTATTTTTTTATATTAAAAGATTGACTAAAATGAATCAATAATTTACTAAAACTTTAGATACTGAGTGATACATGAATGTTTTCATGTGGGCGCATGTCTCTGTGATTCAAACTGCAAATGGCTTCAGTGACCTGGAGGAGTGAGGAGACAGTTGGACCATTAGCTGTAGCTAACATTACTTACCTTGTGTTGACCACTCCTCTCTGTAACTTTATGGTCAACTCACTGTCGCCTTCTTATCAGTAAAGCGAGGCTTTATAGCAGAGGTCACTAATAAGCGGTCCGTATCCGGACCCAGCCGCTGTCCTCTCCGGACCGCCGACCTACAGCCAATTTATTATTGACGGAGCGTTTCTATTTTACCCCGCGCAGCTTTTGTTGCACTTACTGTACTGGTTTAGTGGCCGAAGAAACTCACAGACCAATCGCATGTGCTCCAATCATCTCATGTGACGCTGCTCAGCCAATCAAATCTGCATTCCGATGCTTGCGAGTCGAGTCCGCGAGATTCACCAGAGACGTTTTGGAAACACACACGAATTGAGGAGACAAAAGGGAAAAGAGATTTCACATGGCTTTTAATCAAGAATGTACAGATTCTTACATGTACATTCCTCCCACGGGCAGTTCAACACCAGAATATCGCATAGATCTCCAATCCTAGCTGGCAGGACAAACTAGAGCTCACGTTTCTCACTGAACAAGATAAAGTAGGGAGGTGGTTGCTCTATAAGAGGGAATGAAAGAGAAGAGGAGGCATTACTGCTGTTCATTTGATGTGTTGAGTGTTTATTATAAAATTGGTTAAGACTACACTTCATCACTTCAAGCTACACTTTTTATTTAATTTTTTCAAAAAAATTAGGCACTTTATTTTAGTTTACTTAAATTTAGAATTTATTATTAGAGTAGTTTATTATTTATTATCCCTCCAGTTTGATGTGAAAACGGTAAATATTCAAGTATTATTTGATATGACAGTCCGTTATTGACTAAAAACATATGTTGATAAAACTATACGTTATGGTACTGAATGATAACGCAAGTTAGTCGTTTTGATGTTCCGGACCTTCGCTTCTGGAAATTTTCTCCAACTGGACCTCTTTGAATTCTAACTGAACACCCCTGCTTTATAGGCTGCAATTTTATATATTTGAATACATTGGTTATTGATTACTAATTCAATTTCCAGTGACCCTTTAAAATGTACTGTTATATATGCAGAGTTATGTTTTGGTTGTTCTTAATCTGTTAAATGTCTTGCTTAATATCTTGGTCACAGCTCTTTAATAACCAAATTTAAGGGATGTATATCAAATTATTTGCTTATATTAAGTGTTAAAAACTAATATAATGTTAAATAAATAACATTTTTAAAAAATCTCATATTTAGATTGGCCTTGAGTGCAGTATATGTTGAACTATACTGGGAGTAGGCACTGGTTCAACTCGATTAAGAAATATTCCCCCTGTAGTCCCTCCTCCCTAACCATTACTTTGTTGGAAGATGGGCTGCAGCATTTTGAACCATCTGAACGAGGTTTGTAGGAGGCAGAAACGCTTTAAGACTATAGGAGCAAAGAGATGTTGCAGAAAAGATGACTGTGAAGGAGAGAAAGATAGGAGAGAAGACGGACTGAAAGAATATCTTTCTCTGGGGAGGGCAGCAGCCCTTGAGCATTACTTCCTCTTTCTCCATCACTTCTTCCTCCCCCGTTCTCTCCGCCGTCCTCTCATTCTCTCCCCCCCCCCCCCCCCCCTTCTCTCTGGGACATCTTCAAAGCGAAGCCCTTTGGCCAATCAGCCAGCTGCGGAGATCTGCACCGCTGCTTTCCTTTTCTCTCTGTGTGTGTGTGTGTGTGTGTAATCTTTCAAGTGTGTGTATCCAAGTTGAACATTTTGAGTTGACCCCACACAGAACACCCCCCCCCCCAACACAGACACACAGCATTCAGCATTCAAAGCTTCAAGCTGAGCAGTTTTCAAGAACCCCTTATACTTGCCTTAAGGGATGGAAGTTCTGTGCACTCAGTCGTAGGTGTGTGTGTGTGTGTGTGTTTGTGTGTGTTACTAGTACATCCACAAACTGGCAAGTCTCCCAAGGTTCCAGCTGTATCTTGAATGTTTCAGACGTGTTGTGAAATTTCTGCCTGTACTGGGATCTTCTATGAGGACACGTGCAGTTTTTACTACACATTTACTATTAAATAATTCAGCGTTTAAGTGATTCCTGTAGACAAGTGGCAACATAAATATGGAGTGTCCAGAGGAAAACGTGCCAGCTAAAAGATTTACCAATGTCCTGCTTCCTAAGTTGTATTTTATGGCTTTAAGTCTGACCTTTCAAACATTTCTAATTATCCCAAATCTGTAAAGGGTAATTCTGTATTTTTAAAAGTTCATTCATCATTCCCCTGGGTTGTTCCTTTAGAATTTCAAAGGAAGGTGAACCTATTATTCAAATGAATGTAAATCTTCATTAGATTTTGCCGAGCCGCCCTCTGGTTTGACCCTCCGTTTTTACTATAATTGTTCGGGGTGTGTTCTCTTTTGATTTTCACTTCCAAATAAGTGGTTTACATACTTTGGTTAAACTGGAGCCTGACATCTTCAGATCTCAGTGCTGAAATTGGTGAGTAAATAGTAGAACCGAAAACAAAAAAGAAGGCCCACGTTGTAAAAAGAAAATAGTGTGATTTGTTTATGATGCATTTTGATTATTTATTGTAAAAGTAATGAATTCTGCATTGCTCGTCTTGCTCTGTGAGTTTTGCCCTGGAGGGGTTTCAAAGCTGTTCCAAAGGCTTTTCCATCTTGACAACAATGACACTGAATACAATACATGAACATTTAAGGCATTGTTTTTTAGTAAAGGAGCCGTTCGGTTCAAATTGATTTTGACACAGCCAAAAGCTGTTGATAAAGGCGGCGCTGCAAGAAGACATGTTCACAGCAGATTCCAGTAAACACGATCCTCTCGTGGCAAGGACCGCTCAGAAAACACTTTTAGTAACACAAAGTGAAGAGAAACTATAGCTAATTAAAACTGCAGGCAGCGTTGGACAGGCCCTCATATCGCGAGTTGCCAGAGGTCATCAGTAAGGCTCTGAATTATGTGTTTTTTGAGGCCTCACGAAGCAGTTAAACATCACTTCCTGTGTGGCGCTATGTGAACATCCGCTAAGTTGTGTAGCAGTACATCAAGTGTAGTGTACACTGAAAATTTCACATAAATCAAATGAAGAATATCACACAGAGCATACTTCCTGTTGCCATTAGGGGGCGCTATGACATTGCTTGAATTGTGGCTTGTAGATGTGTTCAGAGCAGGACTCTTATCAAACATGCGAAGTTTCATACAGATATGGACATATACACTGAAGTTATCACAATTATTACTGTTTCATGGCGAATCATCAATTTTCAACGCCATGGACACGCCCTTTCAACAAAAACTCACAGATGGCACAACTTTTCATCGTCAAAATGCGCAGCAAAAATTTTAAGTCATTAAGATTAATTGTGTAGGAAGAGTAAAGTACGAAATTTGTAAATCGACATAAATGACCATCAAATTTAAAATGGCCGACTTCCTGTTGGGTTTAGGGCATTGCTCCAAGAGGCTTTTTTGTAGGTTTGGATATGATACATCTGCCACAAACACTTCGTACATTTTTGAGAAACGTGGCCCGGGGGCTGCTCTTTAGGGGGTGCTAGCAAGCCATTCTGCTACACCAATGCACAAAAACAAATGACAAGTAACACGGGACTTGTATGTTGTGCAAAGTTGGTGAGTTTTCAAGCATATTTATGAAGGGCAAAAATGCGCTGATATTTACTACTGCTGCTGTTAATAAATAAGTCCATCAAAGTTATTACATAGTGCCCCAAAGAAGGAATAAAATATATATATAATCTCGTAGCAGTGTTTACTAATATAAACATCAGTTATGCAGAACTGGGCCTTAAGTGGTTCTTGTTAGACTTACTTTATAGGAAATACTTTCTAGCTCACTTACAGATCACCTGTGCCCTGGGAAGATGGTCCACTTAGATCTATCCACCTAGTGTATATGTAACTAGAGTGTATGTATAATACAGTATGTTGGTTTACATAACAGCAGTTGGTTTGTCTGCCCATCTGTCTGTCGGCCAATCCATCTGTCCCCAATGCTTGAGTCCAGAGCTAAATATTACAAGAGCGTTGTGACATTTGGTAAGATCAGGATGGTTCCTAAGTTCCTGGTGACCCCCGTCGAAGTTTCTCCTTGTCAAAAAGTGGTGAACTTATGTGACTCTAGATTTTCTACACTCTGGGTTTGACAAGAAAGATCAAAATGTAATAGACCTTAACATGTTTACATGCCACAGTAGGAAAAGCCTGGTGACTAAATTCCATTTATCTGCTCCAGAGTTCGAGGGTTGCTACGATACCTTTTGTAGCATTGCGCACAGAAAGCATGCTTCTGAAAACTAAGATGGC
Source organism: Micropterus dolomieu (assembly GCF_021292245.1). Taxonomy (NCBI): domain Eukaryota; kingdom Metazoa; phylum Chordata; class Actinopteri; order Centrarchiformes; family Centrarchidae; genus Micropterus; species Micropterus dolomieu. Next base: position 12,208,805 of record NC_060150.1, on the reverse strand, counting down.
GAACCCGGCCATACCCATGTCTTTTAAGACACTCAACTCACTGAATTTGTGACCAGAACAAAACTCAAAGCAATATTTTTGCTGTATTTCATCCATTCATGACTGTTAGCTCGCCAGGCTAATGCTCTCTTTCACTCCTCTCACTGGGATTGAGTATTATCTTGCAACACTCGACCTGCAAACAGAAAACTTATTTGTATATATTACACTAGAAAATAACCAAACAGAACTTCTACTTTGGTGGGCAGTAGAGCGCTAACAGAGAGCCAAATTCACCGTAGACCAATTTGGAGACAGTTTTTGTTGACGGAATATGTGGAAATCCACCTGTAGGTACGACTCCATAACTCCACGTTCAAACCCCAAAAATGTTATTAGAGTTTTTATCTGCATTGCTGATTGTAAATGCTATTAATATAATTATCCTAATACAGTGTATTTAAATTTAACTTTTTTTGTTTTTACCTACACCACAGCTGTTTGCTCCGTTTGATTCCAGCACATCAGAGGAATCTCAGGCTGTGACTTTAAAGCAATGTTTACCACCTGAAAGCTGAGCTGAACGCTATTTTTCTCCCAGTATGCTCACATTACTGCATTCCTCAGGGATGTGAATGCAGAATTATAGCATATGTAGGTTTAAAAACAGTGTTTAAATGAGTCCTTTTGATCTGAGTTGAGTTTCTGTGATGTTTGCCGTCCGTGTCAAATTTCCTTTGAATAAAGCATATTTGAGCTGATCTGCTGGTGTTGCAGGCCCGACCTTCTCCATCACCATCCACTCTGACGTCAGCAGTGTTTATCCATGGGAAACGGCCAAGATGGAGTGTTCGCTCAGTGTCTCTGGATCCTCACCAAAGACTGGTAAAATACACACACACACAGTAAATCACTATCAATTACTCTTACTGTTTTTTCTTTTTAATTCTCTGCATTGTTTTCTTGCTATTTTTTTACACACATGCAAAAAGAAACTCAACCGTAACACACACACACTTTGTACTTCTGCTGCGTTCTTTGCCTGCCAACTTGTCAACAATGCTAATAAGAATGATGAGATTTCTGCATTTCACATGGTTGTATAGATGAAATAGGCTCTCTCGCTCTTGTTAACTCACACTCTCACACACACAGCTTTCTATATTCTCTCACTTTTAGGGTGTGTGTTTGCGACTTGAAATACTGGTTTCTACTTGTGCTGTAGATTATAGTGACATCTATCTATCTATCTATAACTATTAACTTTCGCATCTGTAATGAGCTTAAGATCAGATCAGGGTTGCTTTTAATCAGATTAATGTAGAGAAATCAAACTACAGGTAAGCAGGAAAAACAACATTATGGCGTCATATTAACCTGCATATAGATTCATTATGCATGGTGCACACTAGAGGATTTTCAAATCTTTACTGTTTTAAAAAAATTATGAGACATACCAACAGATTGAACCAATTTTTTTTAAATATTGTAATCGTAATAACCCACACACCAGACGATTCAGTCAAGATGCGGGATCTCACAATAGTCGATTTCAGAATGCCGGTTCCCGGGGACTTGGATCTCACAGAAACTTGGGTGATCAAACGTGACATTAACGGCCCAGTTATTCTCTATTGTACATAACATATCGATGGTGCAACCCTATGATTCAGACCAACGTATCTTGATTATTATAGTGCAGATTTCCCTAAAAGATGCACTGGATTTATATGCTCCCCAAAGGATAACTCATAATGATTTTATTCATACCCCTGACCTTTAGTGCTACCATCAGGCCAAAACTGCCACTTGTATACAAAAAAATTGAACTGGCAGATTGATTCTCCCCAGAGGATAAATCATTTCAGTTTTTGACCCTAAATGATGCTTCCTCCAGCTCTGCCCTCAGGCCAAAACATTTGGACACTAGATATCTCATAAAGTAATTCACAGATTTCAGCTTCTTAACTGAGGATTTGCTGCACTACACCTTGTAATTTCTTTATGAGCAATGGGTAATTAAATGAGAATTTTCCTATTCCAAGCTTTCTTATCCTGTGGATACATTCTGAATATTCATTCTCATGAGTAAGTAAATAGTTTATCATTACGGAGTTTGTGATATTTGTATTAAATACTATTTTATCTCCATGAAAATTTCCCAGTGGTGGAAGTACTACATAGATATTTTGCTTAAAACAGTTCTAATCAATATGTTTTTATCAACAAGGGCTCAAATTACTGATGTGATGTTAAATGTCACTCGTAGTGATGAACCTACAGAGAATTAGCAAGCTCCACGTAGCTTCTTAGCATCTTTCAACTCATTGTTTTGATTGTAAGGCCCATAACTTTATTGTTTCAGTTCAGTTTCACAGCTCTGATCAGCAGTGCAAATTTTACATATAGCTGGTTTAATAATCTAAATCAATGCATCAAGCTGATCACATCTTTTGTATGTAAAATATTAATCTTTAAAGTAAATATAAACTACTTCTGTATGATAAATGTAGTAGAGGAAAATATATAATTTTTCCCTAAGTAAGCAAAAGGAGTGATACAATTAAATGGAAATATTCAAGTAAAGTACATGTATATCTAAAGTACAATAAATGTTCTTGGTTGTGTTCTACCAATGAAAAATCCCCATATAATAGAAATGTCTGATGCTGTTAAAAGAAATTATTTGCACTCCTTCCCTTCTTCAAAAACTGACCATCTGTGGTGTTAATAACCTCCCCCCCCCCATTTTTCCTTCTGTCCCACCCCCTGCTTTCCTTTTCTCCCTCACTCTAAACATCCATCCATCTCTGTCCTTCTTCCCTTCTTCTCATCCTCACTCCATACTCTTAACTTTAACACATCACATGACGTCATGCATCGCTCCTTCCATCTGTCACCATCTCTCCCTATCTCATTCTCTGTGGATCTTCCTTTACTGTCCAACATGTCTTTTCTATACTATGTCCTTATAGTGAGCAGATAAAACCCATTACAGACCTCAGGGTGGGTGTGGGATGGGGTGTGTTTGGTTGTTTGGAAATAATTATGCAAACACAACCAGAGCAGAGTACCATTTCCAGTAGTGTTTGGACATATGTGAACATGTTTCTTTGCACCTGTGTCCTCACAGCATGCATGTAATGTATGCCCATACATAAACACAAATATTCACTTGCAGCACTGTAATGCTGCAGGGATTGGTGGGTTTGGTGGTTGTGGAGCGTGCTCTCACAGACAGCTGCACCATGGAAAGAAATTCCCCCTCAGCATCACAGCTGATAGGGAAGTTACACATGGATGTGTTCACAATGGGAAGGAAGGAGGAAGTGTTATAGCATACAGGAATATACTGTAGTATTATAATTATTGGCAGCAGTAGTGTAGCAGTGAGCATAGTGTTTTTAGAAGTTGTATTAGTTGTCATATACTAGCTTGTAATGGCCACGTAGGGTCCATCAAAATAACAACAAAATAACAAAAACACATTTTTCTCACTGACAACTTTTTGACCAAATATTTCCAAGAATTATGGAACCAAAAGAAATAAACTCCAGAACAAAACTGGAAACACAAGTCCTGCATGTCCTTAAGATTAGATCGATGACAGATTCCTGTCCTGACGCAGATTTAACACCCACGGAAACGACAGAGATATCACTTTGTCCTTTGTATTTTTTGTTACATGTTGCTCATTGTTCGATGAAAAGGAAACATGCACAGGTGGAAAAGGTGAGGGGGAATTTCTGCTCAAAGTTATATGGGTATTTATTTCTGCTTGAGTGTGTAACCATCTGAAACAACATCACACAGTTCTTCCTTTTTTTGTTAAGGCAGTTGTAAAGCAAGTTTAAGCAGCTGCTGGGTCACCAATCAACAATTTTCAGCCCTGCAAACTCTATCCTGATAGTTCCTGAACCTTTTGGGAAGTACAGAGACTTTCTCTTTTGGCGCTTATCATTGAGGAACTAAATTTAGTCTCTGGCCCCTCCGGTCGAAACACGGTTTAGTTCTTGAGTTCCTCAAAAGGTTCTCAGTCCCCAGGGAAATTTTCTGCAGCAGACAGCCCAATATTTCAAACTAATATAATATTTTGTGTAGTACTCTGTAGTGTTTTGTACTGGATTTCAGCAGTCTCTTAAATTCCAGCATGAAACAGTTCAATAGGTGAGGCGCAGTGTTCAACCAAGAGGGTAGAAAGGTTAATATCGCTGCAAGAGAGGCCACAAAGTGAGCAGTGTGTTAGGGATTTTTTTTATTGGGGGTTGGGGTGATAAAAAAAATATGGTAGAAATGTGTCTTTGCAGACAACAGTGTCCAGCAGTTTTCACTGAGAAAACTTTTGACTAAAAAAGTCTCTATAAAGTGTTCCCTGTGAGATCTGTGGATTATCAGGGATGTTGTGTTCTCAAAGACAATTTTGCAAATGTTATTGTTTTTCTTTGTGGTGGTGCAATTTAAGGGACAGATATCTAAAAACCTATGCATCAAATGAATCAAAATGCAAGGCTGGATACAGCGAGACATGAAAAGTTTGTGTGTTTTGGGTGATCTGACCTCGTTCCATTAATTCAGCCTGCTCATTAGGCTGCTTCCTCTGTAGTCACCGTGACTCATGTTGTTTCAGGGTGTGGGTGTGTGTGTGTCCTGTTGTCAGGTTTCAAGCTAAACTGTAACTAAGTGCTGTCTAGTAATACAGTAATTAAATACCAGAGTAGGAACACATGTTATTGTAACGGTGAAGTGCTTATGAGGACATAGTTCTGTGCCTGACGAGAAGATTGGCATCAGTCTCCACAACCACCTGAATCGAGGCAGTACATCTGGTTCCACTTTGTATGCCAGTGTAGGTATTTTGCTTTGTAGCAACATTTAAGCCAAAAATCTGTTTCACTAAACACATGATATACTTTCACACGTTGACAAGTTACCTCCACCAAGGAGATGAAGTTCCTAATTTTTTAAAAGGCTCCTACAACGGCTGGGCTCTGTAGTTGAGAGCAAATGTTACTCGGACAGGAGTGTATGGTGCATTTGTTGGGGACTATATTCAGCTGCGGATTGATACACATTTGGCGCTCTAGTGAGCATATTCAAAGCAGCAGGACGGTGTGTGTGGGATTGACTCAAAATAAAGTACAGTGTGAATGTTCAAGGTAAAAAAGAACACGTCACCCAGTGCAACAGTGTGGCTCCCCGCTGTATATTTAATAGTTTTTAGACAACAATGGAGGTCTGTCGCAGAGGAATAATATATGTCAGGCTTTGGATACATAGACAATACTTGTTAGTCAGATCAGTACATTGTTGTACAGCTTTACAGCAATCGGTGGAAAACATAGACAATCAGAGTGGTGTGCAACGAATAAAACATGAAACAAGCCCATGTACAATGCAAAGGAAAAATAAATCACGCATCACATAGTGGTTTGGATTAAATAAAGAAAAACAAAGTCTATAGTCAATATACATATAATACATATAATGGAGACATAAATTACACATTACACATTGAAAGCTATTGTGTATAAACGAGTCTTAAGAAGTGGAGTGTAGGGGCCCTGACATCAAAGGCCCTGTCTCCTTCGGTTTTTAGCCTAGACCTTGGAATAGTGAGCAACGGCCTACCAGAGATCTCAGTCTGCATCCTGGCTCATAGAGGGATAAAAGCTCAGATGTATATGAAGATGCTAGCCCATGTCTGGCCTTAAAAGTAATTAAAGGCCAGACATGGGCTAGCACCTTCATATATCTCTGATATATCTTTGACAACTCACCACCATTAGCACATGTGCACACACACTCACACAATACAAAGATCTTTTTGTTGGGTGTGACGGCTTATTAATATGCACCTTGTTTGTGCATGTACTGGTGTTCACGCTGCAGGTCAATAGTTATTCTGGTTGAGTAAGTGTGTGTGTAAGAACACCTGAGGAAATGACACGGTCTAAACAAATGATTGGTGGAGTAGTTACTACCTCAGCTTTTGTAGCTTGTCGATCTGACACAATAAGACAAGAAGGGAACTTCAGGAAATTTCTGAAAGGGTTGAGCAAAAGAAAGTGTGTGTTTGTGTGTGTGTAACGCATTCCTTGGAGATGGCTGAAAACAGCTCTCCTGTTGGAGCTTGTTTTTATGATGGGCATGGTGAAACACCATACACAAAGTATCGCTCATTATGCATCACTGCTTAGTCAGTTAGTGATCATGTTTACTTTGGTGCTGATTTAAGCCTTTTGTTAGTGAAGCTATTGACTTCACACTGGTAAACACATGGCCTTACATGAACTGCAGTGGTGCTACAAGGAACCCTTTGCAGAGATTTCAGATTAGGGACCTAGAACCTGTATAAGGCTGCAGGGAAGTCTATATAAAAATGTCCTCAACAAGTAGGATGAAGATCATTCTTCTCTTTCAGAGACTCACCAGGTTTCCAATTGTTTTACTTATTATGGTATTGTCAGTTTTTGACTAACAAGAAGCAAAACCTAGGGATATACTATATTTATTTTGAACCGCCTGATCTCTAAGAACCACCATCAAAAAACAAAAGTCTACTTCCACACAAGCAATATCTAAATCTATTGGGGATTGCTTGTTGTTGCTCTCAAGATGATGAACAATTTCCGTATTAAAGTAGTTTTCCTGTAGCGCCATCGTCAGACCAAAATGTCCAGTTGAAGATATCAAGATATCTTTTGTCATATTGTTAGATTGCCATGACGTGTGTGTGTGCGCGCTAACCCTTACGCCTTTCATCTGTTCACACAAACATGGTGATCATGGTAAATATTATACCTGCTCAACATAAGCATTTTAACACTGTCATTATGAGTGTGTTAGCATGTTGGTGTTAGCATTTAGCTCAAAGCAGTGCATCAAAACAGAGCTGCTAGCATGGCTGTAGACTCTTGCCTGGTTAGAGCTCTAAGAACAGCTAAATCATCAGTATGTTGTTTATTACATACAACACTTGTATTTTGTTGCGTGCGAACATTGTAGCTTCTAGAGACTTCTTACAAGGCTTCAGACTTTTAATATTATGTGTGTTTAAGTTGCAGATTGCAGAATATACTGTTGTAGTGACTATTCATCATCACTTCCTGTCTGGAGATTTCTCACTAGTGATGATATTGACACCAGATTTGAATGTGGACAAATATGTGAAATCTGAGGATTGCGTGTTCTGTTCTTCCCCAGTTTGTGATCAATGGATTCTTTGTTCTTTTAGTCATTAGTGTTAAAGCTGGGGTAGGTGACGTTGGAGCCCTAGCAAGAGATGGTAGCCTATCCAGTGTAGGAAAAAAAAATCACCTCTCCCCCCTTCAGACCACCCTCCAAAGCCACTCCCCCAAAACACCTTTTCATTCGTAGTGAGGACATGGGCAGAGTGCATGCTGGTAGATAGACAGGTAGGCAGTCAGGGGACAGGCTGGCTGTCGTGTGACAGCCACAGATATCGTATATCTTTTAATTTTTGTGTCAGTATTTGGTTTATTGATTTTATTTCCTAATCAAACGAGAACTATCCTCTTTCAGTCACAGTAACTTTTAAAATCATTGATACCGTTTTAGCTAACATGTACAATAAGCAAGGTGTGTTTGAGTCGCCATCCTTTCACCCTGTGTTGTTTTGCCTTGATGTGTTAGCATGCTGCTGCACGCAGACACACAGCATTCATTACGACTGGAATGACTGGCATGTTACTGCAGTGTGTGTTTGCGAGATGCTGCATACTTGAAATCAGTGGTGGTGAGATGACATCACCATTAGAGATGTTTTTCTCCTTTTTGAAGCACTACCACTGAAACTGTGACAGTTTGGGTCTTTTCAACACATCCCTTTTTTTCTGCTTAGATATTCTTTTGTTAAAATAACAGTATATATCTCTGTTCCTCTGGGAGAAAATAAATCTTTGTACTTCACTAGTTCACACTCAGACACTGCTTTTAGCCTCCAAATAAGACAACCATACAGGAAAAGAGAAACATGAGGCTAATGTTGGACAGCCATAATTCTGTCATGATTATTTAATTTTAGATTCCTGTGTAAAACTTGGTGTTCAAGTGACTAATCAAGTAAACTAAACCTTCAACTGGAGATCCTAATGTTTTCCAATTGTAAATCACCCTCTTAAATAGATGAGGATGCAAACTAGGAATAAAAGATTTGTTTCATATGTATAATAATTTCTAAATAAAAAGAGTTGTAGGTATCGTCTTTAAGTACGCACATGCTAAAAAAACAGTTTTTCAGGCATTGACTAATGGTAGCCATGTAAAGCAAATCATATGTATGCATTTTAATGAGGACTACAGCACTAGTTTTTTGAATACACAAAGGAACAGGTGATCAACACCTGAAAACATATTTAAAAATAACTCTGGGATAAATATAATGATGCATCCTTCTCTCCTCTTTTGGCTCCTCACTTCCTCTTCAGTGTCTCCTCCTTCCTCTCCACTCTCACCAAATTATCCAGCTGTCTTTGCAGGGCCGACAGGCAGCCGTTAATTAGCCAATCTCACGCTCCGTTAGCTGGCCAGGGAGACAGACCGAGGTAGAGAAAGAATAGGCTGCGAGATGGGGAGAGAGAGGGGGAGAGAAGGTGGGAGTGAATGGTGAAAAGTGGAGGGAGCTAAACAGATTGTTAGAGTGAGCAAGAGTGGAAGCGAGTGAATAGAGGCGGCAGTAAATGGAGGAAGAGTGGCTCGAGAACGGCATGCGAAGTTCCCTAAAGAGAGAGACGAGGAGGAGAGGAAGGCAGGGAATTCTAACTGAGTGGCGAGGAGAGAATGGGAAGAGTTGTTGAGCAAAGAGGCGGAGTGAGAGGGATGAAGAGAGGATGAACAGTTAAGAATATGAAGTGGTGAGGGGATGAGAGGGGCCGACAGAAAGACTAAATAATCCACTCCCTTAACTGTTTCTGGTGAACCAATAACAGCTGCAGAAAACTGAAGTCGTTCAAAAACTGTCAGTTCAGTTTTTGTATATTTGTTTAATCAAATGTCCCCTCCTTAATTATATCACCCCAGCAGAAGTGAAGAGAAGATTCAGCTTAGCAAGAATAGCCTTGTTAGCATCAGAGCACTTTTATTTGTGTGCCCACTTGAATCATATTTTAGGTCAGCTTTAGGTCTGTCCACCCAACCTCTCTCCCACAGAGGCTCTACACCCCCCAGTTTGAGAACCACTGGTTTAATCCAATATACTGTAATGATTTTTGCTTCAAGATCAGTAGGACCTAAAGTTGGTGATGTTGGTTGGTTGTCTGTCTAACATCACCAGATTACCATCAAACTATTGTTTTGGTAACCTTCCTGTAGCATCAGAATTAGGCCAAACTTAAGTGAATTCTGTACATCACGAGTGCACAGCTACAAGCTGCATAACATTACCAAAGACGCAACCCTTACAAACTGTTGGCAAGTGTGCCACCTCGGCGATGCTGCAGGTGCCTCCGAGCCCACACATTTCAAGGCCGCTCAGGTACCCACCAGACACTCGTTGTGTAGACTTATACAGTATTTTCACATTATTGAACAGTTTATTTTTCAACACACTGTTTATGTACAATTTATTACATTGCCATTCGTTTACGTGTGAGATGTATTATCTAGGATTGACGAGTGTTTTATAATGTAAATTGAAAGAAGAGCGCCTCCAATAATGTCAGAAGAAATTATTACATTTGTGATCATGTACAAGTATAATAATAGGAGTGTGGAAAAACACACAGTGGTACGACATCACACAGTAAAATCCACGTATTTAATGAGTAGATCATTTTAAACTGTCATCTAGTGGCTACATTGGCAACGAGATGTATCACCTTTGCCACCTCCACTAACACATGTACTGAGGAGAGAAACCCTGTAAGGCTCTGAGAACATAAATATATTTCACATGGTTGTTTAGTTCATCTAGCACTTTTATACTTTTTGCCTTGTTTTTATTGTATGTCTGCTTTTATTAGCTAATGCATAACTGTACATAATAATAATAAACCCAGCTGAATTTGAGCTCATGGTTTTTTGAATATTTGGCACATACCTTTTTCCTGCTGTCTATCGCAGCAGTTTACCAATGTAATGCTAAATGATTGTTGTTCAGTTTTCACCAGTTTTATACGTCTCAACGACGACAAGTTTAAGTTGTTACGTCATGTCTGGTGGAAAAAATGTAAGAACTGTTAGCCATGAGTGGGATACACATTGTTTACTATTGTTTGGCTTTATGGATGTTAATTTTCTTATTTCTTTTTAATGGTTCCACTTCAAGCCACCAGTGTCAGCATTTCATAAAGCAGATTTAATAAAGCTATTAGCTCAGTGACACCGTTTTAAACATTTAGAAGAGTAGATTTAACCTGTTTTTTGTCAAGAATCCAAAGGCCCATTTTAGTGAAAACTTCCTATTAGCATTTATTCTATTTGGATATTTATGTACTTGAATGCCAACTGTAAGTGAAGTGATTAAATCATCAAATCTAGTGTTATTTTTCAGTTGTAGGGGGAAAAGATGTTCTCGTTCTGTTATTTGTTCACCCCATTACATAGTTTCAAAAGTACTGAATTCAGATAAAGGTTTCTTGCAGGTTATTCACTAGTTATTTATTCATTTGTTGTCAAAAAAAAATTCCTTCCTAATATTTATTGGCCTCTAGATGACTGCATAAAATCACCACTTCTTTTTAGGTGTTCAGCAGAAGCGAAGGAAGAGTCTTGACTCAAAACTTCAAACACTGTCTCACTCTGGATATTTATACTGTGGTTAAAAAACTAGAGCAAATGGTAGCTAACCAAACATAAAGAGAGAGATGGAAGAGGGGTATAAAATCAGGAAACTGAGTGGAAGGGGAGAGGAAAGGACAGCGTGATAGTAAAACACAAATTGAAAATGTTGAGCAGATAGTACCAAACAGCAGAGCAGTGCCATCATTTACACTCCATTAGGTCTCGGTCAGTTAAACAGGAATGGGAGCAGAGATGCGGCTTTAAAAGAATCCTTAGAAATGGCCGATTTCTGTGTGATCAGACCGGGAGGACTGGGTGGGGGGGGACCATGACCCATCCACATGGAGGCAGGGGGTTTATGAGCTACACTGTAGCCACCTCTAGTTCTAGATGTTCTGGCTTCGCTTTTGGGGAGCTGTCATGTCATCCATCTTTATATACAGTCAGTTAGAATACAGGAACCCATACCACTGAAATTATCATACAGTATTAGTTTTTTGTACTCTGCTAATTATCAGATCTATTTTTAAACATATCTAGAATTTGATATCCTTGAATATCAACATTTAGCCACAGAAAATACATGTTTTGCATTTAATCATTCTTATTAAGAAAGTAAGTGAGTAAAGGGAAACTTAACTTCACAGTGGCTTTGAGGCTAAATAGTATTTTTATAGTGTTTAGTATTCCACTCTGCCGGTGCTGTCCTGCTTTATGAAGCAGAGAACACACACAGTTTCATTAGAAGCACTGGTGGTAATTGTCAGTCTTTTTGTGTGTGTGTGTTTCAGGCAGTTTTACGCATTGGAATCTCGAGGGATTAATCCAGAGAAATCCAATCAGACGGTCTTCATTTCCACAGACAGCCATTTTAGTTTTATTAGCTCAGACAGGAGCCAGATATTCTATTAGAGATGCACTGTAGTTTCTCCTCTGCCATCCAATCCTCCCCCCCCCCCCCCCACACCACACACACCCACCCACCCACCTGCTTATTGAAGCTCCTCCACCACCTAAAACCGTGTTATTAGTAATGAAGCTAACATAGTTGTGAAGTTCTGACAGACCATGTTATCAGCGAGTCTGTCAGCTGAATGCTCAGCTCATTACTCCCGCCAAAACTTTGACAGCCATAACTGTGCTGGGTTTTTTTCACTGTGCAAGAGTCACGAAACTAAATTACCAGAGATTTCTTACAGAATTACATTTTTGCATAAGTGGAAAGGTCTCGCAACTGGCATCAGACTAGAGTCCAGCATATATCTTTTGTGAAATTTTTCATTAAGTGTTTTTTTTTTTTTTTAGTAGTAGTTTTGGAACATATTCTAAATCTGTTTTATTTATTTAGATAGATATAGATAGCCTTTATTTATGACTGGACAGCTGGAGACTGACAGAAAATGTGGGAGTAAAGAGAGGAGACGGCATGCAGTAAAGGGCCGCGGGTCGGACTCAAACCCAGGCCGGCTGCTGCAAGGTCTAAGCCTTTGTACATGGGACACGCACACCAGCAAGGACCTCGTCGCACCCAAAAATCTGACGATTTTTTAATTGAGTTTGACACACCCTTCAGATATTAGTCTGAAGTCATCAAACCCATTAACAATGTTCTTTGTGTTGATGTTTGTGACGCCACTGTAAACATGTAGGATTACCATGGACAGGAGAGCTTCACTGCCCCATTATACAGGCAAGACTGCAACACATTGTTTGTCACACATTGGTTGTTTTATGTAGGGTTGGGGTTACTTGAAACAAGCTAGGTCAGACCGCATGTTTTCACTCAAAGGTGGCGCTAAAAGCCTGTCTTGATGGCCTGCCCCCAAGAAGTTTTTTGTGTAGTCTTGATGCGGCGGCTTAGACAAATGTGAATAAAGGCGCACACATTGGGACAGTTTCTCCTTAAAGGCATTGTGGCGTTGCACTCAGTAGTACACAAGGAAAGTGACGGAAGTTGTGTAAATGAAAAAAGAGCGCTTAAGTGAGAAGTGCAATCGCTGTTCGATGATCCAAGGTTTTTAAGCATACGGAGTCCTTATAGGTTGTGATCATAGGTGTCATACGGGGATGATGGCGCAATGGATAAGAACCAGGTTCAATCCCCCACAAGACACTTAACCCCTAGTTGCTCCAAAGGCGTGCGACCTCTGACATGTATAGCAATTGTAAGTTGCTTTGGATAAAAGCGTCAGCTAAATGAATAAATGTAAATGTGATATTGTGGACCAAGGATTATCCCACATTCAACTACCAAAGGGTTGCCTTGCTCATAGCAAACACTTGATTTTGTGTTCATAAAAAAAACCAAAAGGTCTGTGACCACACTTTCTTCAGTCTGTCAGATCCACCTTTAATTGCATTTTTATTATTGACATGAAAAGAAATTGGGGAAATGTTATGTACACCTGCTTACATAGCAACACATGCACACTTTCCTCTGTTTCTGTTCACTCTGTGTGTGCAGGATAGCTGTGCAGTAAGGCTGTGTAAACTGAGCCTGTAGCTTATCAAGTGACTGTTGGGGAGTCTGTGAGTTCATGAGTTCATATAGAGGGGTAGAAAGGTCCACATGGGGGGACGGCAAGAGTCTGCATTCAGCACAGGAACAGCTGTGGGCAAGACGCTGTGAGTCGGTCTGCTGGTGAGGGAACAGATACTCCTATTGCACCTCCCACGAGGAGGGGGTGGGGGTGTCTCTGGTGATACTACATGCTCTCCAAAGACACAGCTTGAGATGAGTGCCTTTTGCTGTTGATTTATGGCGACGAGATAAACAAAATAATCTCCTCACTCACTGAGCATTTTCAAATCCCCTTCCCTCTCCTCATTGTGCGTCCTCTCTGCCGTCAAGAACAAAGAAAGTAAAGGATGGAGGCTAACTGTGAGAAAAAAGAGTTCTTTCTAATTATAGCTCCGTTCCTCGAATATGGGTGTCGTCGCTGAAACAAGCAACCGGAGTTCATGCGTCAGTCCTGCGGAATTATGCAAAATGTGTCTTTGATCATTAACGGCAATGTCAGACACTAACCTGGTGTTATCAGAACGTCAGAGAAACGCATACGTTGTGACTGTCAGCTAGGCAGTTTTCAAATGATGTGATTACATAAGGATATAGTCATAGTGATTATAAAAGGGATCAGAATAGTTTTCATACATCCTGTCATCAGAAACCATTTATGTTCAAGAAAATATACTGAAATGTATTTATTATAATAATAAAAGTTATTTTTACTTGAATGTAAATATTTAATAGAAAATGCAACTTTACCAACAAATAAAAGCATTAAAGATTTGAACTCTCTATTTTAAGGATAACTACAATTATTTTTTACAGTTTGGTTGTTATTGTAGTTTTGAACATCATTTCTATCAGTTATGATCACATTTTACTCACTAAAGTAATTACCGAGATCAGGGAACATAACATCTCTACAGAAAAAGTCACAACGAGTCAAGAAACAGTCAGACCTGGTAGTAAAGAAGCAGTTTCTTCATGTTTTTCTTTCCCAAATAAGTTCAACAAACCCCAAGGGACTTGTTTTTAAAGTGTCTCATCATCTGACTACTCATGTTTCTCTTGAGCAATATGTCAAAAATGTGATGATTAATAATAGGAAAGATGGCTAAAAGTAGGAAAACAAAGACCTAAATTGTACTGGAATAATACATTAACATGTGTTGGGAATCAACATAATTTGAATTATGATCAGATTTTAAAAGAATTTCATGTGTTGGGTTTTGGGGCATACTATTTTAAGCTTAAATGTCAATTAGTCAATTAAATCATTAGTTGATCAACAATTTTGGCATTGATAACAATTGTTTTGACATTTCTTAGATCGAAAAACGAATCTGGAAACTAAATGGTAATGAAAATAACCGCCAGTTATGTTCACAGTGGGTCTTGCACTTGTTTTTGTTAGTGTGGGGGTATTTTTGTTTGTGGTTTTTTTAACTTTTTGTTGTAATCCGTCCCTTCATACTCACTTGTACCAGGTATGTGTCCAAGACGTTATTCAGGTCACGCCGAGTCCACACCCCAAGAGATCCTCATTCTCACCAAACCCGTCCTTCGTCATGCACATGAGCTCAGCCTGTTTTTCTTTTACTGTAGCACGTACCGAAGGGAGCCCCGGCTAATACATCAGGTTTGGTGGTGAAGAAAAACCTTCACACCGCCCATGCAGACGGTCTCAGTGGAGTGTAGCCTTACTTTGAGGCAAGACCCATATGTGGACAATATGTCTGTGTGGAAAACAGCTTGAAATACTTGATTTAAAAATGTTTAGTCAAATTTAGAAGTCATGTTTTAACTCTAGTTTAGACCTGAGTGTGCAGGATAAAGTCACCTTAGAAGATTCTCCATTTTCCAGAAAGTTTAAGGGTATTACAGTGTGTCTTTTAAAGCCTGGAGAACTTCTGGTGAACAGTGGACACAAGTGACAGTAATGGAACAATGCTGAATGCTAATATATAGTTACAGTAGCACAAAGTCAGCATAATGACTCTGCAATGTCAGTTACACAACAGTTTTTATGTTCAAATTTACAAATTTGCTTAAATTTACAAACACACCATTGACATATCTGTCATGAAACATGAAGCCATTCCAGGAAACCAGTGTCCTCTTTTATTAGCATGTTTTTCAATGAATTGTTTGGTCAGAAAACAAAGAGTCTAAGGGGGTGTCATCAAATCTCTTTGTCCATCCAACAGTCCAAACGCTGATTTTTAATGTGATAGAAGACAAAGAAAAGTAGCTGGTTCTCACTCTTGAGAAGCTAGAACCATCAAATGTTGACATCGTTGCTTGAAAAGTTATTTAAAACGATTATCAAAATAGTTGCAGATTAATTTTCTGGCAACTAATTGATTAATTGTTTTGGACTGGAGTGCTTGAAGGTTCCCTATAGTGCGTCAGAGTGATAGTTTTTCCATAATGTAACAGTCTTTATGTTGCTGCGAGGAACCATGTGGGCTTCCTGCAGGTTGTTAATTTGGCAAATCAGTCCTCTCTCTTTGTCAGAACTTTACTCATCGTGTGTGTGTGTGGTCAGTCGACCGATTCAACCCCTCACTTTGTGTCACCTCCTGTTTCCTCCTCTCTGGTTGGATGGAACGCTTGGCTACTTGTCGTTGTGCAAAAAAAAACTGTGTCCCCTCTCCACACTGTTCTAATGCATCTTCATCATCCTCGTCACCGTCAATTTAGGCTTTTTATTACTTGGAGTGCAGATGAGGTATTTTACATTTTTCTGTCCTTGACAATTGACATTAAAATGTGGAAACTTTTTTCCTTTACTTTGATAATGTGGAATCTTTGTGTTATTTCTGAATGGATTTTGCAACAAACTTTAAAAGTTAGTGTCTAACTGGACTGGCTGGTCAAAATGGACGTGCAATTTACTGATGTCCCTTCAAAGGATTTCTGAGTATTGACTCTGTTTTGTTGTTTGTTCTTAAATGGAAATACTCATCAATAAAAGTGTATGCAAGTGTTTAAGAAGGTTCAGGGTACAGTACTGTGCATACAGGGCTTGAAATTGCGTTCTTTCAGGTTTTAAAGGAAGACCATGAATATCTACAGCAAAACTTGGCCAGTATGTAGGAGGATATCTTGCGCTAGAGTCTGGACTTAAGTGTCACAAGGAGGGGGCAAAGTTTTCAGATAATGATGAAAATTAAGACCATGGGACACTAAACTAAAGGCCAGTGTTAATGCTGCTGCTGCTCTTACTACTACTGATTTTTAATGATGTAGGGCTTGAATATTAAAACCATTAGGGAAGAGAGGGAGAGAGAAATTGAGATGTGATTCATTACTCTGCTGTGGCTGAGTTCACTCCTCCTCCTCTCCTCCGTTTTTCTCCATTATATTCGCTCCATTCTCTTCTTCCTCTCTCCTCATTTCTCCGTCTCTCATTCCTGCCTTTTTATTTTCATTGTAATTGTTTTTCATCTCCATTTGTCTTTTTTTCTTTCTCTCTGTGTTGTCGTTCGCAAATGTTTTTATTTTTTCATCTGTATCCTCTATTTGTCTCCTAAATGACAGAGGATGACTAAGACGCGTGTGTGTGTGTGTGTGTGTGGGAGGTACAGTGTTAATAGTCCGTCTCTCCCTGACAGACTAATGACTAGTTTGTGCTCCTCTGTCTGTCTCTGTCG
The DNA here is from genome assembly GCF_021292245.1 of Micropterus dolomieu. Classification (NCBI taxonomy): domain Eukaryota; kingdom Metazoa; phylum Chordata; class Actinopteri; order Centrarchiformes; family Centrarchidae; genus Micropterus; species Micropterus dolomieu. The sequence goes on along the minus strand of NC_060150.1, from coordinate 12,191,921 downwards.
CTGCCCGTCTTTTTCTCTCTCTCTCTCTACACGACTTGGAAATAATTAGCTCGCTCGCCCCCCTTTTCCAAAGATTACATCTATTATCACAAATTCTCTCTTGTCCCTGTTTTCTTTCTTTTGTCAGTGCTATCCTTCTTTTTATGTCCATCTGTCTTTTTTATATCTCTGATGGGAGAAGGAACAGCAGGCGGCTGTGTGTTTTTAATGTGGCGATAACGGTTTCTGTCGTCATCATAGTGAAATTACGGCTACGTTGTACGTCTAAAAATAACACTCGCTTCCTCAATTTCAGTGCAGAAACTCTTCTATGTAAATATTAGATATGATGATATATGAGGTGTGGAATATAGTGCTTATAACCACGTGTCAAAACATCATAATGCAACATAAATAATTCTGTATAAGCTATTGCAATGTTTTGAGCTGGTTATATGTCATATGAGTCATGGTACATCTAAACCTCTACAATTCATAAACTGACAGCCCCATTTATTTTGTTGATAAATTAAACATGTACCCCAGTTGAACATTACTAATTGCAGGCAGGCCATTATCTAAAGTAAATGGTGGCTAAAGCTAGGAAAGATTTCATGAAACGGGCACTCAAAGTTTCTGGAAAATTACCTCTTCCTGGAAAACCTCTCCATCCACTTCAGGATGGTTATGTCATCCTGCACAAGTGGGAGCAACTGAAAAGTCCAGCCAATAAAGTTATCACAAGCTTTTCAACGCTCATTCCTTTCTGCTCATTCTATCAAATAAAACCCCCCTTTTTCTCCTTAACTTGCAGCCCACTCTGACGACTGACCCCTCACTAACTTGAAATACATTACACGGAGGGAGTAGTGATACCTCGTCTCTAAAAGGGGAAAACGTGTCTCTTAAAGTTCCCCTTTAACTAATGCTGCTGATATTGAGCCGATTGTGAGGTCTTTATCCAATCTTGAACTGGATTTAACTTTAACTTAATTTGTCTTGAGCTTTGCATATGGATTGAAAACAACACTTAGACACACAATAGTTGATTGCGCATTTTGTCACTTTTTAATGAGTCCTTTTAAAGGTAACCGGCGGAGTTGTTCTGTAAACAAATGTTATCTTCAGAGTCATACAGTTTCTTACCAAAACATATGGTGTCTGTTCATGCGGCCTAACAAGCAAACGTTATGAACCGCTTATAACACATTTGTAAAGCAAATTTTTGAATTCTGCTGGCAAGCGGTCTTCTTCTCCCCTGACTTTGTTGGGACGTTGCCAGCAACTGTTGATCAGTGAAATCGCATGAAACCATCGGTAGGATTGTAACTCACGATACCTGCATGCTTGTGTGTGTTGCAGTAGAGTACAAGATACAAATGTGAGTATTTAATGTACTTGATATTGTCGTCTTTTGCAAATCTTCTGCTGTTTTTGCTGTGCTTTTCATTTCTTTTCATTATTACCTCATATTATTATCTTATCCAAATCCAGGGTCTCGGGATAGAGAGTGTTGTCTATTGTGCAGATTTTAAAGCACTCTGAAAAGATCTGTGATTCTTGGCTAAATGAATAAAACTGACTTGAGCCACTCATAAACACATTTCTCCATAGTGCCATTAGTGGTCAAAAAAATCCAAGGGGTACCTATTTCTAGTGTCATTTAAACAAAAATGAAAATATATATTGTAACTTCTTGTTACTTGTTGAGGTCTTGCTCAAGGTCAGCTGAGAAAACCAGTATGAGTTTGATCTGTTTCCAGGATGGAGATAGTTGAGCACAAAGAAACCACTAGCTTTGCTCCATCAAATCTGACAAAAAATACGCTTTATTACAACTTTCGTTTTCACATTGTTTCAGCTCTTTAACATGTATATACATTATGTAAATAGAAATGTGAAAGGACTTTGTAGTTTTAAAGGTGATTGGAACCATTTCTTGGCAGGCAAGCAGTACAGTTAAAGATGATTTTACAGCTTTACGTAAATGTGTTTGTCTCTGTGTTTCTCTCTCAGACGACCTGGCATACGAGGTGCGTTGGTTTTTCACCAGGCTGCGTGGCGGAGCAACAACGAGCCAGGTGGCAAGCCTGGACCGCTTCGGCGTTGTGAGGAAAGACGCTCGTAACTCATCCAGTGACATTTCAATAGAGCGCAAAGGCACACACACCTACATGCTGAACATTCATGGCACTCAGGACAGGTGAGTGTAGAAGATGGCTGGAAGATTTACAGTATATCACCGTTATAACAATCTCAGCTGCAGTGTCTTACCATGTTTGTGATATTGTTCCCAGTGACAGTGGTGAGTACCACTGTGTTGCCACTCCCTGGTACCTGTCGGCCTCAACAGGAGCTTGGACTCAGGCCGGGGAGCTGACGTCGACTCGAATCTTCCTTACAGTCCGATTTGCTGGTGAGGAGAGTGTGCTAGAGTTCATCGCTGTTAGATTTTTATTGAATTGCTGTGCAGAGGAGAGCGATTTTATATTGGGGGTGCGGATTATATCCATAAAAGATACATTAGTGTGGACATGGCACTTTTTTTTTTACATATTTAGGCATGAAAGGGAAAATATGTCTGCCATGTGCTGGATACTTTAATCCACAATTGAACGTACGGTCATTTTTTTACATTATTTGCTCCCATTAAACACATGTCTCTTTGTCTCTCTTCTGCAGTGTGGGAGTCCCTACAGTTACCTCTCTTTTATGGTCTAGCAGCCTCAATAGGTAATGTAACCACACAGCCTGAATTAAAAGTTGATATGTATGTAATGTTGTATTTTCAGGTGTTAATATTTAATTTAGTACAAGTCTTTAAATATTAAGTGTCAGCAAATTTCCAGCATGTCTAATGTTTGACAGCTGAGAGAATAGTTTCGTGTACTGTTCAGTGTCATGTAGTAGTGTGTACAGATGGTTGACATTTTGTAAGCAATAACACATCTCAACATAGTCACCCATCAGTTTCCTGTCTGACTTTTAGAGCCTATTTTTGTGAGCTAGCTTACTGAAATGTCGCACAAACAAAATATTGGCGTTTAAATGCCATTTTCAGCCGAGAGGAGCAGCAAAATGTCACAGAAAATGGGTAAAAGTGATATTATTTTTTTTATGTATTTATTTTTGTTCACTGATGCTCAATGTCAGTGTGCACATCTTAAACTGCTGGCCAATGCACTAGATTTACTTTTTTTGTGCTGCTCTGCACTTTACTAGCTGACGGTGCTGTGCTCAGGCTTATTTAGGACACATGTCTGACAACTGGCATTGTCGGTGTACAGTTAAGACAAGAACCTAAATTTGATTAGGCTTAATATAGTGAAAAAAAACATTAGTTTTAAATGCCTTAATTGGCACTGATACTGGTTGTGCTAGTACACACTAGCACTAGTAGCTAGTAATAAGGAAAATCCAACATTTATAGGCATCGTTAGTGTCAGTACAGTTCACTAGCACCAGTTGCTAACTGGTTAATCTGAGTTCAACAACACGAGAGACAAGAAAATAAGTCCTGAACACAGTTTGAGATTTTTTTTTTTTGACGGGGGGGGTGTAACGACAGCACAGAGTCAGGTTGTTCTTTGTAATTTGCTGTTGAAGCAGAGGTAAAGTTCGACTCTCTACAAAGGAGCAATGCTAAATAGTATTTACGTAACTGCATTGAATCAGTAAGCAAATTAAGCAATCTATTGTTTTTCCTTATCACTCTCTTTTTAAACTTGTCGAAGCCAACAACATGAATTTGTTTTTACCGTTAATAAACGGTAAGAAATGTCCTTCATACTAATGTTTTTTTCTTTTTACTGTGTGTATGAAGTTGTAGCAGATACAAGGTCCTATTACCAAAATTTAGTCCTGCAAACTTCACCCCAGTAGTTACTTAGCCATCAGAAAGAACTATCCCCAAGTCGGCGGCTAAATTTAGACCCTGGCTTTTCTAATTAAGAAGTTCCTAAAAGCTTCCTGGAAGAAGTCCTGCCGTGCATACACTAGTAATTCCAATAGTAATAAGTAGTAAAAACATGTTGTGAACATGGTAACAGCTCCTGCCTGTTGTAGTAATGGTAGTAGGAATCACTGCATGAGTGGGATTATTAGTAGCATTAGTCGAGGTACTAGTGGTGGAGTAGTAGTAGTGTTGGTGATATGGCGTCTTTAACCTTGTTGTTTGTTTTTAGGTGTGGGCCTCTTCTCTCTGGTCCTGGGTCTTGTTTGTGCCCATTGCTGCTGCCGCAACACCGCACACACCCCACGCTCCCGCAACAAACTGATGGACCTGGAGATGGACTGACAAACACTTTCCCCCGCACCCACACACTGCAGCGCTCACAGAAAACACCACACACACAACAGACACACGCCCATAGATGATTTCTGGGACACCCAGTTGTTTCCAGGCGACGGATGTTGGGAGTAAAACGACACATCGCTTTGGAAAGAGAAGCCTGGCTGATCAATCACAGTGCTTTTATGGGTGCTCAGGATCTCAGATTCAGCTCTGCAGTGGAGGAGCAGGGGACTTCTACAAGCACCAATGGGGAAACAGCCTTTGAGACTTCAATTTCTATGAAGATCCATTGAAATCTGTGGTGCTTCCAGTGATTTTTTTTTTTTTTACACAGATACAGATTTGCTCCCCATTTAGACCTTAGCACTATAAGAAACTCTGACGAATCTGGAGTTTAATTTTTTGAGAACAGGCTTCTGAGACATCACTGCCACTTTGTAATAAAGGACCACATAACAGATCTGCTGCCTCTGTAACCACTGGGGATAACAAATGAAGCGCTCAGGCTGGGCTACACGCTTTTCCCCCCTTCTTCTGATGCCAAGGCTTCCTGCAAAGTACAAACACTTCCTGATGGCAATTGAGTCTCTCAGAGTAACGACACACCAGCCTACCCCGTTGAAATTTTCTTTTTTGAGGAAGCACAGAAAAATCAAGGGGTGGTTGGAGATCGAGAGATAGAAGTGTTGTCATTTATGTATCTGTGCCTCAACATATCCATGTTAAGTCACACGGCTAAAGTTATTTTGTATTTGCAAGGACTGGCGGTTTAGGCAGCCTGAGCCTTACTTCTGTCAAGGAGGATGTCATGGAGTAAATGTCACGTTCATACGGGCAGCAGAAGTCCCAGAAAATGAAAGTGCTTCAGTGCTTTCCACATGAGAGGTATTGCACTAGAACTACCACCCCAGAGTATTCCTACCTTAACAAGAGGACAATATTTACCTTTATTCTCAACTCTAGTTTTATGAAAATTGAGAGATTTTAAAATGCTTAAAATGCATTTTTAAGCTTTACAAGGAGATATGCATTTAGTGTGTTTGTGTGTGAGATATACTGTACATGGTGCCAATATTTGAACTAATGGAGGTGTGCTTGGTTCATATTGCCAGATCAACACTTGAACAACCACTAAAAGTGGTGACAGCATACACTCTTTTTATAAATATTCAGAAATGTGTCCAGCTGTTTCTTTGCCCCCTGGTATTGTGTGTGTTAGTGTGTGACTACTGTGCTACAGTATGTGAGACAAAGAATTGCATGTACTGTTTTGTAATGACAGACTGATGTCATTCATAAGCAACACAAGCCTTTTCCATGGTTACTTTTTAATGACTCTTAAATCCAGATTTTTAAAGCCACCTATCACTCCAGTAAATCTAGACTCTAATGTGTTGACACTGTGACTGTGAAGTTCTGAACAGGAAAACCATGCATATTTCTCAGTTTCAGTTTTGTTTTTTTAAAAGGAATTATGAAACATTTTTGGGGAAATACGTGTATTCACTTTCTTTCCAAGAGGTAGACAATAAGATCAATATTAATCTCACATCTGTGCATTAAGCATGGAGCTAGAGTCAGGAAGTGGTTAGCCTAGCGTGTGTGTGTGTATGTATGCGTGTGTGTGTGTATATATATATATATATATATATAATCAATCACTGCTCTTATAGTTATCCTATTTTAAATACATAATACAACATAAATGAGACACTTTGAAATTGTTTGCAGGCATGTTATGTCACCTTTGGTTTAGCTAGGCTAGCAGTCTCCACTTTAAGCTAGGCTAAAAATTTCCCAGACCAATTATTGCTGGCAAACTAGGATTCTTTATTTCTCAATTTGTCAAACTGTTCCTTAAACATTGCTAACTGGCAAGAAAAGTTGCCATAAAACTGTCATTAAAGTTGTTTCAGAGATTTCAACTGGCAGATACAGCCCTTTTCCAAATCATTTCAAGATGTTTCATCTTTACTCTTTCACAGCAAAGTTGTAGGAAACTGTTTACTTTCACCTAACAGCCAAAACTGAAAATCAGATCTGTAGAGCAAGAGGAAAGAAACATCTGCTATTTCCAGCAGATTCAGAAGGTCAGCTATTGAGTCTGTTTTATAGCAAATTAATGAATTTTTGCATCATGTTGACTTGTGTGAACGCGCAATCGCAGTTTCAGCAACGACAACACACAAAGAGAGGAAGTTGAATGGCTTTTAAAGGTGTTTTTAGTAACTATCAGAACTTTACGAGCAATATCAGGCTGTAGTCAGGTCACAGCTCATGTAAATCTGGAATCATCACACAGTTTTCACTGTTTTCAGAGCTAACACACAAAGTTAAGATTAGTTTAAAACAGGATGGTTGTTTCTTGATTGGATGTTATTCAAATAATTCATCTTTCACCCACTCAGCTTTGACGGTGCAGAATTGTTAACTATTATCCAATCAGAACGCAATGCCTATATCCATAAATATCTCTCATTGGTGATATTGAATGGGTCTATTTCATAGCTTCATTATTATTATTTCATAACAAATGTACAACACCATCAGCTACAGGAAACACCAAGACAACCCTAAAATTATAATATTTTTCTACTCAGTTGTTCAGATGCGTTTAGAATGGCAGCACTCGTCTGACACAAAGTTAAACCTTTTGAACCAGATTTAGTCTGAATGCAGTTATCTGCAAGCTTCATCCAGCAAACGAAAAAACTAAGAAATCTGACGTTCCATCAGTGCTGCTATTCTGTTTTATTCACGAAGGGGTTCAGCTGAAAATCCATTTGAGAAATATTCAATATGTGTGTTTTGGCTCAACTGATGGTGACAGTTACTTCAGAAACTCCCAATAAGTCTCCATGTGTTTGTGGGTGTGTGCGCCTCTCCGTGATGTTGCAGTATTCAAAATAGGTTACAAAAACAACACCACACATTCACAGTACTTGAGCACACAGGTGAATTATAGGGCTCTGTGCCATATTGCTCTTAATGGTATACAACACACACGTAGCTTTGATACACACATTGAACATGTCACTGCAAGGCCTCTCCAGTGTCCTTTTTTATTTTGTCATTTTATTGCAATGAGTATGATGAATCATTGTTTTTTAATAAATAGATTTGTAAGGTGTGTTCATTTGGTAAATGATTTTGTATGTTCTGGGGGGGATGATGATGATTATGATGAGTTGAAGTTTTTGATATTATACCAACAAGCAAAAGCGAGTTATCCCAGTCTGTGCTGCTTTGTCTTGAAAATGCTTTTCAGTTACTGCTCAAACAGGCTGACAGACTGTAGAAAAACAGTCCAAGAGCTGTCATCAGTTTATTTGACAAAAATAAACAAAGAAAGTTTTAATTCCCCCTCAAAACTATAACTTGTCTTTTTTGCATTTCTGATAAGATGAAAAGATAATGTGTCAGTGAGGTTTTTCCTCCTTGAGAGGAAGCAAGGAGGTGCTATTCAATTTTAATTTTTTTGTATGAAGAAATTATAATGACTATAATGATACAACAGCTTGTGCATATATGTCTTTCAAAACCATGCTGTTTTGGACATATCTATGAAAGTCTTTAAATGTGCGTTTCCCCCTTGACAGCAGTTGACTGGCCTTTCAGGGCCGGTATTGCTAGGAGTTGCGCCGTCAACTTTAATAGTGCACTACTGACTGGAGCACGTCGACACTATTTTCAACAAGCCAACATAATGTGAGCTCAACTGTTAGCAGTTTAAGTCATCAGTCCCTTTTTCATTCAAAGCATACCTAGGACCTATCATGCTTTAAAATTTTATTTTACTTTAAAAGTGAAGGCTAGCAACCTACCGTACTAACGTTAGTACAGAATCCCATTAAAAGCTACTTTTGTTCAAGTTATTTCAGCACATCAGCAGCTCCTGCACACGCTGGGTTCATCTGGCATTTGAAAGGACGTTTGCTAGCTGGTGTTAGATTTCTCTCCTTCATTAGTCCAGTTGCTGACCAGTGCTCAAACGACAGATGGAACTTTAAGCAACAGCCAAGAATTTCAGGCCCCTAGCTGATTTCAACCAAATAAGTTCATTTAAATGTATTTAAATTTAAGTTCTACTTTACGTTAACTGTTGCTGTAATGTTTAGCTTGCATTATGCATTATGTGCATCACTTTGCTTTGAAGACATTAGCTGGCCAATCAGAGCTCCTGCTGCTGCCGCTGTCTGATATTAATTAAATAAATGAAATACTACAATACATTTAATTAAATGGTTATAATTATTAATTTAATCTTTTTGTACGTTTAAGTGTTTTAATTCATTAATTAAATGCAAATTAAGTTTTTTTTTCACTAATTATAAAATTATAATTACTTTGGCTGCACGCTTTGTACGCCTCCATAATGTATGTTGTTCGTTCCATTCAACACTAGTTTTCTTAGATGCAATGAACACCGCAGCCTGTGGGGGGCGCTAGCTGGGCTTCCTTTTGAAGTCCCTCTGCTTTATCCAAAGCAACATTTAAGTGTTTGTATGACATGCTTCTCCTGGTAAAGCATATACCAATAGTTACTTAATTCTGGAGGTAGTCCCTCAAGTGGCCCACGTACTTCCTGTTAAAATGTGGCTGCTGAATTTTTCCAGAGGATCTGATGTGGTCGTGATCAGAGTTCCTGCTCTGAGACTTGTGACAAATGTGGGCCAATTTGGTTTTCTTCTCCGTCTCTGGGCAAGCCATCAATCAGGGTTTTCTATGCTTCCAAACATCTGAAGAAAAAAAAAAAAAAAAACAACTTCAAAAACTTCTAGCAGAATAAATGTTTTATAATTCAACATTGGACCACGGCTATATCTTCCTCTTCCCTCCATGTCTTTCTTACTGTGTCACCAATCCTCTTGTTAGTCTTATGGGATTTATATTCTGCCTGTTTATAGTCTTTCTCTCTCTCTCTCTCTATTTGTCACCAATCTCTCTTTCACTCCACTTCTCTGCTGTTTGCTCCATTTCTTCTCTAAATTTCTCCCTCCGCCTTTTATTGCATCTCTCTCCACTTCTCCTCATCACACCAAGCTCTCTTTCGCTGTCATTAGAAATGCAGATGGGTTGAAACCTCGGCCGCACTCCTGGGTTTTGATTTTTACACCTCTTTAACAGGCCTCTCTTCCCCCCACCCCCTCCACCATTTGTTCTCTTTAAACATAAGATGGAGATGAGGGTAAAGAAAAGATCCAGTGTCGATTGGCTCTAACTCTTCTAACGTGCACTCGTTCTCTCTCAGGGTCCATTTGACCCAGTTTTCTCGTCCCTCTGTGTGTGTGTGTCCATGCCTCTCATGGATCATTGGTAATGTGGCCTTGTCACAACTTCAGCCATTGTCTTCCTTAATTAACTCAGCAGAGTGTGTGTGTGTATGTGTGTGATGAAAATCAGCACAGGATAATTTTTATTCTCGTTCTCACCACTGTACACTCCCGCTGTTTAGGAGATGGCACATTTTGTGGTGTTACCCCCGGCTCCGATTCGAACGTGTCACGGCTTGAGGGTTGCTCCACATAACAAAAATTTCTGACAGAAAAATTTAGCAGAGCACAGAAAGAAGTAAGAAGCCTGTTCTCCCCAGAGTCTACGAGAGCCGACATGTTTTCTCGTTTTCATTGTAATCAACGCTGATGTTTACAGCAACTCCATCACACCACTCTGCTGTCTGTTTCTCGCCCGTTTAGACACAATAGTTTGGTGTTTTTTCGCTCTTTGCCAAAATCACTGTTTTACTCACCAAAAAATACTTGATTGGAAATAAGCAGATCAGTTCATTAAACAAATTTTCATTCAGTTCTTACATCCCACACCCCCAAAAGCTGCTGTTTCCCGATGTGTTGATGCTCAAATGACTATTCTTAGAATATAATTGAGAATATATTGAGTAACTGATAGTGTGCCAGAGTCTCTAAGGTTTTCACCCATTTTTGATATAAGTACTCTAGAGAAACATTATAGAGGTGCAATACTAATGTATTGCACCTCTATAAAGTTGGCGTCTCTAGTATGGGTCAAGCTACAACAACACTTAATCGTACACTGCCATAACGTGACTCCTGAGGTCTCTAGAAACAATGTTGCAGCGACAACTATCCCTCACTGGCTTCCCACCAGTGGAAAAATTAGTTTCCAGGGGATTGAACTAAAAATTTTTCTGGAAAATGGTTTCTTTCTTTATCATCTTAAAAGGAATATCCTTTAAAATGCATTGAGTAATTGGATAAGAAATACTTCTGCTGGGCGCCCCCGGTATTTGGATCAGCTGTGTTACTCATATCATTGTAACGTTACAACCCATACTCACAAACTAACAAGTCGGAGAACAATGACAACAAACGCACATTTACATCTAAGGATTGTGTCTTACCTTTTGCTAGCCATCATGTCAACTAGCAATCTTGATTTACATTAAATGCTAACGTTTCTGTTGCCTTGTTTTGGGTCCGCTCTGTGGACTCGATGTGTAGACCGGGTGCTTTCTGCTCAGATGCTGAAGCATAGTTCTGTTTTACAGTAGACACAACCTGTACAGAGTTGTTTTTTCTTTAGCTTGAAATAAGCCCATGCTATTGACACTTTCTGTCTCTTCTCTTCGTCCCTCACTATTTTTTCTCTCCCTCCTCTTTTGCCATCAAATCACATCATCTTCCCTTGTCCAGAGTAAGCGCATTGTGCAACAGTTATAATTGTTAGTGCAAAACAGTGTGCTGTATGTAGTTATATGGACTAACTCAATGAATTGTTTGAGTGCTAGACTTTGGTGGCTCTGCGACATTTCGTTTTGCATACATTATTTCTGGGAATTCTTAACAAAATCCTTTTCCTGGGAAACCACTTGGGTGTATTGAAAATGATGTTAAGAAGAAATGCTGATAAACAAAGGATCTGACCTTTCTGTATGCAACTGGCAGTGTGTTTTTCAAAGATGGGGAACTTTATAGAATAACAGATTTTAAAGGTATTGCATAGAGTTTTTGGCCCCTAGTAGTGCTGTGGAGCAGGCTGGTTCAACATCCATGTTTTTAGTTTTAAATTCACAGCAGCATGACCGCCTATCATTTCCCAGCACACAGGTCAGCTCTAATATGAGTCACAGCTGTTTCCCTACAGGAGCTACTGCAGTGTTACTTGCTTGGGTGTGTCTACATTACACTGATACTGTGATGTGAAGACATCCAAAAACCCACACCAACACCCAAAGCATGTAATTTTCCACACTCTGTGATGAGGCTGGGTGAGCAGGTTGCAGGATGGCAGAGCAGTCAGCCCCGGGTGAGATCTCACTGACGGTGTCATTGTGGCTGAGTCACTCATCACCAGCAGCAGGTGGTTCACTTCAATTAACTTTCAACTTTGCAGCATGGAGAGGTGAAACAGGCCTTCTGCTTTCTCACATAAATGCTCATTTCTTTCACCTCCCACAGGTGCTACTGCACCCACAATGCTTTACAGTGGCTCAAATTCATGTGGCGCTACTGTGAAGTGTTAGGGATAATATGCTGAAGTGTTTATACAAGCTGAGACCCCTCAGGCCTTTAGCTTTGCCTTGGATTATTGCGGTTAGATAAAGATTCAAACCATCCTGTGTGTGTGTGTGTGTGTGTTTTGTAAGAGGTTTGTCTCTAGTTTGGCTTTTATCAACCGATATCTTGAGAAACTAAAAACATAAACAATTAAAATGCAGCACAATAGACATATACCGTGTTTCTTTTTTGCAGGCCTGAATTCGTAAGATCAACCCTTCATCAGCTATTGCTATAGGGGAAAAAATAGTCCAAGTACATACAGTAATACTTCTCAGGGACCTTAAATGTTTGGGGCCAGGAAAGCAAATACTTTGTTAAAGCCAACACTTGAACATTAAGTATTAAATCAAAATGTAGAGGCCAAAAATAATTTTAGGTTTCTGATATCCAACATTACTCAACAACTACTAGCCAGACTGCAATGAAAGTTACTTAGCATGTGTGCTCTCCAGAAGATGAACCTCTAGCGCCTTCTTTTGGTTATTTTTTTACCTAAGAATTGGAGAACTAATGCACAGATATCAATGAAACTTGATATTATTTATTATTTATTATTGAAGTTCTCAAAGGATTAATGATAATGATGTGTCCCTTTTAGTGCCACCATCAGACCAAACCGTTCACCTTCCTGAGAGGATGAACCGTTTTGACCTCCACCTGGTAATCAGAGGAAAAGTCAGCCCAAGTGTGTTATACACCAGGGACCATTGTCTCAGGTACTGTTTAAAGTATAGTTTTGAGGTACTTGAGTATTTCCATTTTAATGCAACTTTATATATATATATATATATATATATATATATATATATATATTTAGTAATCAGCTGTTACCATCTGCAACATAAGACATGCACACATTAATGCATTAATAGTTATATTCTTTTCATAATATACATTATTCTGAAATGGACCAATCTGCCTGATGCTAAAGCGTTTGTACTTTGAATGGAAGACTTTTAGTGTTTCTACACTGTGGTATTGCTACTTTTATTTAAGTAAAAAGAAATGAGTACTGGTGAGTACCCCACCCCCCACCCCGTGTGTGTGTGTGTGTGAGAGAGAGAGAGAGCATGCTCCCAGGAATGCAACGATGACTGGTCAACACCTTCCCCTCACCATGGAAACTATGTCAACGCATGGGTGGGGGATGGGGTGAGAGATTGTGTATTTGAGATGGGGTGGGGGGGGCGTGATTTATTATTAGGTAGAAGATATTTGACCTTACTTACTTAAATCTCTCTCTCTCTCTCTCTCTCTCTCTCTCTCTCTCTCTCTCTCTCTCTCTCATATACACAGAGATATGGACTCACTTCAGAGCAGTTAGACCATTTCAGAGTCACTTTCATCTTCTGTAGACTCACTTAGTTGATAAAACATTCAAACACTGACAGAGCAACCCACACTCAGAGACAGAGAGCAGGAAATGAAATAGACTGATTGTACAGGATTGTACTTTTATTTCAAATGAAATGTGGTCCAGTCAACGTTGACCTCCTCTGAGGTGGATATGATGCGGCCTAATTGATTATTTGCTGTAGAAGTGATGACGGCCATTGGTTGGCACAATGGTTGTGTGTAGTTTCAGGCTGGACTGAAATTGTGGATCTTGAATGTTATGTTTTTGGTAATGTTGCGTTTTTTTCAGATTTTGAGAAAAGAGAGGCTGGATCCGATGAAAATTAACAAGAAAATTTACTAAAAAAATAGGTGAATAAAAATGACCCTATCTTAAGTGTCAATGAAACGGTTAAAAAAAACAGTCTTTCTGGCACTAAACAAAGAGGTGTCAGTTTTCTTCACATTACAAAGAGGATACAAACAATAGTTTAATCAACATTCTGATGCAATTGTTTGGCCTTAAACCCAGCAGGTTTACATTTGAAGGAAAACACTGAAACACTGGAATACATTAAGTTTTGTTGTAACTTTTTAAAACTCAACTGTAAGAAATGTTCAAATTGAACATCATTTTAGGTTCAGCTTGTTTGTTGACTTACCCAGAGCCTGTGCGTCCACTACAGGTACAGTACGTATTTAGCCTAGCTTACCACAATGACTTAAGGCAAGTGAAAAGTGCCAGCTGTCAAGAGTGAATAATACAACTTCCAGTAAATTCAAAGTTCCAATCCATCCAGTCCGGGCATTTGTTTAGAGTTAGAGTAGTGCACACAGCTCACAGGTGCTTCTTCAGGTAGTTGTTTGTCAAGGAAACCACAACACTCCCAACACACAACTGCTGCTAAAACCGCAACGTCTCATTTTACGACTCTGCTTAAGGCACAAAGTGGGACTCACCACTTCCCTCACCAGGATACAAGTGGCCTCTTGTGGTCGTGCCAATGACGGTTGTCTCTGCGAGCGAAAGGCAGAGGTATCATAAGCTGCATAGTCATGTTGGTTTCTTTCATGCATGTCCGCTCAGATGACTGCGATCTTTCCCTAAACATAACCAAAATAGTTTTAAATGCCTAAAGTGACTTTGACACAGGATGCCACTGTTCACACCTTGTCTTCTACCAACAGCCAACGTTTCTTTTTAACCACACTCTCTTTCTCTCTGGCATAGAGGCGGCAGATCAGAAAACAGTAACAGTTTTTAGATCAGTCATATTGATCATTTTGGAAGGTATTTTGTTGTTTAGGTTGGAGCACTTGTACGAAGCAGGTGCATTTCCCAAAATATCAGACAGTTCCTTTACAGATGCTGAACTAAAGCCACAAAATCAGTTATTCTAAAATATCAGCCTCTGTTTTCTAAACTCCACCTGAGTCGAACCATCACAGAGCTGCAGCAGTGCCACCCTGCAGACAGCCTGATCCTCCAGCATGACTTGTCCTTGTATGGTGCTGTGTCTTCAACATGGCACAGCTCCAGCTCTTCGGCGGGCACACACATCCACATAATACATACACATCCAAGTATACACAAATAACTGGCGCTGTAAGTATGACTCCACATTGTCTCCCTCTCTGTGGCGGGATGCCAGCTAATGTCTCTCTGAAGAACTAGGCTTCAGCAACTGCTGTGCTCTGATGCTGCAAATACTGTTTACCTCAGCTTCCAGATGGAAAGTAAAAGCTCAGGGTCTGATGATGGCTTTAACAAGAGGAAAATGTAGAGAACCTTCGTAGGCCTCCAGGAGCCAAGGATGTGTATTAAATATATTACATTAGTGGATTATTATTGTTGATGATGTGTCGAATTGCAAGCAGCATCTTAATGTGGTGGAGCTAATATTAGATTTTATAAGCTGATCATTTGTTTTGTATGTAAGATGTATACACACTTACCATTGTCACCAGTAACCAGATGTAATTGTAAGGAATATTTTAGTTTATCTTAGTTTTCCTTGGTTTGCTTTTAGCTTTTTACCCCAACCTGTCTTGGGACTGCAGATGATACATTCACATCATAATGAAATCACTGAATGTGCACGATCTCATTGGTAGACAAACACTAATACTACAGGGCCCTTACAGAGGTGAACGACGGCCCCATGATTGCTTTCTGCCCCCTTCGGTCTGCTCCTGTGGACTCGAGTGTCAAACATTTTATGATCACAGCTATTAAAATACTGTAGGTATAAAATAGCGATGATGAGTGCTCCCGACACACACACACACACACACACACACACACACACACACACACTCATCACTAACAATGTGTATTGACTTCATTGCTGTAATTCCAGGGCTTCGGGGATCTGAGCTAATGCTGCACTAGGGAGCATTAAAGCAACAGGGATAAGAGAAGTCAGAATGACTTCGACATGTCTGTGTGTTTGAAGTTGTTTGAAGCTGTCAAGACGCTGTGAATGGTTTTCTGCAGACTTTGGTTGCCCCTGATCACACTTTAGAGACACACTTAGTGAAGACATGTTTGAGTTCATGTTTTAGAGCAAACTAAGTATTGAAATGGACACAACAAACACATAATCTTGCCAAATAGGTAGTTAATTTATAGGAAATATTTAAGGAAGTATACTGTATAAACCTACTGTTAGAAAACATTTATAATTGAGTGAAATTAGTGTAATTGATCAGTAGATCATGAAGATTAAATCCCACAAGCATAAATAGTCTTTAATTGTTGCTACTACCATCCACTCTCACGTATTCTATAAGAATAAGAATCTGTAAATTAAGGCAGAATAAAGCAAATGACTTGCACTGGCTGCTCAGAGGCAAACTGCATCCATATCATGTTACTGAGTTGTAAACTTCTTCGTAAAACCCGACTTGACCTCGCAGTCCTCTGCCCAGACATGGCCTCGGACACTTTAAAAGCCTCACAACTCATGAAACGGCAAGTCCTGGCCTGGATTTACACACAATATCAGGTTTGATTTTTTTTATGGGCGATTCCCTGCTTTATTGGACCTATGCAGCAACGCAGAGAGGTCACCCTGCTATACTCAGCTTAGCCTGCAGACGTGAAATCATCAAATCGCTGCATGCTTTGTAGCTTTGTCCACTGCGCCACAGAACAGCCATCTAACCTCCTGAAATTTAGTTGTCCTGTATCCCTGCTGCTGGTTGATCTGTCAAAATGTAACCATAAACAACTCCCTAGAAAAAAGCCAAAACATTTTCCTTTACTACATACATAAAATTAAAAGTAAATAATAAAAGTAAAAGTACTTTCACATTAAAGTCACTATATATAGGGCTTTGGTGCTAAATTTGCATACTGCATGCTGATACTTTTACTTTGTCTTGTTGTTTTTGACACCTTTTACAAATGACAAGCACAACCTGCAAATGCACCCCATAGTGTGAGTTAAGAGATGAATCCTGCATCTGAATAAACAGAGAAAAATGATTTGTCTCTCTGGCCTGAAGGCTCTTGCACCTCTGGTGACAATAGTTGCAAACAGATGTACACTTAATAAGAATGTGAACATGTCAGAGCGCTGTAGGACCGAAAACTTTAGTGAAACAGCCCCGAGGTTGAAAATGCCAATGAAGATTTCGTAATTATGAGTTTCATACCACTTTCTCCATTAAAATCAGGCATCAGTCAAGTAAATCGCTCTTAATTTCCCAGTTCAAGTGCATATGACCAATAATTACGTGTTTACATTCAATTGACAAAGCCCAATATGACAGTCCCTCCAGGATTGTGCAGGCCTTTTCTGTGTTTGTTCTGGACTCAAATGTCTGATTTTGCGGCAGCTTTTCTAAGTAATTGCAATGAAAGTTCTGTTGGGGTGTTTTTCTGCAATGAAATTTTTGGAATAAGTGAAAACAAAGATAAATGTTTTTGTTTTTTTTAACTTTAGAATTGTAGTTGAATCATTAAACAGGCCCTCCGGGGTTTCACAGGCCTAACCCTAACCATGCATATTTTTTTGATTCTTCAGCGCTTGCAGTTGACCGGGTTTCAACAGCCTGTGTGACAGTGATTTGTCTCATCTGACGTCCTCCATGCATTTCTGCCTATGTTTTTTAGTGGCAAAGTATTTGTCAATAGTCATAATTTTTTTTTATGTTCAACCGCTTTCCTGCACGTTTTGCCAAATGGTTTACCCCCGCTGGATACTGGATCTGAATAGTGTTTTTCACGATCCTTTTTTTTTGTCGCCAAATGTGACAAGTAGGTACGATGACAATTGGTCATTTGTGGAAAAGTTGCAGGGATAGGTCAAAATTGCAAGTTGTGCTGAATTCACAGGGATTTGTTAAACTTTTGTTAATAGTTGCAATCGCAAAATCCTGGTGGGACTAATATGACTCTTTGCTTCATCGGGAGCAAAGGAGGAAGAAGTATGACATTGAGAGACACTAATTCCACAGAATAAGGAGGTTGGGGTGGTTGCCTAAGACAACAAAAGGCTGGACATTTGTTATCAACAGTCAAGATTGTTTGTTTTTTTTATCACTGACCACAATGTTTCCCCAAATGTAAAGTCATAATTTGTGCCTGAGCTTAACCTAAATGTTGGTTTTATATTTGTGATTTGTAACAATTTTGAAAGGCACTGATAAATCATGCCATCAAACGCAGTGTCACTCTGGGGGGGGGCAATAAAAATGCATTTTGTAGTTAAAGTTGGAGGACTTGTGATACATTGGATGTAATTTAATTTGTGGTGCTTAAGGCAGTGAAAAATTGACATTTGAGAAACTAAAACTGCGGCACATAAAACCAGAACCATCTGCATGGCTAGATTCCACCTAGAGTATGAGAAAATAAGGCAGGGGGTGTGGAATTTGGTGATATGAACCTTTAACTTACGGTATTATGGTATTACCAGAAGGCTATTATCATAGCTATAACTGTAGTAGTGTTAAGTCGGGAGGAGTCTGCTTGCTTGCTTTAGTACAATGTAGTTTGCTGGGAGTCACGGTTCAGTGGATTAACACACAGTAAATGTGATGTGTACTCTTGTTTGATCCAGATCTGCTGCTTCTGCCATGTTTGGGGAGTACAGTGAAGATGTGGGTCATGTCATCTTCATAGTGCGATGCAGAGTTTGTTTGTGAACGTAGTCAACGCACCATCAATCACTGAATTTCACGGTCACATAAACCCTGAGAGTGAGGGAGTGGGGAGGATGGCGAGCAGAAAACATTTCAAACACAGTACACACTGCGCACGTTCCCTGCTCATGCATGATGGCACAAGAGGACAACTGTAAATGCACTGGGACCCATGCATGAAAAAGTTTCCATCAGTGTCAAATCATACAGGTGTGTGAAACAATGTTCAACAGCCCCTGCAGAGGTCATCAAAGTGCAAGCAGCCTTGCTGCTCAGTTGGCATTGTAAATTTGAATGTATTTCAATTTTAAAAGTCAGATGTATCGGGGTTAACCGTTTGTAGCACTAATCCACACGGATGCCATTAAACCATTGCAGAGAAAGAGGGTGCAACGAGATGATGACAAATTAAAAGAGCACCAGTGAAACCTAAAGATAAAGCATAACAATATGGAAAGTGTGATGGAAATTTTACAGTAATGTTTGTTTCATGTATTAAGGGTTAGGGTTTTTTGAGGGAATTCCCCATGTTTCCACTGAGGATTTTTCATTTTCACATAAAAACAGGTGGATGAGGAGACACTTATAGAGAGAAATATCAATGAGAAAGTATGCACAGCAGTTGAATTCAGTCAGATGTTTGTCAAAGGCAGGCAATGCTAAATACTCAAAACACTAAACTGCTTGCTCTCTCACACTAAATAATGTTTACACAAACAGTTGAGCCAGAGCCACGTTTTAACTTGAATAACACTGTGAATGTTTCCTGCAGCCACAACCCACTAAAAATGTTTATGTAGCTTGTTCTTTTCCTGCAAAGTAAAAAGAGAAATCATTTGAATCCATTACAACAATTATTTTACTCTGAATGTTTTTGGGGGCTGCTCGTCCACTTCCTTCATCCGCTCCAGCTTACACCACCCGTGTAAATGTATCACCATATACATAGAGTGTCAGGTCCCATCATTATCATGCTGACCCTTCATTATTCTGGCTGTTATGATGCTCTGTGGGTGCTCATATCCTGCCTCAGGCCAACTTACATTATTAACCTCTTTTCCGCTGAGAATTTGACCTAGCAGTCCTGCTTCTTTGGTCCTGGTTAATATTTGTTATTATATTATATTATTTGTATCAGTTTGTGTACAGTCATCTTTCAGTCAATGTTTGTTCATGAAATACTTAGCTTAATAAATCTTAAGTTCTCATACATGAAATTTTCCTTTCTGTTTGTGTCATATCTACAGAATACCTCTGAGGTCAGTAGAGCCATTGTTGGAGCCTGCAGTAGTTCAGTGTTGCAGCTATGTTAACGGTTAATTCAATCTGCTAGTCAGTATTGTCAAATGTGGGAGAAAAAAGTGAGAGGTGAATCTGTGCCATTTTTATTAAGTCTATAGCAACCTACAGGCTGCAAAATGTAGCATTAGCACATGTCTTTGGTGTGTCAGTGTGTTAACTAAGCTAATATGAATAAACTGACGCTAATGGCACATTTGTCACATGACTTGTTTCTGAAAATACGAGGTAAATTGTAATTAAGACTGAGACACAGATTTTGTTCTTGATATAATGGACTTTAATACCTACATTTGGGTTTGATGCACATTATTTTTAGCCCTAACCACTTTTAGTTATCCAATGACGTGAGTGTTTGCAAGTTGTTAACATAGGAACTTTTTCATCTCGACCATCCATCCCATATAATCTGAACAAACCTACATTTAGGCTGCCTAAGATGTTGCCCTTGTGTGTAAAGCAAAAGAGAGCTCTCTACTACTAAGCTAAGCATTTATTGAAAAAAATCAATACACATATTTTGGATCTCCAGGCACGTCCTTCTCTTCCTGCAAAAAGGAAGGTTATAGCATCTCAAAAAAAAGCCAGAGTTAAGTGTTTTCACTTTGACACTGACAATTGGTGAGCAATTTAGAATCTGTATCTCTTTTGTCATTCACCCTCTAATATTTTGTGATCTTTCCGCAAGCCAGTTTTAGCAGTAACTTTCACATATTGCCAGCACAAAACTGTAAAAAGGACTATACTAACACAATGTCCACACAGGTTGTGTTGTGAGAGCAGCAAGCAGAGCAGCAGTAGTAGCTTCAGTCCTCCATCTTTGTAAAAGTGGCTGTAAACATACGCTTCAGGTTACTGTTGGCCGGGCAGACGTTGATTAAAACAAAAGTGTATCTGTTCCAGCAGACACATGTGAGACGGGTGAAGAATGCCTCTTCTGTAGACAAAAATTAAGAGTCTGTTATGTGAGGTCAGTGAGGATCTTCACCGTTAGTTTAGCGTGCTAACATGCTACGTTTGCTAATTAGCGTTAATGTTAAAGTACAGCTGAGGCTGATGGGAATATCTTTCATTTTTCAGGTATTTTGTTGTAAACCAAAGTATTAGACTAACGATATTTGTAGTGACAATGGCGCTCGATGAAAAGCTGTGTCCTTTTCAATCCACATTTCACTCTGAACAAACAAATAGCTGCTAACTGTGTGTAAGTTAAAAAATCACCCACTACTCACTATGTAGTGGACTATATAGTGAGCTCGCCATTTTGTAGTGCTGTCCGAATGTATAGTGATAATTATTATACCCTATATAGTCCATTCAATGTATCCCAGAATGCATTTTGAAAAGTAGTGTACAACCGATGGTCACTAACCAAGCCATAGTATACCATCATGCACTGCGCTGATAGAAAAAACTGACAGCAATGACGTAATTAACGGCGCCGAAATAACGGGTAGTGTCCGAAAGTGCTGTTTTAATGCGAGTGAGCTCACTATATAGTGCTCTACATACTACTCCCTACATAAGGGGTAGGAAGTAATGAATGAGAGGGGATTTCGGACACAGCCTATTACTAATTTATAATTTATGCATTACTAAAATAAAAGCGGCTGCACCACTGAGATAAGTTACAATTTAACTCTCTGCAGCTTTCTGGCCCACAGCATCCTTTTTCATTAATTGCATGTCATTTTGCACCACAGTAATCCAGTAGAGAACTAATTTATTGATATAATAATTCAATATTGATCTAGCTTTACTACAATGTGGTACGACGCCAAGTGGCTCGTGTCAGCCAGAAAGCTAATGCACACAGTTACATGTTGAAAAAGACCCCGCGGTACGGGGGCAACGGGCCACAGGGGGCAAGTTCTGATTTCATTTTTTAATTTTCACCGTTTTAAGTCCAAATATCCGCCAGTTTTGTCGCTCCGAGTCCCAGCGGGCGACATCTTGATTATTGCGCAATACCCGTGACATGCCTGCCATCTCTCTGCTTTTTCTGCAGAGCATGGGAAGTGCCACTTTAATAAACACGGTCTTTTTGTCCATTTTCTGGCCGACCCGATTGATGCCCCACCACATCACTTGCCTTACTTATGACTTTACGTCCAAACCAGTCCAAAGTAGTTAGGTTCTGAACCAAGTAATTGTGGTGCAGCCAATTTTAGTAGCCGATTTAGTTACAAACAAAGTCATTCTTCATTTGAAAAAAGCTTATCTTTTTCAGTTGAGAGAAATAAGTAGGCCTAGATATATTCCTGTGCACTGTACTGTATAATGTTGTGTGATGATCTATTGGCTGCAAGTGATCAAGTGCAGCATCTTGGAGAATTGACATGGATAGACTTTTTCTTTTGGGAGAATAAAAGTCAAACTGTGCCTCAGGTTATAAGATACTGCAACCTCCTTTCTCTCACTAACATATATGCTCTCTTTGTCTGTGCTGCTTGAACTCCTCCTGTTCCCCTCCTGGGTCATCTCCTTCAGCACTGTGCCCATACTCCCTACAGCTACATTTCAAATGAAAAGAGCAGCTTCATTTTTTCAGCATCTAAATGTAGGGCTTCATTCATCCACAGTCCTGTTGTTTTACACTTCAAGTCATGACTAGAGGACTATGCTATTTTTATTTTGTGGGTTTTTTCCCTTATTAAAAAAGTAAATTGTCCATCCAGGCAACCTTAACGCCAACCAACCTGTTATTTTACAATCTCGGTTTCATTCTTATTACTATGGCTGTCCAGGAAACACTGACCCTGTTAAAACTGAAACAGCTAGTTTGGTTAGCAAGATAGTATATAAGATCCCTCTGCAGTTAGCTACAGTAGCTAATCCAGATTGCTAATTTCTGTATTTACTTTTGGTTTGATTTAGAGACAAGTGTTTGAAATGATTTATGTAAAATATTTGGAAAGCTTGAGGAGGCTTGTTCTACTTTCCCTGATAGACACTGTTTTGCGGTAGTTGAGTTTCCCAAATATCTACAAGACAGGCAGCAGGTGAAAAATTAGCACCACCAACAGAGAGATTCGACACCTTGTGAGAATAAGATTGAAGAACACCAGTATTTTCTTGGATATTTGTTATTGACATTTGTTATTTACTTACAATAGATTCTACAGCTGCATTGATCTCATCAAGGCTTGTCCTCATTTTTGTTTGCTTGTGACTATTTTTGTAATACTGACCATATCTCTGGCTCTATCCCCATTCTTCAGCTCACCAACAAAGGGTCAAGTTCCCATCTAAATTTAGTCAAAACTGTAACCAAATGTCTAGAAAAGCAGCTAATTAAAATGCGAAATCTTCAGTTTATATCATTTTCCACTGTACTTTTTTGCTCTAATCAATACAGTAAGTCAGCATAAAAATGTTCTTTTGCAATATTTCAACTTTTTTCCCCAAATGTATTTCATAGATTTTGTCAGTGATTCAGAGCTCTGCTGTCAGGTCAGTTGTTTATTTATTTATTTATTTATTTATTTATGATGTTTATTGGTTTTAATTGAATTTACAGGTACATAACGAAAAGCAAGATTTCCAGGACATTAAAATGACAACACTATTAATATGGTGGACTTTGTAAGACCTGAAGTGGCTGATGATGTTGGTACCTGCTGTGACCTGTTGCAACACCCTTCTTTCATCTCAGCAATGACACCTTATGATTAGTGCAGTGCAGTGTGAGACTTTCTTTCTAAATTGAACACTGAGTTCGATCAACACTGAGGGCAAAGCAAGTCATGTCATGTCATGATGCTTAATTCCCACTGCGATCAGTTCCAGCAGGTCTGTGGACAAGATTCACAGATGTCACTGGAGGTCCTGGAAGCATTTTCACCAGTGGTGGAAGAAGTACTCAGATCCTTTACTTAAGGAAAAGTGCTAATACCACACTGTGAAAATGGAAAACACGTATATACGGATGTTGTTAGTCGACTTTAGTTTGGCATTCAGTACCATAATCCCCCAGCATCTGGTCAATAAACTTGGCCCACTTGGACTAAACACTCAACTGTGCAACTGGATTTTAGATTTTCTCACAGAAAGGCCTCAATTTGTGCAAGTAGGCTGCAACATATCATCCACTATCTCTGTGAGCACCGGATCTCTGCAGGGATGTGCCCTGAGCCCTATACTGTTCACCCCATGGCCCCATGTGCAAAGTCAAGTACAAATTACATCATTAAGTACGCAGATGACACGACAGTGGTGGGCTTGATCCAGAACAACCAGGAGAACTCCTTAAGAGAGGAGGTGGAACATTTTGTGTATTGGTGCGGGAATAACCTCCTGAATGTCAAAAAAGGAGATGGTGATTGATTTCAGAAGGAACGGCCTATGCATACCCCGATCGAAACTGCCGTAGAGTTTGCTAAGAACTCCAAATTCCTTGGGGTTTACGTCAATGACAACCTGTCCTGGTCCCAGCATACCTCCTCTTGTGAAAAAGGCTCACATTTCCACCTTAACAGCATATCCCCCTAAAAATTTAAATAAATAAATAAAACGGTAAGTGTGTGTGTGTGTATGTTAAAAAAATAAAAATATATTAAAAATAAAATAAATAAAACACTAAGAGTGTGTGTGTATTAAAAAATAAAAATAAAATAAATAAATGAAACAGTGGTGTGTGTGTGTGTATTAATAGACCAAAAATTAAAAAAATAATTAATTGATTAAAAAATACTAAATTAAAAAACTAAATCTCTCTCTCTCTCTCTCTCAGCCCAAACACCTCAGACACAAAAGCCCTGAGGAGAGTGGTGAGGTCAGCAGAAAGGACAATTGGGGCAACACAAACAGCTATTGAGGATCTGGCCCAAAAGTATCTACTGACTAAAGCCACTAGCATCCTCCAGAGACTCCACTCACAGTCAGCCTGTTCTCCCTCGTGCCTTCGGGCAGGAGATACTGCAGCCTGTATTGCAGCAATGCCAGGTACAAAAAAAGCTTCTACCCGGCTGCTAAACACAACCACACACCAGTAAACTGGGCTGTATTATGCAAATGTGCGATAGTATTTATTTATTTAACTGCAATACATCATGTGTATACTTTTTTTTTTTTTTTTTACATATTTCTGTGTTTTGCTAAATGACAATAAAAAGAATGCTGAATATTGAAAAGTCAAAGTACTTATTCTCCAGAAAATTCTCCCTGTTAATATTTTACTATTATATATTGATGTTTCTGGATCCATATTACTGCTACATTAATGTGTAATTTGCATTTTACAGCTTTAGCTGTTTAAGGCGCATTTAAACTCCTTTTCATACTGTTGGGTAGTTTAATCTACAGCAATGTATCATATTCTGTAAGATCATCTTATGTTTGTAGTGTCGCTGTTTCTTGAGAACTACCTGTCTCTAAAAAGTCAATTAAAAAAAGAGCACTGTTTTCAATGTTCTGACAGTGCGTTTCTGGCTGATCCTTTTAAAATAGCTGAAGAAGTGTCATTTTCAATACCCATAAAGGAACACTTAATCAGCTTCAGTTTATCAAGCCAAAAAAAATATTTTTTCACTTGGCAGGAAGGGTATGAAAAGTAACTAGTAACTATAGCTGTCAGACAAACGTAGTGGAGTAAAATAATAAGAGTTTGTGAAATGTCTTCTTTAGAATAAGACATTGTTATAAATACAGACAGTGCTTTCTGTGATTTACAGGGACAATTCAAAATCATAATGTTAGTTGCAACTGGAGAAGCCAGTCTAACCCTTATTTAACCAGCTGCGTATTTACAGGAACAGCCTGGGGTTTACCAATTGCCTGAATGACCAGAGGACATGGTCACACTCTGAGACCTGGCCGTTTATCCCGAAACTCCCAGCAGCTGCAGCATTTCACTGGATGTGAATCAGTCAGACGCTGAACGCTAGTTTTATGTCTCCAAGTAGTGTGAACATGTTATGATACAAATCTGCCCCACATTATTATGCAAATCTGTAGGCAGGGTTGGAAGAAATTTTCACATCCTTTAAAAAGTATAAAGTATAAATACTACTTTAGAATTTTATTTAACTCAAAGTACAGAAGCATTATCAGCAAAATGTATGAATGTTAGATTATTATTACCAGCATGCCTCACATGTTTTATGTGGTGTATACTGTTGGGTAGATGTGCACTATTACAATGCACCATATTTTATAAACTCCTATAGTTTTTGTGCAGAGTGTTAAATTAATGTAGTGGAGTAACAAGTACATTTCTCTCTGAATGTAATGCAGAAGAAGTATGAAGTAGCAGAAAATTGAATACTTGATTAAATTTAGATTTGATTTAAGCAGTAGGATGTAACTTTTGAAAGACAACATAGCCCATGCATTTATTTGCAAATTAAAAGTTGAAGACATAAGCAATAAAACATAATGTTGCCACGTTCAGTAGTTTTGCTGCTACTTTAGCTAATGTTAGCAAATGTAAGTGTTGTTGCATAAATACTTGTGTTTTCATGATGCACAGTTCATAATTGCTGTTATAATTTCATGTAACAAATATAACTTAATTTAATGTAAA
>NC_060150.1:12164044-12165702 GCF_021292245.1 Micropterus dolomieu | reverse complement strand
TTTTTTTTTTTTTTTTACATATTTCTGTGTTTTGCTAAATGACAATAAAAAGAATGCTGAATATTGAAAAGTCAAAGTACTTATTCTCCAGAAAATTCTCCCTGTTAATATTTTACTATTATATATTGATGTTTCTGGATCCATATTACTGCTACATTAATGTGTAATTTGCATTTTACAGCTTTAGCTGTTTAAGGCGCATTTAAACTCCTTTTCATACTGTTGGGTAGTTTAATCTACAGCAATGTATCATATTCTGTAAGATCATCTTATGTTTGTAGTGTCGCTGTTTCTTGAGAACTACCTGTCTCTAAAAAGTCAATTAAAAAAAGAGCACTGTTTTCAATGTTCTGACAGTGCGTTTCTGGCTGATCCTTTTAAAATAGCTGAAGAAGTGTCATTTTCAATACCCATAAAGGAACACTTAATCAGCTTCAGTTTATCAAGCCAAAAAAAATATTTTTTCACTTGGCAGGAAGGGTATGAAAAGTAACTAGTAACTATAGCTGTCAGACAAACGTAGTGGAGTAAAATAATAAGAGTTTGTGAAATGTCTTCTTTAGAATAAGACATTGTTATAAATACAGACAGTGCTTTCTGTGATTTACAGGGACAATTCAAAATCATAATGTTAGTTGCAACTGGAGAAGCCAGTCTAACCCTTATTTAACCAGCTGCGTATTTACAGGAACAGCCTGGGGTTTACCAATTGCCTGAATGACCAGAGGACATGGTCACACTCTGAGACCTGGCCGTTTATCCCGAAACTCCCAGCAGCTGCAGCATTTCACTGGATGTGAATCAGTCAGACGCTGAACGCTAGTTTTATGTCTCCAAGTAGTGTGAACATGTTATGATACAAATCTGCCCCACATTATTATGCAAATCTGTAGGCAGGGTTGGAAGAAATTTTCACATCCTTTAAAAAGTATAAAGTATAAATACTACTTTAGAATTTTATTTAACTCAAAGTACAGAAGCATTATCAGCAAAATGTATGAATGTTAGATTATTATTACCAGCATGCCTCACATGTTTTATGTGGTGTATACTGTTGGGTAGATGTGCACTATTACAATGCACCATATTTTATAAACTCCTATAGTTTTTGTGCAGAGTGTTAAATTAATGTAGTGGAGTAACAAGTACATTTCTCTCTGAATGTAATGCAGAAGAAGTATGAAGTAGCAGAAAATTGAATACTTGATTAAATTTAGATTTGATTTAAGCAGTAGGATGTAACTTTTGAAAGACAACATAGCCCATGCATTTATTTGCAAATTAAAAGTTGAAGACATAAGCAATAAAACATAATGTTGCCACGTTCAGTAGTTTTGCTGCTACTTTAGCTAATGTTAGCAAATGTAAGTGTTGTTGCATAAATACTTGTGTTTTCATGATGCACAGTTCATAATTGCTGTTATAATTTCATGTAACAAATATAACTTAATTTAATGTAAAGATAAAATGTAATACATGTTTAAGAACTAAAGGGTAAAATAAGCTGTTAAATAATATGTAGTTAACAGTGTATTTATCTCATTCTGTATATTTACGTTTGTCCCGGAACTAATGTTTTCTGTCTGTGTTACCGCTACAACGGTTTAAGTCGACACTCACTGCCTTGAATTCCGGCGGAGCAGATAGCTCCGATGCTT
>NC_060150.1:12162781-12163944 GCF_021292245.1 Micropterus dolomieu | reverse complement strand
CAGAAATGGCAAAGAACAACACGGAATTCACAAGTGGATGACATTGTGATTCTACAAGATGACAGCTCTCCAAGAAACGAATGGAAGCTTGCCAGGGTTGTAGAAGTTCACCCTAGTGCAGACAGTATGGTGCGGAAGCTGAAGCTACTAGTCGGAGACACTACTGATAAAGGACAGGCACTAACTAAAAGAGTCTACCTCAAAAGGCCCATTCACAAAGTAATTACCTTACTTGAATCTGAGTCACATACACAAGATTACATTCATTCAGTCTTACAACACTTTTTTAATTGCCCTTTCACGTATAGAAATCCCACATTTCAAGTTAATTAGGGATTTGGTGGGAGTGTAAGTGTTGTTGCATAAATACTTGTGTTTTCATGATGCACAGTTCATAATTGCTGTTATAATTTCATGTAACAAATATAACTTAATTTAATGTAAAGATAAAATGTAATACATGTTTAAGAACTAAAGGGTAAAATAAGCTGTTAAATAATATGTGGTTAACAGTGTATTTATCTCATTCTGTATATTTACGTTTGTCCCGGAACTAATGTTTTCTGTCTGTGTTACCGCTACAACGGTTTAAGTCGACACTCACTGCCTTGAATTCCGGCGGAGCAGATAGCTCCGATGCTTTGTTAAACTGCATCAAAGTTAAAAATGTGTTGTTTGAAGTTAATGGAGACGATCAAATGGACTTTCAAGAGACTTCAAAGAACTTAGTAACCTCTTTTCACGACAAGCGGCCAACGAGTTCTCACGGCGTATAAGGCATATATGGTGTGAAGTTGGATGTACCAAAGAGACCCGATGTGTCCACAGCAATAAACGCCCGTTGCAAAGAACTGACCTGTGTCTGTGTTGTCGCGAAGAGAGCTACAGTGAGAACTCGACCTGCTCGGCGCGGGTATGAGAGAAGACGAGATTACGGCGGGTAACGACGTGATGAAGATCCAGCATGTAAGATAAGCAATGCCCAGGACACACTGTCGACATAGCTACCACAAGCAACTGTTATTAGACTTTGTTAAAAGGTGCAACTTTCCGTGTAAAGGCCAGAAAGAGCTCTACCAAAGCCATCTTAAGTCAAGTGGTGTGAGAAGTGGTTTAACTTGGAAATTGCAGTTAAGGATTTAAGTCTATTACCCTTGCATACC
>NC_060150.1:12146080-12162761 GCF_021292245.1 Micropterus dolomieu | reverse complement strand
TGTAAGTGTTGTTGCATAAATACTTGTGTTTTCATGATGCACAGTTCATAATTGCTGTTATAATTTCATGTAACAAATATAACTTAATTTAATGTAAAGATAAAATGTAATACATGTTTAAGAACTAAAGGGTAAAATAAGCTGTTAAATAATATGTGGTTAACAGTGTATTTATCTCATTCTGTATATTTACGTTTGTCCCGGAACTAATGTTTTCTGTCTGTGTTACCGCTACAACGGTTTAAGTCGACACTCACTGCCTTGAATTCCGGCGGAGCAGATAGCTCCGATGCTTTGTTAAACTGCATCAAAGTTAAAAATGTGTTGTTTGAAGTTAATGGAGACGATCAAATGGACTTTCAAGAGACTTCAAAGAACTTAGTAACCTCTTTTCACGACAAGCGGCCAACGAGTTCTCACGGCGTATAAGGCATATACGACGTTCAAGGCGTACATGGTGTGAAGTTGGATGTACCAAAGAGACCTGATGTGCCCACAGCAATAAACACCCGTTGCAAAGAACTGACCTGTGTCTGTGTTGTCGCAAAGAGAGCTACAGCAAACTTTGGATATATTGCTGATGTTTAAGAGTCAGTTTGCTAACTTCTGTACTGCTCTTCTATATTTGTGATTGTTACTATACATTATAGGAGGATCTTGTAAACAAACAACTATGAAACTATACTATGAATGTACAGTACTGACTTAAACACGCCATGTTTAAGAAAACACTTAGGCGTTGGTTACTCATGTGCCAGTTTTTAATATTCAGTATAACAAAATTAATGCAGATGTTTAACTTAAAATTATTCTGTCAGAACTGAGCAAGAATAAAGATTAAGTAAAGCTGGGTATAAAGTACAAGTTTTTATTCCTGAAGTTCTGCAGATGTTGTCAAACTTCTCAATGATGATTTCACATGTTTAAAGTTATTGCAGTTTACAGTGTGTCTTGATCTGTTTCCACTTATGTCTCTAATGGTGATGAATGATGTATTGATGTTAAAATGTTCCACATTATTACCTTTCTGTTTATAGTAAAGTCAATATGTGTATTACCGAGAACTGTGGAAGAATCTATTCTGCTCATGAATAATAACTTAAGCTTGCAACTGGAACGAGAGGTCATCATGCTTGATGTATGCCCTTTACATTTGACTTTCTCTTTGTTTCATAGACCATTAACCCGGGAATGTGAATATAACCGCTCACACAGTCCACTGAAGCCATGAGGTTATTTAAGTCCACACATATACAGGGTGACTGAGGCCGGGCCCTCTGCATACAGCAGCTGACTGCCCTTCATCACTCAGATGGTCTAAATGTCTGTCTGAGCCCAGGACTTACTGGATTAACCTTACACACACACACACACACACACACACACACACACACACACACACACACAAACAAGTGGGGTGGGAGGCTGTTGGAGTTCCAGTCCAGTTCTAGTCCTTCCAGGGACTGTCTCTAAAGAGCAGCTATTGCTGGGTTTGCTGTTGGCACCACCATGCATGTGTCTGTGGCTTTCTGTCTTTACTGTTGAGTGGACCACATAATGAGTACATGTAAGGTGTTTATTTTACCCTGACCAGTTTCAGAACCATCCTCTCATTTACATTTAGCTCAAAGAGAGCAGAGGGAGGGAATAAGAAAAGGATTGGCTTTATATTTTACATAATTTTATTTCCCCCCTTTTCTTTCTTATGTTTTTACATTGCAATCAATATTTGTTTCTGGTCACTTGGGGGAGGCAGAGCATACTAAAACACAACTGACATGCTATTAGCTTGTGTTGAGTAAGCAAACAATTGCACAACTAGCATACATAGCAACATTCATTTGCAGTCCCGTTTGTACATCTGCCTCTTGCAGCTGGAAATGATGCTGGTGAATTTGCATAGTTGTATGATCCATTGTTAGTATAAAAATAATGATTTGTGCAGATTTAACCATTTTTGTTTCCATGTTTTCAGTTTCCCTTTAAAGTGCCATTTTATGACACAAATGTGTAATTTCAATATCAAAATTAATTTTCTGATTTATCTGACACATTCAATTATGCTAAATATCCCTTGTAGAAGAGTAAAAACTCATTTATTCACTCACTCCTTGTTTTATTCTCTCTATTAATTCCTCCTGGGTGAAATTAGCATCCATATATTTGAGCTATTGGGTCATTAAAAAAACCTGTTACTACTACAGAATTTGTTTCTTGCCGTGGCGCAGGAGCATGGTGGAAATCACCCCTGCAGTGTATTAATGTTATTGACTTAGGATAAGAATGAGCTTTTTATTTTATTTTCATTTATTATTAAAATGCCACTGTGTGTTGAAGCCAACATAATCACCTATTTGTAGTTTAAAGCTGAAGTCAGTTCGGTTTGGAAAAACACAGTGATCAGAGAAATCAGTGTGATCTGCTTGTTAAAGACAAGATGTGAACCACAGTGTTCACTGTCAAAGTCAGAACCTTGTTCTCTAGTGTTATGACAATGTCATGATACTCCATTCGCCATCATTCGCACAGAGAAGGATCAGTGTCTGAATCAATCTGCCTGGAAACAGGGGTCCTACAAGGGTCAGTCCTGGGCCCCCTCCTCGATGTGCACTCGCAGAGCTTCTTCTACCTCTGCTATGTTGATGACACCAAGCTATTTATGCCATTCCCCCTGACACTTATGTGGAGGCACGCATCACTGCTTGTCTGGCGGATATCACAGAGTAGGTGTCAATTAAGGCATCACCCAGAGCTCAACTTAGACAGGACTGGGCTTCTGTTCCTCTAGGGGAACAGACGCCAGCACAAATACCTGTCCATCACCGTTGACAATACTTTGGTGATGCTAGCTCAGACAGCAAGGAACAAGCTGTCATTCTTAGCACACATTTCTACAGTAGCCCACTCCTGTAGATTCCTCCCGTACAACGTTCGGTGGATTATTAAGAAGGCAGGCCAGGTGCACGGCAACATGCTCATCACCTCACCTGCTGGTCTACCTCAACTCCCTCCTCACCAGAGCCCCTGCATCCTCCACCAGATCTCTACAGCTAGTCCATTACACCCCTGTTTTCTCGGACCTCCATATTGGATGATCCCGCACCTCACAATATACATCAAATGCCCACATAGCGCCGACCCAGGAAGTGTGCCCTACATGTAGAGAGGTAGTAGGAGTAAGGGTGTGAAGGTTTATGTGGTAGATGTGCTTCGAGGTCCACTTTTCATGCAGACAACTGGAGTTCACCTCCTATCAGAGACCTGGAATTAACTTCTGTGTTTTTATTAACCATAACCATATTTATTTTTTTGCCATAACCACAATCTTGCCCTAACTGAACCATAATGTAGTTGCCATGCACAGATATTGGAAAGCAGGGTTTTTAAAAACAGTCAGTCAACGTAATCTGATTTCAGAATTGTCTGATATGCTGGTTCTTGTCTGACGATAATGTCCAGAATGCTGTTTCCCGCCTGGTTTAACCTCCCCTCTCACAACACTCCCCTTGTCCTTACACAACACTGACTCCTTGTTGCTGCTTCCATCCAGTACAAGGCACTGGTGCTGGAACTCAAGGGCAGTAACTGGTTCTTTCCAAATCCAAGCCATATTCAAATCTATTCTGCCTCTGGACGATTGGTCTCCCCGTTGCTGGTCTCAGTCAAGGATGGTCTGTTTTGGCCCCTGCAGTGGTGAAATAAGCTGCTCAAGTTTAAGTCAGGGCAGCATTGCCTATTGTCCACCACAGACTATACTTCAACACCCCATTACTCTCTGATTTCTAAAAGAAAAGCCCTTGTACTGTTGCACTTAACAAGCTTTTAGTTGTTGTTTTGGGATGGATACTCTTCCAATTTTTGATGACGTGATGTTCCATAAAGGTATAATGCAGTTGGAAATCGCTTTTCTGAACATCTGCCAAATGTATGCAATGTAAACAAAGGTGATGAGGACAGTCTCAATATGTTTTGTGATTCCATACACCACTGTGGAGGGTAGGGGGATTGCCAAATGCTGCTTAAGGTTGTTGGAGTTATATGTATTGCATAAATGTACAGCTTGGAGTGCACTTTGTTTTTTAACTTTGTCAGAGTACAACATCTCATCTTCAAACAGGCGTATGAGCAATGCTGGAAGCTTTTCTTTCTCTTTCAGATTGTTTTATAATCTGCTTTTAATGGATCACAATGCCCTTCACAAAAACTGTTACCAAGTTAAATACATGTAAGCACACACTCTCGCAAGTTACATAAGAGCTCTGAGCGCTGGTTCGCTGCATCAGTTGTTACTTCAAAGAAAATGAAAAACAAAGAAAGAGAGAGACAGGATGGGGTTTATTCCTTCACATTCATCTGTCAAGTTCTCTCTCTCTTGCTCGCTCTTAAAAATGCTGATCTAGCATTTGGTGTCAGCATGTTTGCAAGTGTGTGTGCGTGTGTGTGTCTGTGTGTGTGTGTGAGGATCAGATGTCCCCCAGACAAAAAAGAGGCCCTCATTTAAAACAACTGGAATGGAAGAAGTTGAGAGAGAAAAGGAGGGGTTAGATTGAACTCTGATGTTCTTTCTCTCTCTGTCAGTATTTCTTTTCTTTCTCTGTGACTTTACATTGGATCGAATTCTGGACAGACCTAATCCCACAGAAGTGAAAAAGAATTTGAGAGGAATAGAGAGTTTAACGTTTGTTCAAGGGTTTTTTTCTCAGCACATTCCAAAGTAAAAGTAATGCCAAAATACAGACCTTCTTTTCTTTTCTACTCTACTTCCCATCAGTTTTAAGGCCCAGTCACACCAGAAAGCAGCAAGCAAAATGAATCCGTGACTACTGGCAGGGCTAGGTGTACTGTAGCTGGTGAGCTAACAGCTAGCATGCTGGTCTTGGGGGACCCCCCCTCCACGAAATTTTGATCATTAAACACTTCATTTCCTGTATTCTGGTGAGTTTCTCCACCAATTTATGGTGGAAATGTTTTTATTTATGTAAAAGAAAACACAAAATTCTGGTGGCTGTTGACATTTCAAAACATAAATACAGTATAGCAGAACATAATGGAGTGCAGCTCTGTGTTGCTTTCAGATCTGTTTCTCCTGTAGATCAATTTTACTTATGTAATATCATCCCTGCTGAGGCAACACATATGTATGCATGATTTAGTCTCCCTTGCTCTTTTGTCATGTTCAAAGGGAGAGAACTGAAACTTGGCCAAAAAGAAACTGTGTCAAGACGTTGTTAAAGTTACTGATTGGTGCATACACGTTTTTGGGTCATTTTATAATCAGTAGCTTTTTTTAGCTTAAGTTCCTATTTTGGACAATGCACATTTATTTTTTCTAAATTTAATTGCATTTCATGTTTTCTTAATGTGCAAATAAACCTTTCTAAAGATATTTTCATTTGTTATTTTACTGCAAGCTATATATTCAGAGCATTTGTTTTTAACAAATTATGTTTTAAAAAAGAGGTGGGGACAAAATCAGCCATTTCAAAAAGTGGTGGGGACATGTCCCCACTGTAAATGACACCTATGTGTATTGTTGTTAACCTGCTTGCATGAGGAATTCAAAAACAGAGATTGCTCAAGAACAGATGAAGTTTATTTAAGAATAGCAATAAATAAAACTAATTGTTTATTTATAGAGAGTGAAAAAAATAGCTGTCCAAACTAACAAGCTTGCCAACTGTCTGTTCCTCCAAAAAAAGTGGTTTAGATAATATGACTGCTTGTGTTTCTTGATCCCTTGAACTTTATTGTAGCGATGCCACTGTGTTCCCAGATATATCAGCAATTACTTTGGTGAGCACAGTTTTATCATAACTGATGCAAATGATAGACAGAACTATGAAAATTAGCTTGAGCTATACTTTAAGCATGCTGATCTCAGAAGAGCCTCTCTATCATCTTTATTACACAGCTCTCAGATGAGCTTCAGCCGCGCTTATCTAAATATTTGTTCTGATTCAGGGTTATGACCATAAACATGGGATCACCTCTGAGTGTGTCTGTCTGAGAATGCAGGCAGCTGA
The DNA here is from genome assembly GCF_021292245.1 of Micropterus dolomieu. NCBI lineage: Eukaryota > Metazoa > Chordata > Actinopteri > Centrarchiformes > Centrarchidae > Micropterus > Micropterus dolomieu. The sequence goes on along the minus strand of NC_060150.1, from coordinate 12,156,738 downwards.
AGATTAGTGGTTTCCTTGCAAGAACCTTAATTTGAAAGCTTTTTGCACTGCTGATAAGACCCAAACACAAACAGCTGGTTTTAGTGTATTCATTTTTAGGAGCATTTCAGGTATGCTCTTTAGAGCAGGGGTTTTCAAGTCACAAAAAACATACCTGAAAAATGTAATATTATGGATTTTGTTTGTTTATTATTATTCTGTGTCTTACTTCAATTTGGGGGATAATCATGCTTTGCAAACTTTCAACACTTCTCATAATTTTGGGGCTTTGGGGTATGTAAACCTCAACAGTCTCTGTAGCAATCTAAGCTTCTCTTTTTAATTCACTCTCTGTCTTTCTTACACACACAGACTATCTGCTTCATACTGTCAGGGGTGTGTTTGCCGAGGTCACAAAGCCATGTCTGTTTCTTGAAGTTTCTCAGCCGCCTCTCTGCACTCACACATACATTTATCGCCATGGTACCATCACACTGTACATATGCATTACAATTTCAGGGGCTCAGTTCCCAGTGTAGCTTAGTGGCTAAGCAATGCTAATGTTAATGGTTCCATTCCTACCAGTTCAACTTCAGTTCAACTTTCTCAGTACTAATCTGCAATCTTTCTCTAACTTGAACTAAGTTCTTAAAGTTTCCTAATCAAAACCATAAGGCAGTCAATCATATTTTAGTTGCCACAGCTTGATATTATGAGGAAAAACAAATAAAAGAAAGAAAGTACATTTTGGATTGACAACTTACTAGCTGTTTGTGAAGCTTACAAGTGCATCTCATGAGCTTCATCAGCAGATGGAGTTAGCTTTTGGGGTTTACTTGCAAGTTAATATTTTTTTCTCGTATGTTCTACCATGTTCAGCAGGTCTTTGCAAATATTTATTAAACCTTCATTTATAGTGAGAAAAAACATGTTTAAGATACATAATCAACAGACACACAATGTATAGCCCCTTTCTTACATTTCTTACACATGTGACATTTAGTGCTTCTCAAAATTCAATCATAATTTTCATTAACCCCAGGGGAGTCCCCCCCCACACACACACTCTAAACATGCATCTTGAAAATGATAACCATGTTGGAAGTGATTTTTCCATCTGCCTTCCCTTCCTTCCACCATCTGCTATCGCCAACAACTCTGAAAGCTTCAGCCCTTTTTGGGTTAGAAGAATAGCACCTTCCTTCTCCTTTGCATCTGTGCTGCAGAGAAATACCTTTTTCCATCCCGCAGATTCACACCAAATCTGACACAGTGTCACCAGGGCTCCCCATTGACCCCTCATTTCCCCTGCTCTCTATGTATTATGCATATCCTGTTTGCTCTGTCTGTTTATGGTAACTTGATTAAACACAGATTTATTTAGGAATATCCATCCATCCATCCATCCATCCATCGTCAACCGCTTATCCTGCATACAGGGTCGCGGGGGGCTGGAGCCAATCCCAGCCTACATTGGGCGAAAGGCGGGGTACACCCTCGACAGGTCGCCAGTCCATCACAGGGCTATTTAGGAAAATGCAAAATGTAATATAATATCATAATATCAATTGCAGCAGTAAAGTTATTAAAACTAGACATTGAGACTCCCCTGTGAGACCCTTGTCAAGAGACAATCTTAAAGGAACAGTTTGGCATTTTGGGAAATATGCTTTTGTGTTAGAGATGTCTTTGTTGCCTTTAGACAGAGCCAGGCTAGCTGTTTCGCCATGTTTCCAACAAATTCTCCCTCCCAACTAGTCATAGATACTTGGTCAAGATCCTTTGGTGTCCATGTGTGACGACTTGGGAGTGAGAACTGATATTTCCAGTCTTTGTGCTAAGCTAACCGGCTGCTGGCTCCAGCTGCTTATTTAGCATACATGACATGCGAGTGGACTTAATCTTTTCATCTACCTCTGTTGAATTATTCTTTTAATTTTGTTATCTTCTAATCAATACTCTACCTAAATTCTACATGCGCATAAACACATTTAGAATAAACTTTAGAATAAACCAAATTATCACAAAATTGCCACCATAATGGAACATTTGGCCTTTGTGGGGCCCTGAGGGTCTGGGGTCCCAGGACAGTTTTTTTATTAGATCAGATCAGATTAGATTAGATTGGAGTCAACTGGCCATGCTAACAGGATCTATAATCCTTGTGAGACAGGTCAGTGGCACCTCCATCAATTGAGCACTAGATGAAACTAATTCCCAACATAGTAAATTATGATTTAAATTGTTTAGACTTTCATGATGCAAAGACATGGATCCCACATTAACAACAGATACCTCACCAGATACATTTGTTTTGTTTATTTTACATTGTTTGCTTATGAAATTATCCATCTGCATTTATTCATTTGTAGAAATATAGATAAATATATATATTTGGGATTTGGGTTGAGGGGGTACTGGGTATTCAAAAGATAAGTGTTAGATTTCTGTTCATATCAACATAAATAATAAGATATATATATACCTTATTTTAGATCAGATTAGATTATTAATCCCCAAAGTAGAAATTTAGTCAAATAACAATAAAGAGACAGATGGGTCACAACAGACAACATATGAAAGACTATGAACAATAAAGCCATTACAGCAGCAATTACACACAAACTAACACATATTCCAAGAGGACAAAAAACATTACAATTAAGATTAACAATTGATACCACAATGCATATGAAATGAAAACTTTCTGTCAAAAATACAACCCATATCTCAGTATACAAGCACATATCAAATGTCATTCATAGGTTTCACAGCTGTGGGCACAAAAGGCCATCTAAATCAGAAGGTGGATACTGGTCACCAAACACTATTTTCTATGACTAAAGACACAAAGGAGGACTGAAGTATGGTTTGATTCTTTTGCCTCGGGTGGCACACAAGGCAAAATGAAGTGTATTTCCTTAAGTACTTTCAAAGTTACTTTACAAGGATTGAATGAATATGTAGTGATTTTGTTCAAGATTATTTCTTTCAATTTCCTTTCAAACCCTGGCAGATGATAATGTTAGTTTTCACTCTGCCACATAAACTCTTCAGCCTCAAAATACTGTTTTAAAGCCCCCCAAAGTCATGTTTAGCTGTTTGTCTGTCAATCAGCAGAACGCAGGAGTGCAGAAGTGTCGTGGGCTCGCAGGGATGCTGAGGGATGAGATTAAAAATATAGTCTTTAAAAACGGTCTTTTATCTGATGTTTTGGTTTTCCTCAGTAGGGAATACCCGTTTGTGTATACTTGATTGACAGTGTGGGTTCTTGAAATTTCAAGTCAGTATTTCACCATAAAATGGTCTATTAATGTTTGATGAGTAAAGAAAAGAGCCATGCTTCTCTTTCTTAGTCTTTGTGAAGAGAGAATTTAAAGTTTGAAGAGAAGTGGGAAAGTAGAAGAACAATGTATAGGAATGATGCAGGGGCCAGAAATTAATAATTCACATTGGCTTTAAATCTGATTCTGCTCTAATCCATTCCATATTCAAAAACAAAATAATCTACAGGACTATAGGACTGTTTTATTGTAATGCTGTCAAAGTTTAGTGAATGGAGGTCAACTAGTAGAGATATTTCAGAGGACAAAGACAACAGGAGTTGCTCTTTGTTCGGTGGAAGAGTGGCGCCATCTATAGTCTAAATCTTTAAATCCCCTGCTGTTCCACAGAATAATAATCTGAGTTTACTGTAATACACACTGACAGAATACACACATCAAAGTGTCTTACTAAGCTTACTTATCGAGAATGGCCTAAAGCATGTACACATTAATACAGTTATCCTTACATGTAGGTGTGTGTAAACTATATTTATGTACAGGTACTATGTATTGTATATATACACATATATATGTATATGTATTTCTCGCTGTCAGTGCAACATATTTTGCTTTATATCCTATAAGAGTATTATTATTAATATTATTATTATTATTATTACTATTATTATAATCAAAAACTGTGGGCGGGGGGGCTGTATATGTGCTTTTTGTCTTTGTTTATCTGTGCTGTGGGAAGTGGGTAACTCCTTTGCAGCAGTACGTGTTTACTAAACTGAGAAATTTTAAATAAAATATGTATATATACTGAACACTTTTGTTTTTGCCCTCATTCATCATGAGCTGAACTCAAAGATCTAAGACTTTCTCTGTGTACACAAAAGGCCCATTTCTCTCAAATATTGTTCACAAATCTGTCAAAATCTGTGTTAGTGAGCACTTCTCCTTTGCCGAGATCATCCATCCACCTCACAGGTGTGGAATATCAAGATGCTGATCAGACAGCATGGGAAGTGCACAGGTGTTCCTTAGGCTGGCCAAAATAAAAGGGCACTGTGTCTTACTAAGATCACAACAGCTTGTAACAATATTACAACGATATGGCTGTCAAAAAATAAATTACAAACCAAACAAAATAAACAAATTTGATCATTTTAGTTAATACTGCACTCATGTGATACATATTCTGTAGTCAATCTGTGTCCATAGGTCCCCAACAGCACATTTGTACCCTGTTCAGTGAGCTCCCTGTGTTGAAGCATCTGTACTCATTATGGTTTTATTCATTATAATTTATTCAGGCTTTTACTTTAATTTGTCACACATCCTTATGCTGCCACTCAATGCAATAGAAAAATAAACTTGTGAAATATATAATATATTTATCATTAATTTATTCTTGTTATGCACATTCCTGCTTCTCACACTTCTCCTTTACTTTAAGACTATATTTTGATGGATTATAAAAAGCAGGCTGAATCGTGTCTGTTGCTGTGGTAGCTGCTGAAGTAGTAAAGCTGTCCACCTTTTGCAACCAAGGGATCTTCATGATTCACCAGCGGGCATAATGTTTACTCATGGATTACACAACTCTAATCCAGAAGTGATTTTAAAAAATGCTCTTAGTAGTGCTGCAAAGCATGGTAGCCTATGATTTGTCATGAAATGGGCTTAAACAAGCAAAATTGCCCTTTTGAGGCAACATTATCAGATCTAGTACAGCTTTTTAACACTTTACAGCAATCAGATTGGCTCATTGATCAGCAGACCAGTAAAAAACAAACAAACAAAAAAAAAAACTGGACACCCTCGCTCTCTGATGTAACTTCATGCTCACAAGCTTTTTCTCTTGTAAAACTGAAACACAATTTATGAACAATACGATATAAATCCAACCTCTGTTTTTAAATAGCACTGTCACACTGTGTGTCTATTTGCTCTGTTTAGTGTAGTTCTCCGCCAGTTTGTTATTTTGTCAGTTCTGTATCTTATTTATTTAGGCTTATTTAGTGTGTGTTTTGGTTCCTTCTCTTGTGTTCTACTGTTTTGCCTTGTTTATTATTGTGAGGATTTTGTGTTGGTTCTATTCTGTTTTCTTGTCTTTTTTCTTAGTCCTGTGTCTTTGTTCCTACTCCTGTGCCTTAGTTACATTACATTTATTCATTTAGCTGACACTTTTATCCAAAGTATTTCAGAGGTCGCACGCCTCTGGAGCAACTAGGGGAGAAGTGTGTTGCTCAAGGACACATTGGTGGATGTGTCACTGTGGGGAATTGAACCCAAGTCTCTCACACCAAAGACATGCATCTTATCTACTGCGACATCACCACCCCCCCGAGTTCATGTCTTAGTGTTTACTCGTGGTCTGTGTACTTCTGTGTTATTTTGCCCATGTCTGCTCTGTGTTCTGTTTGATCTCAGTTCAGTTGGTTCCTCTGTTGGTTGTTTGTATTATTAGTTTATTTGTATTATTTGTGATCTGTCTGCTTGTGTTGATTGCCTGTCACCTGTGTTTTTCCCTCCCAAATACTAAACTGGGACTCGCTTCAGATACTTTTGCTAATACTTCCATAGGGGCCGTTAAGTGTGCATAAGCCTTTTTTCTCTGGTTGCATAAACTTATAACTCCTCCTCTTGTTTACTGTAAAATCAGAGTTAAAAAAAGAAACCTTGGTTTCCTGTCCTGGCTGCCACCACAAATTACCATTACAAATATAGTCAAAACACCAACAGTCATGAAAGGCACAACATGCAGATGGTTGCATGCTCTCCAGTCCAGGATTTTTACATATAGATTTACTGTAGAGATTTTTAAACTGTAGAAGAACAAAAGGGAGGTTGTATTCATGTTTTTTTATATTTCTGCATGAAAGTGGGATTCCCCTTTGTGTCAGTAAAATGTCTTATCTTACATGTGTAGCAACTTGTCCAGAAGCAGGTCTTGTGCTTTTGTGGGAATCATCTAGTGGCTGAATAGAGCAACGGCATGTGCTAAAAGATTAAGATAGACGTTGGTTTAGGCAAGCACAGGTCTGTCAGGTGCTACTTTGAGGCTGGCTGTGGCTCAGGGGGTAGAGCGGGTTGGCCGTTAATCGGAAGCTTAGCGGTTCAATCACCCGCTCCCCCGGGCTGCATGTCGAAGTGTCCTTGGGCAAGATACTGAACTACCCCTGGCAGCTGTTCAGCCAGTGTGTGAATGTTAGTTTCTGTTTGAGCACTTAGGCTCACTGTGTGAATGGAGATGTAGTGGAAAAGACTAGAAAAGCGCTATACAGAGCATTTTACATTTTACTTTACTAAGAAGGGCACAATATGCAGATTGTTGCATGCTCTCCAATCCAGCATTTTTACATATGGATTCACCCTGAGACAGCCATTGTCGGAGACATTAGGTTTTTGGGATGTCAGTCCCATTCTCGTGAATGCAATATCTCCTACCTTGAGGGAATTTCTTTAAATTTGGCCAAATGTCCACTTGGACTCAAGGACGAACTGATTAGAATTTAAGGTCAAGGTCACTGTGACCTCAGAAAACGTCATTCTTAAAACTTTTTCTATTCGTATCACCGGTGTTCCATACCGAAAATGTTTGGAGCGACAGCACAAAATTTAGAAGCACCAATTAAATTGACGTGCATGAAAGTGCACACGCACGATGCGCGTAATAAATAAAAAAAAGATTGGGGTCATAGCAAGGTTGAACAACAAAGACATGGGGGTGTGAAAATGGGGGTGTGTATTAGGGCATGTCCGGCCTCATCCTCTATTAGTGGGGGTGGGGGTCGACCCCCAACAACATTGGCTGATTTTCTGGACCGAAAGGCATGGGCGCCTCAGTTTGAATGGGCGGTGGAAGATTTTAGAATGTCGGGATTCTTGTTTGAGCACGGAACAGTTCATCTTTATACAAGAGAGCCTGATGAAATTTTTCTTTGTGAAAGCACAACGCACATTAGTTTTTCAGCCAAAGACTGGAATTACTTCAGAAACAAAGTCTGTAAAGATATGAGTGCTTCAAAAGGAGTCTATAACACATTGGTGCGGGTCTATGCCAGGAGAGCTCTATCGTGTAGAAACAGACCTTGAAGTCTACGACCCAGAATCCTACATCTTTACATCATCATCTACATCATTGAAAAGGCAAGGATGGGAATCCCAGAGCAACAAAAAGGCTACCCCATCACGTCTAAAGAGTGGGAGACGTGGTTCAGCACCGGCTTTGTGGTCCAGTGGGGAGAATGGGATAGAACCCTTGAAATCTTCTCACACATTGATAAATTATTCAGATGTTATAAACATTAAGTTAGCTATGTAGGGATCAAAAGAACTTTTTGGTCCTGAGGACAAGCAAGATGAACAACAAACACCGCAGACAACCTCAAAGACCTCCACGACGGGGCCGACAGTGACATTATTCTAATTAAAATGTTTTATGCAGGTACAAGGACATGTGCAGCGGGTGAGGATCTATCGAGAAGCCCTAAATATTTTCCATTACTACAGGATGATGATGATGATAACTATGGCAAAGAACTGGGGAAAAGAAATTTAACATTTCTCGTTCCTGAAGAAAAAGCAGAAGAGGACAAGAGCAGGGCCAAGCCGTTTAAGAGTGCCTGTTTGGACACTCGGGACTATTGCGACAAGAACACATCTCCTAACACTACTGCTAGCGGTATTATACAGGTAACCGTAGCTTATTATTTATACGATATACTGCAACAAAAAGCTATACAAACGTGTGTATTGTGCATATACAGACGAATGGTGCAGAAAACAACCTCACACATGCATTGACACGCTGCCCTTCTTTTATATCAAAGGACATAAGAGAGAAATTACGCAGAAGCTTTTTAACAAAAATTTCACTGATGCTCAAAAGTATGTACTACGTGGTCTTGGGTTGGTGCCAACGTGTCAATGCAGTATTCGGGACATTGCAGCAGCTGCTCTGCAGATTTGGCTGAGGAACCCTTTTCTCATTGCTTCGCTTAAACGGGTAGTTAGAGTGGAGGACAGTGTGAGCACTGTAGTTAAGGAATCTCTGGACATCTGGAAGGGGGAACAACACTAAAAACAATGGGAATGTGTCTAGTCTACTAAACCATGTCAAAAAGAGATACATCGTGTATAAGATGAGAGCACTGTTGTGTAAAGCTGTTAACAATGCGATATGTGACACAGATAGAACACTATGTTGTTCTAGATTTGACAAACAGACAGAATGTGTTAGACGAATGACCTCTGGATGGCGTACCATGGTGCAAATGACAGTGGATAAATATGCAGATGTGAAATTTACTCTACTCGATATAGCAAATGTTTTTCCTGTGAATGATAATGAGTTTCATATGGGTGTTTTGTTTTTGTACTTTGATTTGTGTGTTTTAATGCTAACCAGAAAACAACATGTCGATGTTGCTGATATGATGTATTTCTTAACTGAATCTTTGGTTTGTAAAAACATAGGTGCTTGTACTGATTTTCTGAAAAGTGTATAATTGTAATGCTGACGGATATGTTGCGTATGTCTCTGGAAATAAAATACTTGAACACAGACGTTGATGCGTCAGTCTTTGTAACAAAGATCATGGAGGAGGTGATGAGGAATATATACTATGCGACTGAAAATGCAGGGGGTTACGGAGACAAGCAAAAACTTGTCTCCGTAAGGCCATATTTGACACTACTGGGGTTCGGTACGCAGATTCAGACACAGAAAAATGGCTCATGAAGCAAGATGCCTATACTCTACACAAGACGGCTCCAGTGCATTTTAAGAGAAAAAAGGTTTTAGTGAATTCAATAGATTGTCAATTCCAGCTAGATCTAGTTGACATGTCCGCTAATTCTACTGAAAATGATGGGGTACGCTATTTATTAACGTGTATAGATTTGTTTTCAAAATACGCATGGGTGCGTTTTTACAAAATAAGAGTGGTAAATGCGTCACAGCGTCCTTTAAAGATATCTTAACTGAAGGTAGAATACCGCATAAAATTCAAACAGACGAGGGAAAAGAGTTCTTCAACAAAGATTTCGAGGCGTTAATGAAAATTAATAGTATCGTACACTTTACCACATCAAATGAGATTAAGGCATCTGTAGTAGAGAGCTTTAACAGGACTCTCTAAAATGTGGCGTTATTTAACAGCCAATAATTCTAAACAATACGTAGATATATTGCAGGATTTAGTCACCTCCTACAATCATAGTTATCATCGTAGTATTAAAATGAAACCGATTGATGTAACAAAAGACAATGAAGATATTGTATTTAACAACTTGTATAAAACAAAAGATAAAAGAGTAATTCGTTTTAAATATGAGGTGGGCGATACTGTAAGAATTTTAACCTTTTAAAAAAGGTTACGAGCAAAATTATACTGTTGAATATTTCACTGTAAAGGAATGCGTGTCAAGGGACCCTCCTGTTAAGACTATGATGGCGAAATATTACAGGGGACATTTTATGAGCAAGAGATGCAAAAAGTTATTATAGATAAAAACAAAACATTTAAAATAGAAAAGATTTTATCTAGAAAGAAAAGACAAGGCCGGGACATGGTGTTAGTCAAATGGGTCGGATGGACAGATAAATTTAACTCATGGATTTTGGAAAAACAGGTCATTCAGCTACCTTAGCAGATTACAAACACATGTATAGATGGATACAGAGGATTTTTTTTGTCACCCTGCCCAGCAACTCGTCTGCATTATTTTACCCGAGCAATACAACAGCAAATTTTAGAACAAAACTATCCAAGCCTTTACACTTTAAATCAGCATACGAGGTGGGTTTGATAGAAATATAATATCCAAAAACATGGAAATCGTTTTCATCAGAAGACTCAAAATTTGTCGTGTTTGATATAAAATCCAACAAAATGGTAGTTCTATCAGCGACACGGGTTCTATACAACAATGTCACAGATAATAGCTGAACTAAACAGTTGTTTATCTGAAAACGACATGGGTCACATTGAGCTTGGTTACAACAACATTACCAACAGAGTAAGCATTTTACCAAGGAGAGACGTAGAATTAACGTTTCAAGGAAAACTTGCACAAATGTTGGGATTTATCCCTGGAGCAGCTTTTAAAACTCACGCGGGAATTGCAACATTTAGATCTCAGCCTCGAACTAACACAGTGTTGACACAGATGCAGCAGGGGTTGTGGCCAATTATGTGGTCTGGTCGCTGCCACGCAGACCACTGGTCGCTACCACTAGGGGGCGCTAAAGATACTGGTCGCTACCACTAGGGGCGCTAAAGATACTGGTCGCTGCCACACAGACCACTGGTCGCTACCACTAGGGGCGCTAAAGATACTGGTCGCTGCCACACAGACCACTGGTCGCTACCACTAGGGGCGCTAAAGATACTGGTCGCT
>NC_060150.1:12137812-12145980 GCF_021292245.1 Micropterus dolomieu | reverse complement strand
CAGGTTGGATGGGCCGCCCCATGAATGGGGTGGGGCCTTGAAGAGTCCACCCAAGCCTGGTGTGAACTGCGGCTGGGCCACCCGGTGGACCAAGCCTGACGGGCTCGACAGGTGTTATCAGCTGAGGGTTGTCGGAACCTACCAGGAGTGTTGGTTGAGCGTCTCTTAAGGCAGGTAGGGGGATGCCACTCAGGTGTTTGTATTTCCGCTGCAGGCGGTCAATAGGGTAAGTATGGTGCGCTAAATTGAGGCGGCCAACTGTGAAGGCATCATTGATCTTGTAGCTAGTCCGAGGGTTTGCAGCTGGTGAGACTTGGAAAGACACCGTGTGTCCATGGAGTATCTGGATGTCTTGACGGACTGTACGCAGAGGAAGAGCTTCAGGAGTGCCCTTTATGCCAAGAAACTTAGCGGCTGCTGGCAACAACATAGTCCTCTCTGACCCATCATCGAGGATTGCAAAGGTGTCGAGTGTCCGATCCTCATAATGAACAAGCACAGGGACGACCTTTAACATGACTCGATTACCAGCTCCGGGTCTGTCCAGGTAAAGTGAGTCAGAGGCAGACCAAATTTATCATGGAGGGCTGCCATAGTGTCACTATATGGGGTTGGTGAGTTTAGATATGCATCTGCTATAAGCTTAGCTTCCTCCAGCCTTAGATGATCCAAAAGTATTTGATACTTGAAGAGTTCTGTAGCATTAGATGGGAGTAGGTTCTCTAGAGCTATGCGAAGCCGGGCAAACTCACTGGGATCCGGGTGAATGAACTTTGGGATTGTGGGTTGGGGCCCTCGATACACTTGTTCTCTCCCTGGTAGCTGCATAGACTGATTAGGTGGCGGCATGCCATGTACGGCTCCAGTGGCTGCTAATTGATGGTAGACTTGTGCAGGCGCTGATTGCGTTAAGAGTGCATGGGTTGGGGCTGGGCGTGTGAGCAGCTGAGGGGGTCGTGCAGAGGGGTATGGTGATTTACCTCGGTCAGGAGCAGGAGTAGGATGCTGAGGAGGCTAATGTGTCAGCGGTGGAGGCTTACAAGGCGTACATACTCTAGCTTCAGGGGGGAAGTAGAGCCAGCTACTGTCTAGCCCTTGTTCCTCAACCCTGAGGTTGCCCATGCCTCCCGACAGGTTCTCATCAGGTTCAGGCCGGGGTGGCGGATCAGGCCAGTCCTCCACCTCCATTTCCTTTGAGTGTGCTGCAACAGGGTAATTCCTTGAGGCTACAGCACCGGTTTGTAGAGATTTGGGGTTACTGTAGTTCGAGGCTGGGCTGTTCGCTTGGGCCAGGTCTGCTCTCAGTGAACGGGCCACCTCCATTAGCTCTTTCATCTCGTGCCGTGCTTCATTAAGTTCCTTTATACCTGTCTGGAAGGCCTGTTGTGTTTGGAGCAGCTTAGCGTTCTCCTCTTGAATAGCTCTGATTTCCTCCTGGAAACGAGACTCCAGTGCTGGGCTCTGCTGGGATGAGGGTGTTTGTGCAGGCAGGATAAACCCATCCAAATCTCTCCTCTGGCTGTGGGCTGGGGCTAGCTGAGGAATCTCAAGGTGAGCAGCGTTCCCAGTGAAGCCACCAGAGTGAGAGTGGGTTGTCTGAAAGGGGGTCATCTGGCCTGGACCCGCCCGGGTGAGGAACATGGTCCCATCCAAGGTAGGGGATGGCAGGGCCCACTGCAACTGATCTCGTTGACTATATCCCATATAGTCCACTTCAAAGTCTTGAAGTCTGGTGGGTCGACGTATTTGCCGTTTAGGTCTCACATCAGGATACATCTCTTCATCTGACTCCATCCTGAATACTACTGATCCGGCTCGAAGGACCAATGCTAATGAGGCAACTAGGTAGGGCTAGTTCATCAAGGTTTTCAGTTAGTGAACAGGATGGTGTATCGGTCAGGACACAGGAATGAAGACGAGGAGATGTAATTTCTTCCTTCAACTGTATTGAGCTCCAGCAGTACTCATCAGAACATTCCAATATCCATCTTTGTCATTATAGTCTGTATAAGCCAAATAAATCACCATTAGGTACTTGAATTACTATGCAACGTGAATAATAAATCCACATACATTATGTAATTAAATCATCCAACATAAACATCTCAAGACATTGCTATTCCCCTTTAAACATAAGTTTACAATTACAGAAATGTGGATATTACTCCTTGGAAAGACATAAGGAGCTTCACGTAGCTCACTGACCAGTTTACGTCATAGATTGCATTGAAAGGGGGTTCACATAAGGAGCAATGGCGACACCCTCTGGCTAGCCGAGGCTACTACAAAATAGCGTCTGCACATGGTCTAATAAACACGAAACGAACACTCCTTAATTCAATGTTATAGGTGTCACTGCGTAACTTAGACATCAGAAGGCTCACACCAGTTAACTTATTATTTCCTGCAGCGTTTTACAGCATGAAGATTGTGCTAACATTAGAAATCTCACTCACCACGCTGGCCACATGTGAATGCATGTTAACTCTACAATACAGAAACAAACACAACAAAGTTACAGTCACTTACTTTTCGTCATTAACTCAACACATGGAATATTGGAAGCTGGATCATTCAGGAGGAAATAAACATGCTAATCGTCACAGGTACGTGGGCTAACTATGCTCGTTGAACTTGAAAAAGTTTCCGTTCCCACTATAGCCAACACACTAGCTACACACTTCCCCATCCGTAACCACAGAAGAAGAGTCTGAAAGCGGCAGGCACCCAGAAATGTCAGAGCCTTTTATACACTGGCTGTCAGACACGTTGTGAGAAGCAGTTACTCCTCTTATCAAATCATACACGAGACCCTTTAATAACATTACCGTTAAACACAAACTCCCCACGTTCAGTCACGTCTGAAGAGTGAAAATCCTCAGCGACCGGCATTGACAAAGTTAGAGTGTTCTGGTCTTTTTCTCCTTGTTTTACAATGGTGAGAAATCTCTGCAATGCGATGGAATATTTTTTTTGCTTTTTCATGAAGATCTTCAGTCTTTTTATCCAGAATGTCTTTTATAGTACGATCCAGGTAATTTTCAACAGTTTCTCGAATAGACTCGTGTGCCGGAGGTCTTCTTAAAAGATCAAGCTGTTGTTTAGGTACCAGAAACATTTTTTGTGCATACTCCATAGTCATCTAAGTTTGTCTTGAACCAATAAGACTCGTTATAAAAGGCACAGCGATACTCAGGAGGGGGAGAAGAAAACCCCCAGACTGTTTAAGCAAAGTCTTTTTCTTTGAAGCGCAAACCTTTTTATTGGCGAGCAGTCTAATCCCCGCCTTTTTCTTTTTTAATTTTTGATACTGTGTCTTATTTAAAGTAATTTTACCTTTTAAAACATTGTAAGCTATTTCGTATAAGGCTAACAAAAGGTCTGGTGATGCAGATTTAATAATAGTCACTCTGAGATGGAGATGCTCTGTGCTTAGTTTGCAGTAAAGACAGGTTTCTTTTACTGTGATCAGACATGTTTATTTACTTTCTCTTAGGCACATACACAACAGGCAGGTCTGAAAGCAAGTCGGTTCTGAGTTTGAATTCATCAGGTGTCTTAGCTTTAAAATCAATCATCAAGTAACCGTAAGGAACATTCATGGCGTCGTCGAAACAATCCATAAAAAAATGACTCTTCCCAGGAAACATTTGTCTAGCCATTAGCATGACTTGGTATTTATCTCAGGGATTTTTAAACAAAACAAGATAATTGGTATTCAAATTAATAGTAGGCTAACTTTGCCTTGAAAAAACAAATTCTGAACTAGATATAAACAACTTAAATTTATATGATGCACATATTTTGTAAAAACATTTTGGACCTCAATGTTATTGCTAGCATCACTCATTAAATCATCAATAATCAACAAATTGTTTTTATCTAAAGGCAACAATGTATCATCACACAAAGAAGATGGCAATCCTTCAACGAAATTTACATTTCTAATTTTCAATAACTGGTCATACAATGGTTGCCAACATGAATAAAAATATACAACATTTTCAATCTGTTTTGAAATGAGCTTATCGGCATTTTCAATCAACATTTTCACAAAATATGTTTTACCGCTGTTTGAAGGACCTGACACAATTAGACTAAAAGGATGTTGTAGTCTAAAATCAAAACCATCAGTCTCCCTAACAGCCATGGTATGGTAAAGTTCTCAGATCAGGAAAAACCCTGCGTATGGTGTACACCACCTGAAGTCTTGCGGCTAATGTTTTATTTTTTAGTTCGAAAGCCTTTTTATTTCTCAGATACTTAAATTGTCTCCTATTGTTAGGATAGTAGATACGGTGATATCGATCTCAGCTTAAATCCCACAATGTCCGACACTCTGTGATGCAGTATAAAACCGGAAAATGGTATGGATGTGATGCGCTGTTTGTCATGAAAAATAACACTGTTTCATTGTCGTTTACAACAAGTCACAAGCTATTTCTTTTAACTCATCGCCACCGTTGTGAATGGACTGTTTTGCTCAACCTAAATACATGCTTAAACACAGGTGGAATGCATTTGGTTTACTCTTTTTACAACCGGGTCATCCCGTCTTATGTGTGTCCCGATCCCGTCTTGTGTGTGTGTGTGTGTGAGTGAGTGTCCCCCTTCGGTCAGTGACGTCACTACGCAGGAGGAATGCCCCGTTCTTGCAGATCGGTTATAAAGGAAGGAGAGCCACGGAGCTTGTTTTCCTATGGTGCAAAAGCATATGCATTTGAAATTTTTGTTACTGAGAGTTTTAAAACAAGAACGATGAATAAACACTCACGCACGCATTTGCAAACATCATGTGAGAGACATCTGTTTTGTGTTCTCACGCATAAATCCGTCCCTCTCACTAACTATACGCTACCGTTTGCTCCTCGTAAGATAAAAAATGGATTTACCCCGTGTCTGATATTACCTTGATCAGACGGATGTTAGGTTTTCTACATTCAAGAGAGCGCAGCTTTCAATGGGTTGATGGGCGCATTACTCTCTCCCTCCATGAGAAACTTCGCAGAAATCATACACAACACATTAAGGATGGATCACTAGAAAACATGTCTATATGATGTGGGGGACGTATCCTATTCTTGCACCCGTCAAAGCTATAATATCAACCCCGTAATAATATGCACATCGACTGACGTCACTTCTCCTCGAGAGCCTTATGTTTCGGTCTCCTCGTGCATAATCAGTTTAAAACAAGAACGATAAATAATCACACACGCGTTTGTAAACATCTTGGGAGAGCCATCTTTTTTGTGTTATATGACCGTATAACCACTGAGTTAAATCTCGTTGTGTAGCTCCTCTGTCAGAGTTTGCATCCTTTTCTTCCCACAGTCAGTACGTATTAATATTAATTCCACTGACCATTTATAGACAGTTGTAAGCGTTTGAAGGGATCGGATATGGCGCTTCCTCACATGGACCACATTTCAAGGGAACAAGCTTTTACAAGGGTGCATATGCACGGTTTTATAAGTCTGTATATTTTTTATGGCGTAAGCCATTTTGTCTTTTGGACGTACACTTTTAGCGAGGTTTCTGGGGACGTTTTTATAATTGAGACCCCTGTTCTGCATCACCCACAGGTCTTTACAGCCCCCTACTGCCATACAGGTGGAGTTTAAAACAAAAAATAACACTAGTCTATTTCATTGTTGTTTACAACAAGTCACGGGCTATTTCTTTTAACTCCTCGCCATCCTTGTTAAGTGAGTGGATTGTTTGTGTAACCTAAATACACCTTTAAACACAGATGTAGCTTTGCGGTGGAGTTAATAAAAATTACAGAAAAACCTTCTATTTGTATGAAATACAAAATATACTTTGTAATTTACGTTCTCTTAAATGTTTCTGGTTAGAATATAATATTTTTTAATGGTATTTGTCAATCCTATGGCAGTTTACTATTGAAACCGTGAGTGAAAGGACGGTTGAGTTTGATGGACCTGGGGACCGGAGGAATATAACAACAACTAACTGCATATAACTCTTCTGGTTGATTCTGAACTCATCTTTCAAAGTCAAGCATTACGTTGGAAGTGAGTGTGTTCTGCGGAAGAAGTCTCAGATACTCAGACATATCTGCTGTGGTAAGGGTATATTTTCAGCTCAGATTAGTTGTTATAGTATCAGAAAACAGCGCTGGTAACATGAAACGTTCTGACACTTTTGAGTAACTAGTAATGCTTAAACTGTTTTGTAGAATTAGACATGGGATTGCCCTGCTGTGGCCCCAATGGCGGGGGATGTGATAAGATAAACCCCAGAAAACAACACAAGTCACGCATAATGATCAACATATCTCCACCCCAGAAAACACTTAAACTCTCACACAAATAACAACTCATCTCCAAGAAAGGAAGACTCTCTGCACTATCTGCTTTAAAGTCTGTAAGGCATAAGGATTATAATGTAATAAGAATTTCATAGGGCTGCTAAGGGACTGTTGCGGAAGCACGCAAAGCTGGCCTTTATTTACTACTCAAATCAACACATGTATATTTTTTCCATCTTTGAGTGATGAGGAGGTGTTTGGGGTGTAAGAAGAGCATTTAAACTCTGTTATGATCATAAGAATCAAAAGAATATATGTTGTGTGTGTACCATGAAGGGACTACAGATTTCGTTTCGTTATGCAGCCATGTACCTTGTATCGTACCTTTTAAGAATCACAATATGTGTCAGTTGTCTTTACATCCATCTTCAGTTTTTCTCATCTTGAGACCTGAGACTTGAATTTCATCCTCAGTCAACCAACAGTTGTTTGTTTGAGTCCACATTTAACAACTGTGCTATGAAAAGTTTCTTATTTTAGTTGATGCTGTGTTTATGTAGTAATTGCTAGAGAAGAAAAAATAATAATTAATGCCCCGTGGTTGTATGCTATGCCTCCGCCAAGTTGCCATTTTACATCCATGTCTTTCCAGACTCATTTAATAAATGTAGTGAATTCTTGGAAGGAATAGAAAATGTGGTGCTTTTGTTTTCTCCTGGCATCTTTAGATGCAATGTGTCTTTACGAGCTGCAAGTGAAACTCACTCGCTCACTCATTGGATCACGATTAGCTAGGCGTCCTCCAATAAGTTGTTTGGAGTCATGGGATTTCAATGGTGCTTGAAATTCAGAATGAGGCAGGAAGTGAAAGGCAGAATGGGGCAGATGGAGGAAAGCCTGTACTGTGCTAGTTATTGTTCATTCACTGTGTTGTCCCAGTCAGCATGAGTGGAATCTGGAATCGTCTATTTTCTTCTACATTGTGACTAAAAACCTATTTTGAGGTCACAATGACCTTGGAGTCAAAAGTGTCAGCAACTTAGTGTCAACTTTAAAATATGGTCTCTCCTTCTGTTCCTGAGAACAGTCAACTCCTTATGGTGTTGACTGGTAATTTGGCAATTCTGGTAAATGCCAGATGGGCTTGGCTACACAGCCGCCACCAGCTATGTAGGGGGGAATTTGAGCTTCACAGCCCCGTTAATGTTGGAACAACCCAACATCAAGTGCATGTGCTACCACTCCCCTCCTCCTGATTGGGGGGTATATTGTCCCCAAGAAAACCCTATAGCCTACTGTGAAGCAGTTGCAGGTAGTGGTACCTGTGGTTGCCAAATCTGTGCCCGCCTGCCTGATCCGTTCTATGGATTAAGACAGACAGAGCAGAGTTTGAATTGAAACTATTAATTAAATGAAAAAGGACAGAAAAAGCTGGAGAGGAAAAGGTCAGAGAGAAAGGGAAAAAATCTTGAGGCTAATGTTGCAAAATGTTTTAAGTTAACACATTTATTATTCAAAAATCTTGCTACCTGCAGTGATAACATTAACGGTCTGCTGGACATTAGTCCTACTGTTGGTGGATGGGAAGGTGCAGCAGTCATTCTCTCTCCTGCCCATCCTTGTGTCCAAATGCTTAATCAAACTACCTCTCATGGGTGAAGCATGTGCTGGCACTCCCCTCCTGCATGGTGAGTTTGTTTTGCCTCTCTTTAATGAAGAAAAGCGACATAAGCTCTGTAGAGAATAGTTCATCCATCTTGTCACCATTATGTCACTATTTTATGAGGTGCCCCTAGGGACATTATTCAGAATTACCATGGATATACATGTACTTTTCCTCTCACATACACATATGAAACCAAACTCATTCACATACTATACTGAAAAGCTCACA
>NC_060150.1:12114582-12137712 GCF_021292245.1 Micropterus dolomieu | reverse complement strand
CGTCTATTTTCTTCTACATTGTGACTAAAAACCTATTTTGAGGTCACAATGACCTTGGAGTCAAAAGTGTCAGCAACTTAGTGTCAACTTTAAAATATGGTCTCTCCTTCTGTTCCTGAGAACAGTCAACTCCTTATGGTGTTGACTGGTAATTTGGCAATTCTGGTAAATGCCAGATGGGCTTGGCTACACAGCCGCCACCAGCTATGTAGGGGGGAATTTGAGCTTCACAGCCCCGTTAATGTTGGAACAACCCAACATCAAGTGCATGTGCTACCACTCCCCTCCTCCTGATTGGGGGGTATATTGTCCCCAAGAAAACCCTATAGCCTACTGTGAAGCAGTTGCAGGTAGTGGTACCTGTGGTTGCCAAATCTGTGCCCGCCTGCCTGATCCGTTCTATGGATTAAGACAGACAGAGCAGAGTTTGAATTGAAACTATTAATTAAATGAAAAAGGACAGAAAAAGCTGGAGAGGAAAAGGTCAGAGAGAAAGGGAAAAAATCTTGAGGCTAATGTTGCAAAATGTTTTAAGTTAACACATTTATTATTCAAAAATCTTGCTACCTGCAGTGATAACATTAACGGTCTGCTGGACATTAGTCCTACTGTTGGTGGATGGGAAGGTGCAGCAGTCATTCTCTCTCCTGCCCATCCTTGTGTCCAAATGCTTAATCAAACTACCTCTCATGGGTGAAGCATGTGCTGGCACTCCCCTCCTGCATGGTGAGTTTGTTTTGCCTCTCTTTAATGAAGAAAAGCGACATAAGCTCTGTAGAGAATAGTTCATCCATCTTGTCACCATTATGTCACTATTTTATGAGGTGCCCCTAGGGACATTATTCAGAATTACCATGGATATACATGTACTTTTCCTCTCACATACACATATGAAACCAAACTCATTCACATACTATACTGAAAAGCTCACATACATACAAGTAAAATGCTTTTACACACACAATTGAAATGCTCTCACACACACAACTGAAACGCTCTGACACACTCAAATAAAATGTATGTTGTATAAAAGCATTTCAGTTCGTTGTATGAGAGAATTTCAGTTGAACAGGAAGTTGTTTAAATAAAAGCACACGTCTCACAATACAAGCGAACAACTGTTGATCGTACAACGACATTATGTTTATTGCTTCTGACAAGCATTGGCGCATTGTTTGATTTCTTCCAAAGTATATGCTCAATTTCAAACTAATCAGATGGGTCGGCTTTAGCCCACTGCTAGTTATCAAATGCCAGCACATCAGCGCTGGGAGGCGCCATAGGGAGGCGCACTCTGACCAGACAGACTCCTGGCAGAGCTGGAGAAGGAGAAATGCTTTAAGAGACAAATGTGACATTCACTAAGAAGTTACATAAAAAAACAATTATCTGTACACTGAATAGTTTTGAAGCTCTATAGATGGTGTAATTTATTGACCTTTGAGTAGGTCTTGTGGTTATTACATGTTTATTGGCTTAGTGTATAGTGTGTAGTGAGGCAAAAGGGTGAAAAAAGTTAACTGATAGAAAGCACATATTTGCTACAAGTGAATTTGATCAGCTGATTGTTTATTTTTGCTCTGTGTGGGCTACTTGCCTGAGAATACCTCAGAGTTTGCAACATTGCAATTAATGATACATCTAGTGGGATTCATAATTTCTCAGTCAGCAGGTCATTCTTTCTTTAAGCACTTTACCCAGTTTTGTTTGGATTTGTGCTTATTCTCTTGTCTTTAAGCTAGACTTACTGAATATCAGAGCAGCAAACAAGGCACTCTTCAAATCCTTCTCTGGCTCTAGTTGCTGACTGTAAGGCTCCTGTGTTATCTTCAACAATGTTAAAAAACTGCATAACTATTTTGTCTTCTGACCTTTTCTGTCAGAAGACGAAACAGTATTTTCACTTTTCAACTTATTCCAGACTGCTCTCCCTTAGTGAAAGAGTTAAGATTTAATATTCAATGTTTTATCTGTGTTGCATGATGAGCTGGTTCTTTCAATTGACAATCAGAATGTAAAATGAACATTTTCAGTCAGTAGTAAAGACAAAATAAGTCTAAAGTACAAATATATTTGGAATTTATTGCAATGGGAACCATAAACCATTTTTTTAATGGACATAAAACACAGATGTTTAAAACCACAGTGGACTACGAGGACAACCAGTGCTGCTCTTCCTTGCAGGGAGTGGGAAAAGAAGTAGAGAAGGCCTTTTAATGCCTTGGAAATAATAAATATAATCAAGTGACATCCAAATTATTGACTCATAACTAAAGTTATATGAAAATCTGAATTAATCAGGTTTAATTGATTTGCTTCAAATAGTTTTGTCCGATGGCCGGGCGGTGGCTTTACGTTTTTCAGAGAGAGACATGAGACAGAGGTAAAATGCAAGCACAAACGTGTCATTTATTGTCTTCCATACCGACAAGAGGAGACACCGACACCAACAAGCAACAAAAAACTTACACTGAAAGTAACTTGCTGTCTTTTATACACTCCCTCTTGCAGGTAATTAAGTGGGTAAAACTACTCAGGTGGGACCACCATCATTTAGAATAATAAACATTTACCCAAAAACCCAACACCACAGAAAAATAGAGCCCAAAGAATGAATATTTACATAAATACAAATAAATAAAGCATACTCAAAATAATCACATAAATCAGCATTGTTTATGGCTTTACTCCCCCCCCTCTCAGCTTCACGGTTTGCTCCTACAGCTCTTAAGCAGGTGCTTGGGCCTACAACACTCCTTTGCCTCCGCCCCCTGCTGAAGAGACAACCAGGAAGAGGTGAGTACTTGCATTGTTCGTCTTATCTTGTTTAAACTAATTTAACAACTGACTGAAATGGAGTAAAAGCAGTCAATACTATATCATGAACCTTGACTGTCACTGATTGAGGTTTCTTTCCACACAGGCAGGACGGCCAGACCCCCCCTGTGGAACTACTCACAAAAACAGCTATCAAATGTTTCACACATTAAATAAACAATCAAAATAACAATGTGTATGGCTCCTGCTTTATCAGTAATCCCCACCTTAATACTCAATTGACTATTTCAGGTAATGGAACCCCTGGTCTCCATTACATAGTTTGTTAGACATTTAACAGTTTGAACTTAGTTTAAAGCTGATTCACGTTTAGACAATTGTGGTGTTGCAAACCACAATTACAGTATATACTTAAAATCATTAAGGCATTTTAAATCTTATGTATTATGTCAATAACATATAAATCATTATTTAAAGTTATGGTGTACAGCTTTAATGTTAACTTACCTGAAGTGTAAGCTGGGATCATTGGCTGGGACCAACCATAGAATTTCACTTGTGTGTGTAAGGTTTTCGTGTGTGTGTGGGAGCGTTTCAGTTGTGTGTGTGTGTGGGAGCGTTTCAGTTGTGTGTGTGTGTGGGAGCGTTTCAGTCGTGTGTGTGAGTGTTTCTCGTGTGTGTGAGCGTTTTACTTGTATGTGTGTCAGCTTTTCAGTATAGTATGTGAATGAGTTTGGTTTTCGTATGTGAGAGGAAAAGTACATGTATATGCATGGTCCCTAGGGGCACCTCATATGTAGGTATAGGCCAGCCAATATTTAATGTGATTGGCTGTGTTTATTACAGTGGTGGGACAGCCACAGATGCCGGCTTAGTTTCATTTTGTGTCAGATGTAAAGAAAATTTCAACAAATATAACAAAAATGTTTTTTAATCACCCACTAGAGGACTGCAGCGCTGCAATAACCAGCCAAGTTCAAATGAACGAAATGACTCAAAAAAAGATTAGTTCAGTTTAATGATTTGAATGAACAAGTCTGTCAAAGCTTCGAACTTGCCATCACTACTTGATAACCACCATGCCTGATTGGGGAGGAAGTAGGTACTGAAATACTGTAAAGTACTGAAATGGTCACCTAACTCCTATCTTATCTCTATTTGGTGGAATTGGTGTTGTTAATACTCTCCCCATGTTACAACCATACCCGGTCTCCCCTACACAATTTATCCAAATATGTTGTGTATGCTGTTAGCACATAAGCCTATCGCTAAAATAAATAAATTTGAATGAATGCAGTTTGAGTAGATTTAACAGTGGTAAAGGGAGTTTTGATGGCTTTGCAGCTGCATTGCTGGACTTAACACCTGCTCCAGAGCGCGAGCTGCGTGTTTTCCCTCCACCCAGGTGGTGATGCCGCTGCTGTGGGAGGAGGCTCCACTCCTGTTAATAGACTGAGGAGTCTGAAGACATCACCAGTCCGGGGCTCAAGCCAGTCTGGCAGTAAGAGATCTTTACACTACAAAAACTGGGAGGCGACACGGAGAAAAACGGCCGCTCAGCAGGTGCGTCTAATGTTATTTAGTGTTTAAAAGAGCAGCTTGAATATCGCGATAGACACTCAGACCGTCGAGTTTACACTGTTGAAATAGTTCTGCAATGCGAGTTTATGTAAGGGTCGAAAAATAGTTTAGAGATGTAGCCTATTTTAGTAGTGGGGCCCTATTTACAATGAAAACTGTAATGTGCTACTGTAAAAAGTCCATTAAGAAAAATACAGTCCTTAGTAAAGTAATAGGCTATGTGATAACATCATAAAGCAGCAACCACACGCTTTATAGCAGATCAGCTGTATAAGAATATAAATATAAATAAATTATTGTAGGAATGTCATTGAAAACACTTCTATGGGAAGTCTGGGAATGTTATATAAATATCTTAAGATAATAAGCAAGAAAAATAACACTTATAATACTAATAATAAAAACAACCACAATTAATCAAACCAGCATAGCACAGCAACAGCATATTTTATTAGAACTATTTAAGAATATTATTGGATTAAAACAGTCACATCATGCTTTACTTTAAGAATATTATAATTAATTAAGTGAATAAGACTGCATGTGACTTGTATTGCTATGTGTCACTGCCTCTCCCCACCTGTATTAGGGGCAGTTATGTAATCCAGCAGCAACATGTAACAAGTCCACCCAAAATAATTAGCCAGGATCAGTGGAAACACCTCTGCAGGGTGCAGGACCTTTAGTGCATGTGGGTTTTTCTAGGTTCAAAATGTGGTTAAAATACATTCAAATTCCCTGGAAATGATGTGGTTGAAAGAGGGGAGTGGTAGTGAGTCCCTTCATGTAATGAAACAGAATAAAACACAAGTCATGTTAAAATCCGTGCAATGACAAAACCACAAAAAAATACCTGTAGGTCCAAAAACTCTAAACATGGAGAGTAACCTCAGATACCTTGAGGCTGGATATGACAAAACCTCTGTTTTCCCAGCATTACCCTCAAGTAGTCAATTAGTCTTGTACTAACTACTTTAAATCAATATTGATTCTACTGGAAGTAGCATCAGGACTAAACCCTGTACTTGGAAATACAGGTTCAACTGTGCTGACGAAATGTCACTGATGCGGTAGTTCTCAACTGTTTATACTAGTGAATTATTTTCATGCTGCCTCCACAGAGCTAAAATAAAGTGGATGAAGTAAAGCTGTATGAAGAGATTTAGATTTTCCAAAGACTTGTTTGCATTACAAGCTGTTTTCAACAGAGCAGAGCACTCTGCTCAACAAACACAAACAGCAGTCCTGATGCAGGACCCTTCATACTACAGAAACTTGAACGTTGAACAGAAAATAAAGCTAGTTAGATTATAGCCTTTCAACCCAATATTTTTCATGTTACAAGCTTGGTCCTAGAGCTGAAAAGATAAGAGAGTGCCTTAGCATTGTAGATATTTTCTCATACACCAAATTACTAGACACATTGAGACACTGACCTGATGATGGTGGTATATGAAAAGTCAGGATGTTACCAAAGTTACAATTTATACCGAGGGGGACATGAATATCTGTACCAAGGTTCACGGCAACCCGTCAAAAAGTTTGTGAGACATTTCACTTTAAACCTTTACAATTAGGGGATCACTAAAGTCATCTAATTTGAGATATTTCAGGATGGATTGGTCCATAACTTGGCCCGGTCAGTCAGTCGGTAAGTCAGTTGATGCATTGTGAGGTATTGTAAAATCACAATGAACAGAGCTCTTAAAGAAAAATAAGATGGTCAGCATTCAGAGATTTGAAAGATTTGTAACTTCACTTGTAATTTACTTGTGACTTGATTTGAGACTAATTGGTGGTTTAACCAGCCCAGTCTGCACGGGGAGTGACACAGTCTGACTCAATCTCAGCCTGTGAAAGCAGTTAATGTCAGATTTCTCAGATTTGACAAATCTGAGAAACCAACTTATCTTGAGATGTGGGTTTGAGCTTGACAGTTCTTTTAATTACCTTTTTTGCTTAAATTTTGACCTTATCTGTCACAATGAGTCCCCCAACTTTTATGAAGATGCAATACAAAATCGCTGGTGTACCCCCTTAACATCAGTGGACAAGTTATTATCTTTTGTATACTTCTGAAGAGCATCAAGTTATATCTTATATGATGACACATACTGTGAAAATTAATGTTTTGAGTGATCCTAAAGGTCTTGGGGGGGTACATGTGCTTTACAGAAGCAATATAAATAGTAGGTAAGTGTTTTAAATGTGGTTACAGGATGTTTTGCAATCAGGAAGTAAGATTTTTTTAGTTTGTTGCCGGATTAAAATGAACTCTTTCGTTTGTGTCTCCCTCAGGGAAAACCCAGTGGCTAAGCACCGCTATTTCGGAGGCTGCCAAGCCAAAGCCTGCATTAATTCCCAAAGCTGAGGTTAACTACAAAGACCAAGATCAAAGACATATCGGATATTTTCTTAGAGTCAGATGCCAAAGGAACAAGGATAATTTATCTCTGACCCCTGCTTTATACTTTATATATGACAGATGACTGTTAATTGTGATTTTGTTGCCCAACTGAATAGCACTGTCTGGCACTGTTTGACTGTTTAAAATCAGATTGAAACAGGAATCTGTGGACTATATAGAGTTCTAACTGGATATAAGGTGCTAATATATTGAACCTGGATAGTGCTGCAGGTCAGCAGTTAGTTCCATTCTGTTAAAGAGCTACGAAAGTGCTCAAACATGGCTATCATGGAAGTGGCAGACATCATTGTTGTAGTGATCTACTTCATCCTGGTGCTGGCGATCGGTTTCCTTGCCATGTTGAAAGCCAACCAAAGCACAGTAAGCGGCTACTTCCTCGCTGGTCGCTCCATGAATTGGGCAGCTGTAGGAGCATCTCTATTCGTTAGCAACATAGGAAGTGAGCATTTCATTGGACTAGCTGGATCAGGTGCTGCCAGCGGGTTCAGCGTTGCTGCATGGGAATTCAATGCTCTACTATTACTCCAGTTGTTAGGCTGGGTGTTTATCCCTGTGTATATTCAGTCCGGAGTCTACACCATGCCAGAGTACCTCTCCAAACGGTATGGCGGGAGGCGACTAAAGGTGTATTTTGCCACATTATCTCTTGTCCTGTACATCTTCACCAAGTTGTCTGTGGACCTCTATGCCGGAGCCTTGTTCATTCAGGAATCTTTAGGGTGGAACCTCTATTTGTCAATTATCCTCCTCATTGCCATGACAGCTTTGCTGACAGTCACTGGAGGTCTGGTAGCTGTCATCTACACAGATTCGGTCCAGGCGTCCCTCATGATCACCGGAGCACTCTGCCTTACAGGCATCAGCCTCTTCAAAGTGGGAGGACTTGAAGGTCTAACTATCTTCTTATTCATTAAAGTTTACCATTTATGCCATGTAATTAATTAAACTACAGTTTGATCTGCACACTATACCGTATGATAAATCATGTCATGCCATGTCATTTAAAGGATTGAGGACCAAGTACATGCAGGCTACTCCAAACATCACTGCCATCTTGCTGTCTTCACCCAACCTGACATATTCTGAATCTTGCCACCACCACCTCAAGCCGAAGCCAGATGCTCTGAAAATCCTTCGAGGCCCGAGGGATCAAGACTTACCTTGGCCAGGTTTCATACTGGGCCAGACTCCTGCCTCTATTTGGTATTTTGTCTCCTGTGGGAATACCCTTACACAAACTGTTTCACTATAGTTATATTGTTAGTTTTAGCCACATTGCTCTGCAACTTGTACGGGCCACTAGCAAGGACTGTTCACAGCAGTGCTTTGAAATAAATGGAAACATTAGCACGCTATTATGCTCAGGAGGAAAATGCTTAGTAGGTATAATGGAACTATGTTTCATATTCACCATATTAGTTCAATGACTTAGCTTGTTAACATTTACTAATTTACAAATGTTAGCATGCACTTCTCTTACAGGTATCTGTTCGAAAACCAAATCTAATGGAAAAGTTCAATTTTGAGCTGCTGATGGCACAAGATGAAGAGTCAGGCGCTCACCAAAGTGATTATAATTCATCCTGAGAGCAACACGGATGTCTGTACTAAATATAATTTGCAATATATCCAATAGTTTTTGAGACATTTCACAAAAAAAGTGAGATTCATCCTCTGGGAACCTCGAATGTCTGTACAAAACTTCATGGCAATCCATCCATTGGTTGTTGAGGTATTTCACTCTGGACCTTAATACTTTGTAGAGGATTTATTGTTAATCTAAGCATCACTGTGTGTTCCAGGTATTGGTGTGCAGATCAAGTGATTGTACAGCGAGTTCTGGCAGCAAAGAACATTGCCCATGCCAAAGGTTCTACTATCATGGCTGGCTTTCTGAAAATCCTCCCCATGTTCATCATTGTCATCCCAGGTAGAGCCATTATTGCTTTTTGAGTGACTTACACTTCATATCTTGACTGTGGACTCATTAAATGATTTATTTATCATCATGATTCCAGGGATGATTTCCAGGATTTTGTTTGCCGATGAGTTGGCATGTATCAGCCCAGAACACTGCATGGAAGTGTGCGGTTCCGCAGCCGGCTGTAGCAATGTGTCTTACCCACGTCTCGTCATGTCAGTGATGCCCGTTGGTCTCCGTGGCCTGATGTTGGCTGTCATGATCGCAGCTCTGATGAGCGACTTGGACTCCATCTTCAACTCAGCCAGCACCATTTTCACGTTGGATATTTACAAGATGCTACGAAAGCGGGTGTCATCCCGGGAGTTAGTGATAGTCGGCAGGTTTTTTGTGGTTTTCATGGTGATCATCAGCTTTGCCTGGGTGCCGGTCATCATCGAGATGCAGGGGGGGCAGATGTTCTATTACATCCAAGAAGTATCAGATTACCTGACTCCACCCATAGCTGCTCTCTTCTTGCTTGGTGTCCTGTGGCATCGCTGCAATGAGACGGGTGCCTTTTGGGGTGGGATGGTAGGGTTTGCCCTCGGAGCATTGCGTCTGGTTTTGGCATTTGTTTACCGCGAGCCTCACTGCGACCGGCCTGATGAGCGGCCATCTTTCATCAAAGATGTTCATTTCATGTATGTGGCGGCCATCTTGTTTTGGGTGTCAGCTTTGGTGACTGTAGTTGTGAGTCTCTGCACTCCTCCACCTGGAAAAGAACAAATCAGAACCACTACTCTTTGGGGGTTAAACAAGAGGGAGAGGCTAAAACTTCAAGAAAAACAAAATACTGGAGAAGACATCAATGCTTTGAAGCATCTAAACCATGCAATCCTAAAAGGAAACAGTTTGCTTGGTAAAGAAAAGTATCAAGACCACCCAAACATGCTCAATGGCAATAACGTAAATGCTCAACCATGCAATGATCATGCTATCACAGCCAGTGACATAGAAACCCACAATCCTATCGAGAATGGTTGCCACTCACTAACTGACCAATCTGACCCTAAAATGGTAGAAAAGGTAGAAGGAAGAGGAAGGAGGGAGGGGGCGGATGAAGAGGAGGGCTGGGAGATGTATGAAGGACAAGTGGAGGGTGGGAGATGTATGAAGGTTTTACATTGGATCTGTGGCTTCCAAGAGAAGCAGCTCAAAACTCAGGTCATTACCATCCAGGAACAGGAGAAGATCTTGGATGAGCTTCTCCATGAACCTCCACAAACCAGGATCATCCTGAACATAGGACTGGTGGTGATTTGCTCTGTCGGGATCTTTCTCTTCATCTATTTCTCCTTATAGGCTTGATTAATTCCAAGCAGTGGGCCACGTTTGTCCATAACCTACAAGCAGGAATGGTCTACAGGTAGGCCATATTCACTCTTCTTAAAGGTGCAGTATACAATTCTAATACATGTCTTTTGGTCAGATTTTTATAATATCTTCTCACAGTCTCCTAGGTGTCTGTTCTGTGTGTGTGCTGAAAAAAATCAGGTGTACCCTGCCCGAGCCTCACAGCACTATTCAAGCCATGACTTAAGTGTTGGATAATGTTAATTTACTTGCCCACGTTTATAGTTTTCTAAAATATGCTTTTGTTGTGATGATCGCTTCACCGAGCAGCCACAACATTATGACCACTGACAGGTAAATTGAGTAACACTGATGATCTCAATACCATGGCACCTGTCAGTCGGTGGGATATATTAGGCAGCAAGTGAACATAGTGTCCTCATAGTTAATGTGTTAGAAGCAGGAAAAATGGGCAAGCGTAAGGATTTGAATGACTTTGCCTGGGGCCAAATTGCGATGGCTAGACGACATGGTAAGAAATATACTCAGGAGTAGGCTAAGGAACAACCTGTTGAAAAGGTGTTTTTTTTTTATTAGCACTTTTTGTATGTTCTGAAATGTATTTTGTAGTTGGAGGGGGGTGTTGTGAACGCTGTTCAACAATCTAGCAAGCACTGAATGAAAAAGTATTCCTCTTTTAATAGGGAACTATCAGGAACCCCTTCAACAGTACAGAGGTCCACAAACGCCTGCCTTTAGGAGATCAGTGCAAAAATTGTCGTTATGGTGGTGGTAGTTAATTACATTCACCGACAAATTGGGAAAACACCCAGGAAAACTTTAAAGTTTATATTTCTATTTAATATGCACTTAATCTACATTAATAATCACATCATAATCCTGTTGCTTTGACTAGACTGGCTAGCAAGGGGCCAGTGTTGGGCAAGTTACTCAGAAATTGTAATATATTACTAGTTACTTATTACTCCTTAAAAAAACATTATTCTAACATTGGACAGGTTTGTGCAGCGGTGTTCACGAGAGCGAGGGAGAGAGAGAGAGAGAGAGAGAAAGAGGGAGCGAGCCAGGAAGTGCTGTACGAATATATGCTCCTCAATACAGCTCCTTAATCAAAAATGATTTTAAGCCTAGTAAAAATTTGGAAAATCAATATGTGGCGGTCCGCATTGATAATTATCCAAATTATAAGCTAATTTTGACACTGCTGTCCCTACCACCCCCCTTCACCCCCAAACAATGTAGTCTCCCCTGACTTTTTAACTTACATCATACCACCAGCAGCAAGAAGTGTGGTTGTTACAAAGCATTTAGCCTGGGCCTAATGTAACACAAGCGGCTGAAATTAAAAAAATAAAGCAAATAAATTCCGACTTTTAAACAGCTGTTTTACTGCACATGTAGCCTATTTAATAATAATAATAATAATAATAATAAATTGAATTTGTATAGCGTTTTTCTCGAACTCAAAGTCAGGGGGCAGTGAGGTATGAAGGGGCCAGGTGGTGAATGGCTTTGTAGGTAAGGACCAGGATTTTGTATGTGATCCGGTGAGAAAAGGGAAGCCAGTGTAGTTGTTTTAGGACTGGAGTGATGTGGTGCCAGGATTTGGAGCGGGTGATGAGTCGTGCGGCTGAGTTTTGGACCAGTTGGAGTCTTTTTATGTAGGTTGAGCTGATACCAAGGAGTAGTGAGTTGCAGTAGTCCAGCCGTGAGGAGATGAAGGCGTGAATGAGTCTTTCAGCAGCAGAGGGTGTGAGTGAGGGTCTGATTTTGGCAACGTTGCGAAGGTGAAAGAAGGAGGTTTTAATGACATGACGGATGTGGGGCTCAAGGGAGAGGGTTGAATCAAAAATCACACCGAGGTTGAGGGCCTGGGGAGATTGGGAGACAATGGTGCCGTCGATGGTGAGAGTGGGGTTATTGGCTTTGCTGAGAGTGGATTTGGAGCCTATGAGGAGGAATTCTGTTTTATTGCTGTTTAGTTTGAGGAAGAGCCTTGGGGAACGCCTTGGGTGACAGAGGTGTGGTTATGAAGCGAGATGAAGTGGGATCTGTTGGAAAGGTAGGAACAGTGCCAGGTGAAGGCAGTACCTTTCGATAACAAGGTCTTTGAGTCTGGTGAGCAGGATTTTATGGCTCACGGTATCGAAGGCTGCACTCAGGTCGAGAAGAGTAAGGATGTTAAGGGAACCGGTGTCAGCGGAAGTGAGGAGGTCGTTGAAGATTTTGAGGAGAGCAGTTTCTGTGCTGTGGAGGGGGCAAAAACCAGATTGGAAAGGTTCAAATTGGTTATTGGCATGAAGATGAGTTTGTAATTGTGAGGCGACTATACGTTCAAGGGTTTTAGACAGAAAGGGGAGGTTGAATGTTGGGCGGTAATTATTAAGGGAAGAGGGATCCAGACCAGGTTTTTTAAGGACTGGGGTGACAGCGGCAGTTTTGAAAGCCGAGGGGACAGTTCCAAGGGACAGTGAGGAGTTGAAGAGGTTAGTGAGGTAGGGGGAAAGGACGGTGTAGTGAACAACGGTGTGGATTTGTGCATTTTATATTGAATAAACTTGGAGCTACTCTAAATTCCTTTCTCCTCCCCAGAGAAGAAGGGGAGGGGTCAAAGTTGCTTTCTCTAAGTGCTAGCCCCACCATAAAACTGGCACCTTTTTGATTCCGAAGCTGATAACGCGGGGCCTGACTGTTAAACTGACAAAGGGACACGAACCAGCCATTGGCATTTCCCTGAACAGCCTATCAAAACTGGCCCCCCACACATGTTTCCGTGGCAACTGACCTTATTCTTTGTTTTATTACCACATCAAAGGGATACTCCTTGTCTCACCTAGGTGTGACACAATCCAGGACAGCTGAACTTTGAATGGCTAAGGACTGCAGTCTCCAAAGACTCAAAGCATTTAATTAAGTTTAATTAAATCTTTAGTTACCTGATTACGTTTGCCTCTATTTGAGTAGTTATGTTAACTGTTGTTGCTATCTGTTGTTGATATTAGTGCTGAAAAGAAAGTTACTTGTGCAGTGTTTTTATTTTCAGCAAGACACTCCTTCATCTAATGTAATCCAAGCTTTCCTCATGTAACCTGAGCTCCCCCAAGTGGACGAAATAAGTATTACATGCCCTCGTTGGAAATGCCGTTAAATGTATAAATATCCTGACCAATAATGTGACAATTGTTTCCTGTTACCAAATGCTTAGAACAGTACAACCGTTCAACCATTGAGGTTCGATTGTGGAAAATATTTGATTATAATACGCGCAAATAGATTTCTTTTTAGACATTAAGTTTAGAAAAGCAGTCCCTGGGAAACCTGAGACGCCCCCTGGGGAACCACGCCCCAGGCAACAAAAGAGCGACACGCGACCTGCTCGCTCTTCCCTCTTCCCTCTTCCCCGCTCTCTTCCACTTCTTCCACTCTGCCCTCTGGATGCTTCGGCACGCGCGTGGCGTGCCTCGCCAGGCAACATGCCCAGACTCGGCCAGCGAAACAAACAGGCCTTTGTTCGCCTGAAGCTACACACCTGAAGTGCCGAGACATCGATCTGCCTTCAGTTTGTTTTATTTTCTTTATTTCTTTTGTTTGTTAAAGTTATCAGTCCGTTAAGTTACACTGGGCTAATTCAGGAATGACCAAGTTCCATTTTAAGCCTTTTTCGTCGAGCCAACTTCACCGAGGTCAGACCAAGCCACGTGGTCTCGCCAGCTACAACGAAGGAAACCTGAAAACAGCCGAATTGCCAGACGGAGGAGGCGTTTTCAATCAGACACGGAGAACCCCGGAGAATCCCTAGCAAAAAGCCAAGATCGGGCAGCTAGCGTGGGACCCGTGCAACAGGCCAAAAGCAGGATGTCGACAAGCAGTAAGTCTTAACACACGTTCTGTGATCAGATATGTCCATGTTAACTCCTAAAATCATAGCATTAGTGTACTTTCATTAGCTCTTCTATGCCGTATGAGTCAAATGCTTCCCACAATCGAACCTCCAGGCTCATTGTTCAGCAAATGTTTATGTTCCCGGTATCCAACCATCTTTTTATCACCTTAGTTAGAGAATAAATTCACTGTAATATATTCAAGAGCTGTGTGTGTTGCCTATTTCTAGTCCCTGCCAAGAGAATTGACCCTTTAGATATGAGACTGACTGACTAGTAATAATTGTATAATTATTAAAATTACCTAGAGGTCCGGAGACTCTAGGATTATAACAACTCCGGTGGTGCCCTGAAATAAGGAAAATTTAGATTTTATGAATATTAATTCATAATTGGGTATCAATTCTCATAAATTTATTAAATTGCATGACTAAAATTTAGGTCTGCTACAACGGGGAGGCATGACTTCAAGAGTGGAGTAGGGAGGGAGTCAAGTGAGCAGGTAGTGGGTTTAGAAGAGCTGATGAGTTTAGAGATTTCAGGAGTGGTGACCAGGTCAAACTGAGAGGAGAGGAAGGCAGTGTGGAGGAGAAGGAGGGAGGTCAGGCGGGATAGGGGGAAGAGGGTCCGTGGTAGTTGCTGGAGTAGATACTGGGAGGTCAGATGCAGGGGATAGAGATTGATAAATAGTGTTGATTTTATCAGCGAAAAAGTGAAGGAATGTGTTGCAGAGATCCGGAGTAGAGGTAGGGAGGGTGTTGGTCCGAGGCTTGATGAGGTTGTTCATTGTGGAGAAGAGGGTTCTGGGGTTATGACAGGGGTTGGTGAATATGGAGGAGAGGTAGGCAAATTTGGCAGCAATGAGGACATCTTTGTAGGCAATGAGGTGGAGTTTATAGGCTTCATGGTGGACTGTGAGAGATGATTTTTTTGTCAGACGTTCAAGTTGGCGGCCAGTTTGTTTCATTTCCCGGAGTGCAGGTGTGTACCAGGGTGACGAGGTGTTAAAGGAGACGGTTTTTGTTTTGAGGGGGGCCAGAGTGTTAAGGGAGGTACACAAAGCAGAGTTGAGGTGGTTTGTGAGATCATCAGGTGAGGTGAGGGTTGAGTCCAGGTGAAGAGTTGTGGAGAGCAGGTCTGAGAGTTGATGGATTTAAGGTTGTGGAAGGTGATTTCTCTAAGGAGGTGGGGGCGTGCGGCTGGAGAAGGAATGGTGAACCGTATCAGTTTGTGATCAGAGAGGGGAAAGAGGCATGGATGGAGGTCGAGCACTGGTAGGTTAGTGGAGCAGACCAGGTCGAGTATGTGTCCTTTGTCATGGTTGGGGAATGTGACATGTTGGATGAGCGTGAAGTTGTCCAGTAAGTTGGAGAATTCTGATGACAGCTTGCAGGTAGGGGAGTCTATATGGATGTTTAAGTCACCAAGTAGGAGCAGACGTGAAGAGAGAGATGAGGCTAGTGTGAGGAGTTCTGTAAAATCAGAGAGGTAGGAAGGGTTTGATTTAGGTGGCCGGTAGATGAGGATAACTGTCATAGAGGAAAGAGCTTTGAAGGTGAGATATTCAAATGAAGATATTGAGGGCAGGGTGAGTTCAGTGATCCGGAATTGTAAATAACGGCGAAGCCACCTCCACGACGGGAGGGGCGGGGTTTGCAGATGTAATTGTAGACAGTGGGGGATGCTTGGTTGAGAGAGAAGAAGTCATTGGGTTGTTGCCAGGTTTTAGTAAGCAGAAGGTAATCCAGCGTGTTGTCAAGGATTAGTTCATGGAGGGCAGGGGCTTTATTGTTAATCGATCGGGTGTGACATGAACAACAAAGTCCAGTCCAGCTGAGCTGCCGCATAGTCGTGGATTTACGTCAAGGACGGTGCGTTCAGTAACAAGTAACGCAGCGTTACTTGCCTTAATAACTAGTAATAATATTACCGTTTTAGAAAAGTAATTAGTTACACTACTTAGTTACTGGGAAAAGTAATATTATTACAGTATAAGGTATCCAAGGGCTTTGGTATTGATCTAGTGCTTTGTATATTAGCAGCTGCTCAGCCTGCGATGCTTCGAATTATACAAAATAGAGTGTATTATGTGCTCAGGGTGTTTAGAATTTGCTTTGCTTTGTCTCTGGAATTATCTACCCATGTCCATACGGACATGAGATTTGAATTTAAAACACAAAACTTGCTTTGCAATAATGTTTGACTGGAGTTTTCAGGAGAGTGGACTGTTACAGGAAATGCTTACTATATCCTATAGCGCTTTCTTTTCAGTCTCCATATTTGAAGGGGTGGTAATTTTCAACACATAAGAGAGTGTTAGAGAGTAACCAGGATCAGAATCAGAAATACTTTATTGATCCCCGAGGGGAAATTCTTTAACAACTGCAACAGGCTGCATGCACGTTGGCGCATGCACACTAACAGCTTGTTATTATAACGCATGCACATGATACATAATGTTGTACATGCTCTAACAGACTGTTGAAAAGGAACACAACCTGCTCCTACTGCACACAAGGATGTGTTATGAAAACATGCGTTCATTGAGATCTTATCATGTGTTTTTTTTCTACACCTATTATAGAACTGAAAGTGTCTTCCACTTAAATGGTTTAAAACATTTTATGTAATTGTATTACATTCAATGGGATGTAATTATGCATTATGGTGTTGTTAATTTGTAATAACTGATGTTAACGATGGTTTCAGAATCACTTGGAATGAGTTCTTCATTCATTCCTCCTCTCTCGGATTTTGTTTTGTTTTTGTTATTGTAATTGTATTGTAACACTGTGCAATTAAACTTAGACTTAGAACCTGTTCTATGCAAAAGAAAGTGATTAAGTCAAGCCAAATAACTTGAGTGGTATTTCTGAATGTGGCTACTATGAGGATTTTCTCAGGATTAAGCAGAGGTGCCGGTTCTAAGTTGTCTTCCCACATCTGACTGGGAGTTCTTACACCTTGTTTTACACTGTAAAAATAAGGATGGAACTACCAAGATCGGTGTCCTTTGATCCAATGTCCATCCAATCCGATATCTCACCACTGATCACTTTAAGAGGTTTTATAATTTGACTGAAACGATACAAAGTTCTTTAAGTTGGCTGCAAAGTGTTTTTGCAGGTTCAAAAGATGTTTTTGAAGATTGAAAATTTGGTCTTGCTTACAGATTCTTGTATATGCTGTAATATTTCTCCCCCTAACTGAAAAAATGTCTAACCAAAGGGGTTGTTCTGGTCCACTTGGCCTCTGTCCTCTATTAGGATTTGTACATGAGGACTATTATGTTGTCCTTGACAGAGAATGAAAAAATAAATACGCTGTGAATTTTTGTTTGTTTGTTTGTTTATTATAATGACAGCTAGTATATTGTAAGCGAGACATCCAGCAGCCTTAAGTTGCCTGGTGGATATATCAAGCTCACCTCTGACACAGTTCCTGCCACCAACTATACACTGTAAACACACACCCAAAGTAGTCTTTCTTTTCGGTCAGTCCTCCACTTGGTCCAAACTATCTCAACAACTATTGGATGGATTGCCATGATTGTGACCACTGTTAACATGCCGACCTTAGCATTTAGTCCAGAGCATGACTGTGCCAAGTACAGCCTCACCGAGCAACTAGCGTGGCTGTAGACTCTTGTTCCTGTTAATAGGGAACTACAGTGACTTAGTTCTGTATCCAAGGAAGGTTAAAATCAAGGGCTGGACTTGGTATAAGATAACTGAAGACATTTCATCCATTATCCAACAGACTTCTTCAGTTCTGACTAACTGGTAGGGAAACTCAGCTATTTAACCTCTGTGTGGTCATTTGTCAAGAAGATACCACTGGTTCGTTAGTGCTCCTGGCTGTTGTAACGACAGTCGTGGTCGCTGGAGTCATCCAAGGCCAAATTTGAACAACCATCGTTGCCAGCCTCACCTGAGGCCAAAAGAGATTGTTTGTTTAGTTTCCTGGGAAGTGATGAAAGGACAGCATTATAAGTGGGGGATATGTGGTGTCGCAGACCACCTCCCCTGTTAAGCGACGGCTACTCAACCCGGGTGTAAATGGCTTCCTTGACACCTCTTTCAAAGATTCATGTTCTGTCTAAAATGTGGACCTGGTGATCCTCAAACGAGTGTCCTTTATCTGTTAGATGTAGGTAAACTGCTGAGTCTTGACCTGAAGAGTTAGCCCTTCTGTGTTAAGCCATTGCGTTTTTGTAGTGATTGTTTAGGCCCCATCCACACTACTGCGTTGGCAGCGCGGTGGTGCAGTGGTTAGCACTGTCGCCTTACACCAAGAAGGTTGTGGGTTCTCTGTGTGGAGTTTGCATGTTCTCCCCATGTCCGTGTGGGTTCTCTCCGGGTGCTCCGGCTTACTCCCACCATCCAAAGACATGCAGGCTAGGTTAATTGGTGTCTCCAAAATTGTCCTTAGGTGTGGATGTGAGTGCAAGCGGTTGTGTGTCTATGTGTGGCCCTGCGATGGACTGGCGGCCTGTCCAGGGTGTACCCCGCCAAAGTCAGCTGGGATTGGCTCCAGCCCCCCCACGACCCTGTACGCAGGATAAGCGGTTGACGATGGATGGGTGGATGGATGGATGACCTTTTGCTACGTTTGCACCTCCTGTCCAGACTACAACGATGAAAACGAAGACCTAAAACAGAGACCCCGTTTTGCGTTTCAAAACTCCAGAGGGCGTTTTAGTGAAGACGGGCCAAAACGTAGGACTCTAGATACAATGATGCAGCCGCTCATGCTCGGCTCTCTGATTGGGTATTGCAAAGCAGAAACACGATGCTGCTGACCAGGTTTTTGACATCATATTTTTATTAAAATATTCTGTACCGTGCAAATAACACTCATCTGCCTACTGTGCGTTTTCAGTCGTTTTAATGTAGATGGAGATCAACTCAAAAACGCAGCGGAAATGCTGGTGTGGATGGAGATCATATTCATATTCATATTATATCACGTCTTAATTCTCTGTTTGTAAACAAAAACGGAGTAGTGTGGAAGGGGCCTTAGTCTCCCCAACATACAGGTCTTTGCATTCCTCACTGCATTGGAGCGCATACACTAGATTGCTTTTCTTGTGTTTGGGTGTGCATTTTTTGGGGTAGACCAGTATCTGTCTTAGCGTGTTTTTGGGTTCTTAACCATCCTTGGATAACTATATCCCGGATAACCTTCACAGACATTTAGTTCTGTACTTCCATAAAGTTGGGGCACTCGCAAGATAGTGTGACTTTTTCTACCTACAATGTGGGAAAAAAATTCAAAAACACTGGATTCTACATTTGCCATGATGTACCTCAGACACATCTTTTTGTTATTCCTTCCCTGCTTGGCAAACGCCCCTGTCTTTCAAACTCCATGCCCCCAGTTTGTGACGCTGCCTACTTTTATTAAACTGTAAATGTTGGCTGCTTATGACCAGCTGCGTGGATTGTTACTTGGTTACTCATTGGAAATGTAGTTTGTGATAAGTTTATAATAAAATGCAGCACAAGAAGCTGTCTTGGAAAACAACTAAATGTGAATTAAAATTTTAATGTGAATGTAAAATTTCTGCTTCAAAGCAGAAGACCTGAGGCAAGGACACACCATGAAGCAGCAGATGATGGTACGTGAAGCATACTTCAAAAGAAAGCAACACAACAAGCAAACATGCCACCACTCAGTCAGTTAAGATGACATTGACATCCCTTTCCGCAGTGGAAAGTTACAGGCTGGAAGTGGAAAGTTACTGGGTAGACACATCCCACACAACCTCACTGCTAAAAATTACAAGAAGGGTCAGAGGCTTTTTTTCTCTTTTGTATCCTACAATACAGGCTGCTGCACAGTTGCTGTTTTCAGGAAGTGTCACTTGCTTTCTTGATAAACTGATAATCATAAAACAAGACAAGGAAGCACTCAAACTGAATAATGGTGCAAAAGTTAAAATCCTTGGAAAACATGATGTGCAAGTATGCACGTGGTAAACTCAGAGCTCAAATGTGTCTGTTGGAAATAAGTACAGGCTAAGTAGTTTTAACAAGTAGTAGCTCTGTGCTGCTGAATGAGAACCAATGCCTATAGAGCGTACATTTTGCATTGAATGAAATTTTAGATGTGAATGGGCACTTATCTGATATATAATATACAATTATAATATTATTGATTTATTGTTGAACTAATCAATCTTACACCGGTTGTCTCTTAAACTTTAACAGCTATTGAAAAGAGAAATTTTGGTTTCACAAAGTACCAATACAGCATGTAGGCACACATGGTTCATGGAAGACTTGAAACAGCTTTTCTTGTGTTGTTGGTTGTTGAAGAAGAAGGGTGAGCTGTATAAATATTAACTTTCAATTTGACCAAGCCACTTAATGTGTGTGTGTGTGTGTGTGTGTGTGTGTGTGTGTGTGTGTGTGTGTGTGTGTGAGGAAGAGAGCATAAAATAGCAACCCAATGGGACCTGACTAAAAACCACAGAATATGTGTTTGTGGGTCAGAGTTTAAAACCTACAACATGCTTGGAATTCATATGGGGTTTAATTCTGGTTAACCACCACCCAACCCATATGGTGAGCCAGTTGTTGAGGCAAAAGCCAAATGATACAATTGTCGGAAAGCTTTGTGAATGAAAGAGTTGGTGTGACTTGTCAGCAAAACCATCACATGCGCACATAATGGAAAAAAACACCAGCATAACATCTGCTTGAGTCAGCCTTCTTAACAGATTAAAAAATAACTGTCAGAATGCAACCAGAAGCATTTTGTCGCTTCCTGGTGAATGGCAAGGTCTTTCAAACTTCATACCGCCACTTTGTAACAAAGGATTTCTAGCATAAATGTTGTCATAACCTTGCTCAAAGGCCATGACAAAAGTGGGAAAGGCATGCTGCCTGAAGTGCACAATGTTTATTATAACAGAAATAACACTTCAACTGTTGGATGTGTTAGTCAGCAGCATCACTAGGTGTGGATGTGTAAACATGGTGTTAAGTGTTGTAATATAAACGTAAAACAAACATTTAACAAAACCAAAAAGGTGCCACTGCTGGCATAAAAGATGAGAGAGAGACATCCAGTCTAGGAGGTGGGGCTTTTATCTCCGGCGGAGCACTGGGCCCAGGTGTTCCAGATCCGGGAAGGATCACTGCAATAAGCACCTCAAATAGAAAACCACAACTGCAGTGCTGACAGAACACATACACCTTCAAGCCACAAAGGGGCTGTCACAATGGGAAGTCTCCATGGCTAAGATGAGATAACCTTGATAACATCGCTATGACATCACCAGGTAAACTGACCTTTAGGAGTTCCCCTTTAACATGCACAACCTATGAATTTATGGAAAAGTTGTAATGACATCAAGGAAATAAAAGCAAGCAAAGAATTGGGCATCCCAGTTAAATGGTTCGAGACCCATAATCCAGCTTGAAGGCTTTGTGCATGTCATCACCACCTCTGTACCTGTGTTAACTGTCTGTCTGTCAAACTGTAAAATTAAAGCAACAATGCCAGAAAAAACTTTATTTAAAGAGAGTGTAGAAAAGGCTACACCACAACAATCCTCCTTCTTTCTTTATTGGTGCCACCAAGGTCGCTTCGGCTACACTGATATCATGAAGAATATTATGCTGGAGTGACCTAAAACTCGGAGGAAAATAATTTCCAATAATTTCTCATAATTTCAAAACAATTTCCTTGAAAGTTTCCTGCAAAGAACTGTGTAATTTTAGTGCTTACAGGGAAAGTTGGAATTTACTTGAAAGAACTATTTAATCATTGTTCATTTATTTTTGGAAACTATAAATTTGTTGAATTGCATGCTTGCTTGTAGACGAAATTCAACTTTTTACACATTCTGATGTGTTTTTACTCTAATGAAGTGATGCTCTTATCTTGAAAGATTAACTGCTGCACCTTTATTAAAAGCTGTGCTTCAGATCCAGTTCATAATGTTAGCCTAGCAATTAATTTGTGTTAATTAAGTGGATGTGTACCAGTTTAACACTGTCTGAATGTTACTAAAATGAGCACCAAATTACATAATTCTTTCTAGGAAATGTCTTGGAAATTATTATAGTATTAGTATTACACAATTAGGACCTATAGAAACGCAAGTTGTTATCTCTGTCATCTAAACTGTGTGTAGTGCTCAATAAATTATCTTTGTTCTTTGAAATGCAAAAGAAAGTGATGTCAGCCATCTCACTTCACAGTTGCAAGCCAAGGTGGGTTAAGATAAGATATGATAAGATATACTTTATTGTCCCCGAAGGGAAATTTGTTTTGGACTTTGGAGCTTTACAAAGACAACACAAAATACAGAAATAAACATCTCTCAACACATACTCTCAAACAACACAGCACATGCTCTCATATACAGTAGACAGGTCCCTATATAGTAAGCACATTAACTCCTTCTTCCAATGGCAACATCCCTGTCGGCTGCATTCCCCGCAAATGTAGCACAACCCTTGTACAA
Organism: Micropterus dolomieu; assembly: GCF_021292245.1. Lineage (NCBI taxonomy): Eukaryota > Metazoa > Chordata > Actinopteri > Centrarchiformes > Centrarchidae > Micropterus > Micropterus dolomieu. Next base: position 12,115,288 of record NC_060150.1, on the reverse strand, counting down.
TGAGATATCACACACCCTATTAAAACAATCCTAAACTTGAACATGAGAGAGACACACTATTTAAATATGACATCACTCAAAAATAATTGCAGCATTCATCTGCTGTGCGTATAACTCACGCTATTTAATGAGTGATGGACCTGTGACAATCTGTTAGGCACAGTGACTTTAATAATGCTATATAATGCTACTGGTTTTCATTTATGGATTCGAGTTTCATTTAGAATTTGTCATTAATTTCAACTTAATTGGCGGCTGTCAAAATATACAGATTGCATGGGCGTGTACGCACACTTTATATACTTTAACATGTCAAACATGACAGGAGTAGAGGAGACCGGGGGCAATTGTAACATATTTTACAATTTCCTTAATAACTCACAAACTACTTGAGATACACTAGTCATTGGCGGGGGCAATTGTAACAGTGTGCGGGGGCAATTGTAACACTGAAAAATAAGTCATATTAACCAACTGCATCTCAAGTAAAAGCCTAGGCTAACTCAAAGTAATTACTTTACAGCTAATAATGTTACATAAGAGTTTTTAAAGGGTTCAGATTATCTTAGATGTCAGGCATCCTCTGCTCTCTCTAACTAGTGAACTAATCATTCTCTTTGGTTTTGCTGGGTCTTATACCATCAACTACTTTAAGTCCACTATACAGACAAACTGACAATGAAAGGAACTTTACTTTTGCAGACTT
>NC_060150.1:12103401-12114482 GCF_021292245.1 Micropterus dolomieu | reverse complement strand
TGTTAACTGTCTGTCTGTCAAACTGTAAAATTAAAGCAACAATGCCAGAAAAAACTTTATTTAAAGAGAGTGTAGAAAAGGCTACACCACAACAATCCTCCTTCTTTCTTTATTGGTGCCACCAAGGTCGCTTCGGCTACACTGATATCATGAAGAATATTATGCTGGAGTGACCTAAAACTCGGAGGAAAATAATTTCCAATAATTTCTCATAATTTCAAAACAATTTCCTTGAAAGTTTCCTGCAAAGAACTGTGTAATTTTAGTGCTTACAGGGAAAGTTGGAATTTACTTGAAAGAACTATTTAATCATTGTTCATTTATTTTTGGAAACTATAAATTTGTTGAATTGCATGCTTGCTTGTAGACGAAATTCAACTTTTTACACATTCTGATGTGTTTTTACTCTAATGAAGTGATGCTCTTATCTTGAAAGATTAACTGCTGCACCTTTATTAAAAGCTGTGCTTCAGATCCAGTTCATAATGTTAGCCTAGCAATTAATTTGTGTTAATTAAGTGGATGTGTACCAGTTTAACACTGTCTGAATGTTACTAAAATGAGCACCAAATTACATAATTCTTTCTAGGAAATGTCTTGGAAATTATTATAGTATTAGTATTACACAATTAGGACCTATAGAAACGCAAGTTGTTATCTCTGTCATCTAAACTGTGTGTAGTGCTCAATAAATTATCTTTGTTCTTTGAAATGCAAAAGAAAGTGATGTCAGCCATCTCACTTCACAGTTGCAAGCCAAGGTGGGTTAAGATAAGATATGATAAGATATACTTTATTGTCCCCGAAGGGAAATTTGTTTTGGACTTTGGAGCTTTACAAAGACAACACAAAATACAGAAATAAACATCTCTCAACACATACTCTCAAACAACACAGCACATGCTCTCATATACAGTAGACAGGTCCCTATATAGTAAGCACATTAACTCCTTCTTCCAATGGCAACATCCCTGTCGGCTGCATTCCCCGCAAATGTAGCACAACCCTTGTACAATGAGATATCACACACCCTATTAAAACAATCCTAAACTTGAACATGAGAGAGACACACTATTTAAATATGACATCACTCAAAAATAATTGCAGCATTCATCTGCTGTGCGTATAACTCACGCTATTTAATGAGTGATGGACCTGTGACAATCTGTTAGGCACAGTGACTTTAATAATGCTATATAATGCTACTGGTTTTCATTTATGGATTCGAGTTTCATTTAGAATTTGTCATTAATTTCAACTTAATTGGCGGCTGTCAAAATATACAGATTGCATGGGCGTGTACGCACACTTTATATACTTTAACATGTCAAACATGACAGGAGTAGAGGAGACCGGGGGCAATTGTAACATATTTTACAATTTCCTTAATAACTCACAAACTACTTGAGATACACTAGTCATTGGCGGGGGCAATTGTAACAGTGTGCGGGGGCAATTGTAACACTGAAAAATAAGTCATATTAACCAACTGCATCTCAAGTAAAAGCCTAGGCTAACTCAAAGTAATTACTTTACAGCTAATAATGTTACATAAGAGTTTTTAAAGGGTTCAGATTATCTTAGATGTCAGGCATCCTCTGCTCTCTCTAACTAGTGAACTAATCATTCTCTTTGGTTTTGCTGGGTCTTATACCATCAACTACTTTAAGTCCACTATACAGACAAACTGACAATGAAAGGAACTTTACTTTTGCAGACTTAGGCCTATATAATATTCACACTTTCTGTTAAACACATATAAAACACACTATTTTATACAAAGAATGTTGGCCTATGTTAATTGGTGATTTGTTTATACTAGAACAAATCCATTTCTTTTAATACACCCTTTTTTTAATATGGTTTTACATTTAAATTTAGTGAAATATGTTTATTTTCAAAACAGACAAACAAGCTGCTTACATTGCGCCATGTAGTCATTTAACACTGTGTTACAATTGCCCCCGAAGTTGCAGCCATGATAAAATCTTGGATGCCTGCTAGCCACAACTATGTAAGCATAGTTTGTTAGTGTTAATTGTTAATCAATAACCTAGAGATAAAATGTATGCAAGTTTAGATTTGCAGTCATCTAAACTTTAGACACCAGAAGAAAAATACTGCACATCCAAAAAGTTACTTTCATACCTCAAAATCAGTATTTTGTTTAAAACTTCTGCTAAGGTGAAATGATCCTGATCCTTTTCCACAGGCAGAGAGAGAATCTTATTGAGCATGTGCAGATTAAGTGTCATCACTGTACCTTGTTTCTGATTGGAGAAATTGAATGTTACTGTCATGAAGCTCTCTGACTCATGTTGTAGTTTTGCCGTTTATTAACAGTAGTAGACATCATTGAACAGGCTACTGTTTAACTAGCATGCTGTAGCTGCTAAAAACATACAAACGAACTCCCAACGTTACCCAGAAGCCCCTTGCTTCACTCCCAACACAAATACTGCTCACACTCTGCAGCAACCTCTATTGTTCAGTGTAGATAGAGCTACATCTAAATCACATCACAGTTACAATTGCCCCCAGTCTCCCCTGCTGCATGTGAGCCATCTGTGTTTTTCTTACACAGGTGTGCACATGTCATGAGAGGCGCTTCATATGTGTCTGTCATGTGAAGAAAAAAGAAAAATACTTAATTACTAAAGGCTATATTCATTTGATTGTGTGTGTTATTTCAATGTGAAGACATGTTTGAAGTTTGGAAGCCAACTGTGGTCCAGAAAGTCCACTCTGATATGATCTTAAAGCAAAAATTAACCCTTTTCATGCCCCTTGTTTATGTCTGCCCCTTTGAGAGTCTGTTCACGCTCAGGTCCTTCTACAGTGAAAGTGTTAATTGTTAAATATTGCCCTTTCTTGAACACATTGCACTCTGGTTAAAGTCAGAAATGTCCTTCTACAGTTGTGTCATGTCTTACAATAACTTTTATTTCTATTTAGCATTTAGGTCTTAAAACATGAAATCAGAGGGTCTTCAACATTTAAATAAACTCACGTTTTAAATATTTCCTGTTAGTGTTATTTCCAAGTAAAGTGAGACCTTGTTTCTATTTTTGTGTCTGAGCAATGATTTGTATGAAGTAACTGATTTTTAGTACTGTGTGACTGTGACTGACTGCAAATCAAATTCTCTACAGAGGTGCAAGTAGGAAAAACAAGTGTTGCTCTTTCAACTGGTTCTGTTTGCTTAGAATATAAAATTAGTTGAAATATAAAACAATAAACTGAGGGCAAAGTGAAGCAACATAGTGGAAAAAGTCATTACTCATTTCCACCACAAGTGGGAAGCCTCACGTCAAACCTACTCACAACACTGACAGACCTGAGATCCTGACATGAACGGGGACTTCATAAACTGCACTATGCTAAGCTATATATAGCTGTGTTAACATGCTATAAAAGGCTATAGACTGGGGAGTGTGGGTTTAACAAGATTCCAGACACAACACGTTCAACAATTTTTGCAAACTTTAAAAAGGCAACTGAACATAGAAAGAAGATTATTGATAATCTACACTGTTCCACTGGGTTGCAGTCATGGACATAACATCCATGGGTCAATATGCTTGTACTGTAGCGGTGATATCGCGACAAACTATGACTAAAGTATCGCGATGTCTGCATTAATAACATTTCAGATGCGTCTGTCAAGCTAACTAGCGCTAGCCCATCGGATATCCGGGAGTAAGGAGAGTTGACATATAGAAAGGTTGACATATTTTTTATTTTACATAAAGGACATGTTACCTGATAATAGCTCAAATGTGCGATATATAGTTAAAACTACATGCGCTAAAGTTTAGTAGTTATCGCTTTACAGACTACATTTGGTGCAAATTATAGCTAACATTTGACACGTTTGTGGACTTTTATATTGGCGTTACCGGATGTTGTTCCCTGTGTTATTCAGGCTGGCTTCACTACTGCATGACGCTCAGCAGCTTGAAGAGCAAGCCGACATCAGCTGAGTTTGCATGAAGTACCATCCTTGTAGCTAAAATACAGGAATTTACCACCACGTAAAATTCAACAATAGCATTTTACAGAGTTACGAGTACCTGTTAAGCCAATGAAATAACTGTCATCTGTCGTAACCACAGAAACAGGAAAGAGGCAAAGGGAAAAATAACATTACATCAAACCCGGCAAACAAAGAGGTCCTTTTTTCAACGACAACATTTTTCCTCCATATTCTATAGTTATGAGTCATGTGGCCGTCGAAAATGTCCACGGTCTAGAGCAGCAGGTAAGCCGCGTCAGTTTAATGTGTGTTGCAGCGTCAGTTGGTGAAATTTGTTATAACGTCAGGGGTAAATGTTAGCTTGCCGGCTAGCTCAAAAACACAGCTAACACGATGCTATCGTGCGAGCTAGCTAGCTTGCGTTGGGTGCGCTTCATTTCTACATTGACATGAACAGTCACGCGACCATGAGCGACTGCGGGGCGAGGAGTGTGACGTTAGGTCAATGGGAACGAACCATACGACGTGGAAAACATTTAAGGTCCTTGTTTGTCGGATTGTAGCTGTGTGCTACATCAAGGCATTGTCCAAATTATTTAAGGAAGTTGTAGTCTTATTGTTAAATGTGACAGTTCGCTTAGACTGTGGACAAACTGTTAAATTATGACCGAGCCAAATGACCAATTACGCCCGAGGGGTGCCGTCGGTTTCCCCTTGTTGCCATATGAAACGCACCCATTGCTATTATCTTCACTGCGTTTGTCTTGCAGCTTGACACAATAATAAAATGGAGGTATGCGGAGAGGGAGCTAGCGGGGCTGACAGAAACAATGCGGTGTTCGACGCTTTAGCCCACTGGCTTTCAGATAAAACGGAGTATCGTTATTGCAGTTTTCATGCTTGTCTTGACTGCGTCCCGCTTAAAAAAAAGAGAAGCTTATTTCTTCTGCGTCACTGGCAACGTAGACTAGCTGAGTCTGACTGGTCAGGCAGTTGGCTAGAAACAGAAAAGTACTGTATGTTCTCAGTTGATATTTTTGAAAGGTCTAACTGGCAAATGTGTGAGGGAGTTGGATGCGCAACTCAGACCACGTTTAAACAAATCCCCTTTTTCGTCTAGGATGCAAAGAAAGCTGCAGTGGGAAGGTTTTTATGCAGAAATCAGATCCCCCTTATCAGCCTACAGTTCACCAATGTTGCTGCAGTGTAGAGCATCCCACCCCAGGACCAAAATTCACTGTCTGTAAATATAAGAATTAAATCCAAAGTTATTTTCTGAACAGCAGTTAGACACTCTCTGCTCAGAGAAAACTGGACAAAACAACATCAAATATTTTCCCTCTCATCACTTTCCTATCCTTTGTAAAGTTGCTCAGACCAGCTGTGTGCAGTTTGCTGATATATCTATAATAGGATTTGTGTGTGTTGAGGTTTTGTGCAGAGTTGACTGGTGCTGAAATGTAAAAAAGCCAAGAATATTTCTGTGCGCTCTTTCTTTAAATTGTGACAGTTTAGCAACTGTCTAGTGTCTGTAAGCAAAGTCTTCATCTAGCTATTACCGGGGGAAAAAAAAAAAAAACCTTGTTTGCTTTAGTTCTCAGGTTTTGGTGTCACTTGCTGCAACAAGGATGGAGATTTGTTCTGCTGAATGTGGTTTTCTGACAGTTTGTCTCTGTTTCTCCAGCTCGCTGTCCTAGACTTAAGTTCAGCAGACGGACAAGGTGGAGGCACTAACAGTAAGCAGCCAACACGGTTTTTAAAAGAGTTATGAATGTGCATAGACACTCACAAACCTGAACATTGCCTCGACAAGTATTAAAGCACGGGAATAAGACTGGAGATGTCATAAAGACAGCAAACAAGGAAGTGGTCCATAGAGAATAAATTGGGAAGGACAGGGATGTTGACCAAAAGACAACAAAGGGAATATTTTCAATGTCCTTTAACTGACAGAAGTACTAAAACTCCGTTGTTTTTTTTGTTTTTTTAAATTCACACTTATTTGTTCACTACTAATTTCAAATTAGTACAGTTTAAGTGCGTCACTGACGCAAGTCTAGGTGACGAGTTCGGAAATCTGCATTGGATTTCCATGTTTTCTAGCTGCAGATATGCACCATAGATCAATGAAGGTTGATTATCTGTGGGTGCTTTAGAAGTTTTGAATAATTAAAAATCAAGTCCTTACAGTTTTATAATTCATTAAGTGATGCTGGACACTGTCTCTCTCTGTCTGCAGGGCGATACATTCCTCCACATTTACGGAACAAAGACGCTTCCAAAAATGGTGTGTAGCATCAAGTTAAAGCTGTCCTGTGGAGTTTTCTTTTAAACAAACAAAAAGCGCATTCAGTGTTACTCACCAAAGTACATTGTGTGAACCCTTGAATGTATTTCCTTCCTCATGAAACATTTGCAAAGCTGATTTTCAGAATATTTTGCATTGTTTACATCCATGTTAGCTAGCTAGCAGTCTTCTTCTTCCCTGCCTTTGCTGGCACATGGCTATGGTTCTTCTTGCCATCAACTGTTGATCAGTGGAATAGTGTGAAACCGGTGGCAGGATATGAATCTGGTCACCCGCATGCTTGTGTGTCTATGCATGCATGATGCAAACCAAAAAGTGGGGACCCACTTTGCTGCGTAATGGAACCAGTGGTCATAAACTCCACAGGGTACCTTTATTAACTGCACTTGTGACTGATTAAAAAAGACTGCTCAAACATTGTCTTCCTGTCCAGTAGGAAATGCCTTTGCTGCTGGTCGACAGGGTGGCTACACCATAGCGCCCGCAGCCAACTGTAAGTTGCTCTCTGAACTTCTACTAAACTCTGCATTTGCAGTTCCCTACCATGCATTGCTCATTCATCAGTATGTTTTATGTTTTGTTACTCCTCCTCTTCTCTGTGAAGAAGTGCGTGTTAAGTAATCTGTGACCTTGATCAAGCACTTAAACAGTAATATTAGCACTCTCACAGCATCTCATGAGTAATAATCCTGCATACATTGTGTTTCATGGCGTATTATTGCCTTCCCTCTGCAGATGGTTGGGATGGGGGGCGCAACAACTTTGTTAATGGCTACCATGACAACCGTATGGCTGGCGGCAACTCTTTTAACCGTGGCCCGCCTCGCATGGAGCGTGGCCGAGGTGGTGTTGGGGGAGGTTACCGCGGCAACAGAGGCGGGGCCTTCAACCCGATCAACCCAGCGCAGCCGATGGGCTTCGCTGGCTACGAAAATAAAGGTGGGATTTGGTTTTACTGCATGAAACCTAAAAAATGTTTTCTTATCCTGTTGCACCTTGTCTGTGTCTATACGCAGGGTGTCCGCGGGGTCTTAAAAAGTCTTAAAAGGTAATAAACCAATTTTGCGAAAATTAAGGCTATTAAAAAGTGAAAATCCTGTTTGTCCAAAGGTTTGTTTGCTAAAAGTGTAGGTGAACGTATTTATTTATAATGCATAGACAAAAATACTAGACAGGCAGAGAGTAGCGACTGTGATTCCTTTCTGTAACGTTAGGCGCAGGGATCTACCGTGCACCTATTTCACTCTTAAACGCTCCAAAAAATAGATCTGTGCGAAACCGGAATATGATTTAGCAATACAACCGACCGTAATCTCCCACCCCGCCGGACCCGCAATGTTAATCGTCCAAAACATAGTCGGAGTGGCGATCAGTAGTAACAGGATTGACACTGCAGTCAAGCCAGCCTCCACTTCGAAAACGACAGTCAAGCCAGCCCTCGCGCTGTTTTGCAATGCATGTGTTTTCTAGGCATTACAGTAACATTGTGTCGCAGCACATTTCAAAATAAAAGTGAGCTTCTGCTGAACATAATGCAATTGATGTGGCAGAAACGACTGAATAAATAAATAAATGCTTAAGACACCACAAGTATCTAAAGAAAATATTACATTCTCACAGAAATCTTACTACATTCAGCCAAGATTCGAATTCATGTAAAAAGAAAACCTTCTGTTTCCACTAACTCATTTCACTTCACAGTGACAGCAGACCACCTCAGGGAGACCCTTTGTCAATATCAGAGCAATCTGATGTAGGTTTTTAAAGTTACAGCACTTGAAAGTGTCCTCTTCAAGTGACCACCAGAGAATAACAGTCAGCCAATATCAAAGCAGTCTCATGTCCATTTTCAAAATGTATACACATTTAAACATTTCCGTGTATATATATATATATATATATATATGTGTGTGTGTGTGTATAGACAAAATATTAAACATCTTTATAAAATAAAAGTAGGCTATGTGTATATATTACAAAAAAAATATGTAATTGTTCAGAATGTGCATATGTGTGTATCTTGGATCATTTCTTTATTCCCATTACTTCCTTGTCCATACAAGATATATTGGTGCGATGTATTACAGGCACACAGAGCAATTCCACTTTGATTTTCTCGCTTTCTTCAGGTCTCTGGTGTCCATAGCAAGGCACTGCTCATGGAACCACCTTTCACACAAGTCACATTGGATCTACAAAGGACAAGGTTAAAATTTCAAAGATGATTGTCAGGGTACTCTCACAACATAAGACCTTTTTCAACAAATGAAGAAAACAACATAGCCCCAGTCTCTGTTCACTGTTACACACACACACACACACACACACACACACACACACACACACACACCTCTGCTCATACTAGATTTCCATTTCTACAATAAACAAGTCACAAGAACAAAGACTGTGACAGTGTCATTGGATTGGACAGATTACCAACATCATTAATTGTTCTAACTGGACAAACTGTGGAGGTGGACAGCCACAAAAGAATCATCCTGATAATTCATTCATTTTAATAGAGGTCTGAAGTTTGCTGATCAGAAGCCAATACCTCTTTTATAGGCCTACTAGTAGTCCACTGTGTTGGCCTCATATGGTTTTTACCCCTTTCTGTCTTTCATCTTGGTCAGCTGGTTGTTCTGTTGTTCTGTTTCTAAGCTTCTGTAGGCATAGCCCTCAGGTTCCCTGCTTTTACTGTCATGTTACATTATAGGTCTACTGTTTTTTAATTAAGTTATTTCATCTGTATACCTCCAAGGATGTCAACATATGCGACAATAATATATCAACGTTACAAACATTGAATTACATTTTGACTGTGACGAAATTTGTAGTTCATTCATGATACACACACAACATATATTCAAGTGTAGGCCTATATTAAAATATGGTAATATATTAATTAAAATAAATCAATATATAGGCTACAATTAGGCTATTTATATAGGCTACATAAATAGCCTACATACACGTATACATCCATCTTGACTGCGCTTGAGCACCAAGAGTAATCGATGTAAAAACACAGAGTCGACCTCCTCTCACCTTGCTGGAGTCTTGCACTGAAATCTTTAATTTGGCTCATGGGCTGCCTCTTGCCGTCCACTGCTGTATGTGAATCAAATGTGAGGCCACATTTTGAACAAAAAGCGCAGGTTGGCTTCACATCGGCCCCTGTGAAAGGGCACTAAACTAGAGTTTTTAAAAGTTGAAACAGGAAGTTTTCTTTTTACGTCAATTTAAATCTTGGCAAATAGTGAAAATATTACACACTTTCAAGGGCTGTAACTTTAAAAACCTACATCAGATTGCTCTGATACTGACAGAGGCCCACCCTGAGGTGGTCTGCTGTCACTGTGAAGTGAAATGAGTCAGTGGAAACAGGAGGTTTCCTTTTTACGTCAATTTGAATCTTTGTGAATAGGGAAAATATTACACACCTTCAAGGGCTGTAATTTTAAAAATACTACATCAGATTGCTTTGATACTGACAGAGGGTCTCCCTGAGATGGTCTGCTGTCCCTGTGAAGTGAAATGAGTTAGTGGAAACAGAAGGTTTTCTTTTTACATGAATTCGAGTCTTGGCTGAATGTAGTAAGCTTTCTGTGAGAATGTAATGTAATATTTTCTTTAGATACTTAACCATTTATTTATTTATTCAGTCGTTTCTGCCACATCAATTGCATTATGTTCAGCAGAAGCTCACTTTTATTTTGAAATGTGCTGCGACACAATGTTACTGTAATGCCTAGAAAAAAACCACGCATCGCTTAACTGGGCTGGCTTGACTGTCGTTTTCGAAGTGGAGGCTGGCTTGACTGCAGTGGATTAACCCGGTTGGCCGGTCGCTCTGTGGCCACCTTGAACAGCCCCGTTCCTGAAAAACAAGAGCGTGATGCGTCACCAGCAGTGGAATCGGTAAGATAGAAGACAACAGGGAAAATCCAAGGAGCATGTGGGTTTTGGGGAACGTTAGCTGGCTATTTAGCGAAATCGGTGCTTTTTATTGAAACAAATTCAACTTTTCATAAAGCCGATACTCTCGTCAGTATCACTTTTTGTGAACAAATCAATCACAACCTGGATGGAGTGGGATTTTTAAAAAAGCTTGATGTGCTGCAACAAACTTCATAAATGTTGAACTCAGTGTTCTGTATAAACGGTTATGATTATTGATGAGTTAGTAACCTGTCCAAAATCAAGGTTGGAGACTATTATGTAGCCTAGAGCATTTTTCTTGCACAAAGTTAATGAATAAAAAAACAACCCCAAACTGAAACAGCTGTAATTTGAATTAATATTATACTAGTGCTAAGTTATATTCTATTATATTGAATTTAGTAACATATTGAATATATTACCATCAAACTTACAGTTTACTTTGAAATTAATAATATACTTGCAATTTAATGTTATACTACTACAGTCATTTAGACCAGTGTCCTCCTCCAGGTTGTGCCTGTGCTACACCGCCTGCACTACTTACGCTATTCATCACGCAGTTTATTCTCTTCATCTTTGTTCCCTCCTGGCCTATTTGAATTTTGTTGTACTGATCAAGTGGTCGATGAAAGTTATCACACATCATTGCAGGCAAGCTCACCTTATCTAGTTTAAACCACCTAAAACACAAAATCGCACTGTGTTTCACATGATTTGCTGTAATATTGTGTACATAAACGTCATAGCTTATGTAAGTGAGTTGCTTTTCGCAGGAAATCTGACCAGTCCTTCACATAGAAAACTGTTGGCCCATACAGGGTGTTATAGGCAACTGAGAAAGTTGGTGAATGC
>NC_060150.1:12060993-12103381 GCF_021292245.1 Micropterus dolomieu | reverse complement strand
GGAATTTATTTTATTGTTTGGGTACATTATTGTTCAGTGTACATGCTCACATCTGAAACAAACTTTACGTGCTTGATAACTCTCCCACCCCGCAGACATCTACACGTCAATACCGATTTATATTCATAGCGGCAAGTGCTATGTAGCTCCACATAGGGGACACAGGAAGTGACATATAGCACCTTCATGCGGTGTCGGAACCGCGTAGGAAATTCACAGCCGCACCGGCAGAGCTCCAGAATGTGCGACTCGGCCGGCTCACGCGCGGACGCGCTTACAAGTGCGAGGGCCCGCCCAACGCTGCTTGCAGCTTTAATTCTCTTCATCTTTGTTCCCTCCTGGCCTATTTGAATTTTGTTGTACTGATCAAGTGGTCGATGAAAGTTATCACACATCATTGCAGGCAAGCTCACCTTATCTAGTTTAAACCACCTAAAACACAAAATCGCACTGTGTTTCACATGATTTGCTGTAATATTGTGTACATAAACGTCATAGCTTATGTAAGTGAGTTGCTTTTCGCAGGAAATCTGACCAGTCCTTCACATAGAAAACTGTTGGCCCATACAGGGTGTTATAGGCAACTGAGAAAGTTGGTGAATGCTGCAATTTTTAGGTGGCGTTACAACCTGATGACATATAGGCAATAAACATGTTATTAATATTAATAAATTCCTTTTAAAACCTCAAATGTCAATTTTTAAAGGTGTGTGGCTGATTTTAAACAGTTACAGCTCAAAGTGGCGTGGCAGTCTTAAAATATGTTAAAAAGGTATTGAATTTTACTTCAGGATTCCTGTATATACCATGATACGACTCAGCATGCAGGTTATCTATGCAGTCATTCTTTGCATAAAACCATATAGCCAATTTTTAACCGTGTACATCAACAAAATAAAACAAGTAAAATAGAAATACTAATTTATTATTTATACATTGTGCGTTTGTTGAACAAACATGGTGTTTTACTCAGAATAAAATTAACATAAAACAGAAAACTGACAAACATGCTCAATGAAAGCGATTAAACACAGTGATATATAAAGAATGGTCTTTAAATTATAGAGAAGTTTTGTTTTTTTAGGTGACACTGCAGATGATTGCATTAAACTTCTGCAACAATAGCAAAGGTAGTTGTAGCTAGATTAGTTCTGGTTTAGGGTTCCCTAAAACATCAAGTCTAAGTAACTTAATATAAAGAAATGAATTCCAATTTTAGCAATAATGTGGGAGTAAAAAATTGCATTAAAATACACTTGCGTCGAATATGTAATGAAAGCACCATCAATGTACTTGAGATATGTTTTAAGTAAAAGTTGAGTAGTAAAGGGATAAAGCGATCTTATATATTAATTGTTTATCCAAAACTAGAACCAAAGGGAAGCTGAAATGGTGCTGAAAACTCTTGCTGGTCCAGTGACAGTGATGGGGTGGGATTTTGTGGGTCCAAAAGTAAAAAAATAAAAGCTTTTTCTCACTGTTGTTGTGTCCGCACCCTGTTGAACAGTTCACTAATAATACTGTATGAATGAAACTGTCTTCTGATAGTTTTGTTTTCGTTCTGCTGTTAGACACAGGCGGCTGGAACACTGCCAAGGACGCCTATAGCAGTTTTGGCAACAACCGAGGGAAGTCTGCGTTCTTCAATGACAGAGGCAATGCTAACAGAGGAAGGTAAAGAAATGAGACCCAGAGACAGATTGAATAACTACTGCTACAGCACTTTTCCTTTTGTCACTGTACTGAAAGAGATTCAGGTAAAGGGCCCATGTTCAGTATGAAGGCAAAAAGTAAATCTCTTGTGATCCTATCTGTGTGTTACGCTATACTGGTGTACTGTTGAATAAAATGAAGTCGGGGCCGTAGCTTAAAGGACATATATGTTTTAGTGGCGTCTAGCAGTACGTTTATCAGATTGTAACCACTTTCCAAGTGTGTGCTCCTGGGCATGCTCGAACTAATAAACAAGCACTCAGCATCGGCCAAAACCCAAAACAGAGACATAACGAGAGACAGCATCACAGAAAACGCTGGAAACTCAGGTGAAGTCACACTGCAATGCTAGTGTACTATTTTATCAGCTTGTTGTTACCATGGTCATATTATGACAACGTTACACTGACTGCATTTAGCCGACATGATACGTCAGTGTTGTGAATCTCTCATCAGAGAAGCTCCTCACAACTAAATTTATTGGATGATAACGAAAACGGTTAATGAGGTAGACTCAATATTATAAATTAGATTATTGCCACACTATATAACAGTTAGACAGTAAGTAAAGTTACTGTAGTGAATGGGTCTTCCACTGTGTTGTTGTTATGATGCAGTATTGTCTATTAAGTGGGTCATGTAAGTTACAGTGACTGAGAGGTGGAGAAGCTGTGTACCTGAGTATCTGTAAAATGGCTATAAATCTAAATTAAATGTTACAAAGCAAACAGTGGTAGCTAAGGTTAGCTGGCTGCCCCTGCCTGGCATCAATATAGGCTAGTATAAACAAACCAAATCCTAATTTGCTGAAGGGCTTCAACACATAGAACGTTTTTGTTGTTTTTTTATCCTTACGTGGATTTTTTTGTTGGAGTTTGTTTTGTGCAATGAGACGGCCGTGGTTTGGTGCTAGTGGACTCCATTTCGTTAGCTGCAGTGTTGTCTCTGTGTTCTATTCAGATCCAGTAGGCAAGAGGCTATCTAAAAAATTGTGTGAAATGAGATTCAAAAATGATTGCAGTCAGTTGGAGCTCCACGGGTGTGGCATTTGTTGCTGAGAAAACCCTGGTTGACTTTTTGATTTTGTAAGACTTAAGTTAATTCAGATATTTGATATTTAGAGTATTAAAAACACAGTTCCAGCTCAAATGACCCCCTCCCCCCCCCAAACTTTTTTAGGTGCACCTGTACATAGGATGAAATTAAAAACTAGAGAAGAGTCTAGAGAAGTCTGATTTGTAGAATCTGGAAAACATCACACACCTTGTATCAACATTGTCTTTGTGTCGTGCTCAGGTTTGAGCATGGTGGATTTGGTGGTGGAGGAGGAGGGGGAGGAAACAGCCGCTGGGTCGAGGAGTCCCGAGATGAAGGAGACTGGTCCAAACCAACACCACGTAACGAACGCCTTGAACAGTGAGTCTGCACTTTCACTAGTCAAGAGAGGTGTACTCCAGACAAAGAAAGCTGGATAATGTGATGCATTTTGTAGGGTGATCAAGAAATATCAGGGAGACAGTTCACAAGAGATGGTAGCCTTTGTCAGCATTAGACAAATTGTGAATGACGTGGTTGGGGTTTGATTGAGTTCTGTGTCATAGGATAGCACATAATGACACATTTAGAGAACATGTTCAAGATAGCAAAGAAGTGTTGGCTAGAAAGTTGTAACTTTATATTTAAAAGCATTGACATTATTTTCAGGGTGTCCGCAGGGTCTTAAAAAGTCTTAAAAGGTAATAAATCAATTTTGCGAAAATTAAGGCCATTAAAAAGTATTAAAGTCTTAATCGCCATTTAACAAGGTATTAAATTTTGAAGATATTTTTTTCAATGTGAAAATCCTGTTTGTCCAAAGGTTTGTTTGCTAAAAGTGTAGGTGAACATATTTATTTATAATGCATAGACAAAAATACTAGACAGGCAGTGAGTAGCGACTATGTGATTCGTTTCTGTAACGTTCTATTTCACTCTTAAACGCTCCAAAAAATAGATCCGTGTGAACCGGAAAATGATTTGCGAATACAACCGACCGTAATCTCCCACCCCGCTGGACCCACAATGTTAATCGTCCAAAACATAGTCGGAGTGGCGATCAGTAGTAATGGGATTAACCCGGTTCGCTGGTCCCTCTATGGCCACTTTGAACAGCCCCGTTCCTGGAAAAACAAGAGCGAGATGCGCCGCCAGCAGTGGAATCGGTAAGACAGAAGACAACAGGGAAAATTCAAGGAGTGTGTGGGTTTGGCGAACGTTAGCCGGCTATTTAGCTAAAGCTCTGCTTTTTATTGAAACAAATTCAACTTTTCATAAAGCCGATGCTCTCGTCAGTGTCACTTTTTGTGAACAAATCAATCACAGCCTGGATGGAGCGGGATTTAAAAAAAAAGGCTTGATGTGCTGCAACAAACTTTATAAATGTTGAACTCATTGTTCTGCATAAATGGGTATGATTATTGACGAGTTAGTAGCCTGCCCAAAATCAAGGTTGGAGACTATTATGTAGCCTAGAGCATTTTTCTTGCACAAAGTTAATGAATAAAAAAAACAACCCCAAACTGAAACAGCTGTAATTTGAATTAATATTATACTAGTGCTAAGTTATATTCTATTATATTGAATTTAGTAACATATTGAATATATTACCATCAAACTTACAGTTTACTTTGAAATTAACAAAATACTTTAAATTTAATGTTATACTAATACAGTCATTTAGACCAGTTCCTCCTCCAGGTTGTGCCTGTGCTACACCGCCTGCACTACTTACGCTATTCATCACGCAGTTTATTCTCTTCATCTTTGTTCCCTCCTGGCCTATTTGAATTTTGTTGTATTGATCAAGTGGTCGATGAAAGTTATCACACATCATTGCAGGCAAGCTCACCTTATCTAGTTTAAACCAACTAAAACACAAAATCACACTGTGTTTCACATGATTTGCTGTAATATTGTGTACATAAACGTCATAGCTTATGTAAGTGAGTTGCTTTTCGCAGGAAATCTGACCAGTCCTTCACATAGAAAACTGTTGGCCCATACAGGGTGTTATAGGCAACTGAGAAAGTTGGTGAATGCCTCAATTTTTAGGTGGTGTTACAACCTGATGACATATAGGCAATAAACATGTTATTAATAAATTCCTTTTAAAACCTCAAAAAAATCCATCTGATTTAATCAGTTACAGCCAGCTCAAAGTGGCGCGGCAGTCTTAAAATATGTAGAAAAAGTCTTGAAAAGGTCTTAAAAAGGTATTGGATTTTACTTCAGGATTCCTGTATGTACCCTGATTTTACAGCAACAAAACTCAAAATTCAATATTTATAATATAGTGGAAGCATCTCTCAAGCTATGTCTATTATGCTTCGGAAAGTCATGCAGTGTAGCCCTTAACTTACAAAGAGTTAGAATGACCAAAATCACAAGATTAACAATTCATCTATTGTCATTGGACAGAATATTAATTGTAACTCTTATTCGTTTTTTGTCATTTTCTCAATCAAAAACGTTCCCTAGTTTCACAGTTGAAAGTTTGCTGCTTTTCTCTGAGTTAAATAATAAATGCTTTTATATATATTAAACTCATTATCTTTAGAGTTTTTGTAATGTTGGCCGCACAAAACAAGACATTTAAAGACATCACTGTGGGTTTTATGGAATGGTGTTGGACATTGTTTTACTATCTTTTGACGTTTTATAGGTCAACTGATTAATCAAGAAAATAACCGGGATATTCATTCAGAGAGAAAATAATTTTAATTAAAAAATCTGACAAATAATCTTTTTAGCATTGAGATAACAATGATAAGAAGAAGTCATTGTTGAGTTGTCGTTTCTGGACAGTAGACTTACGTGCACTGTGTTTCTCCTGCTTTGCTCCTCTGTAGTGAGTTGTTCTCTGCCAGCAACACTGGGATTAACTTTGAGAAATATGATGACATTCCTGTTGAGGCCACAGGACAGAACTGCCCTCACCACATCGAGAGCGTAAGCTACTGTTTTTAATTAGGGATCCAACAATATTTCATTATATATCAGCTGCATGATTACTTTCCTCTTGTTATAAATGTGTTTGATTGTGTGTCCTGTGTAGTTCCAAGATGTGGACATGGGTGAGATTATCATGGGTAACATTGCTCTGAGTCGCTACACCAGACCAACCCCTGTCCAGAAATATGCCATTCCTATTGTCAAGTCAAAGCGAGACCTCATGGCCTGCGCACAGACAGGTAGGACACACGCATAGATTCTTGAGCTGAAAAATAAAATGATGTTTCTACAAATGGAGATGAATGAGGTTGACTTTGTGTTTGTAGGTTCTGGGAAGACTGCGGCGTTCCTTCTGCCCATTCTCAGCCAGATCTATACTGAAGGACCAGGAGAAGCTCTTAACGCAGCTAAAGCATCTGGACAGGTAAGAAGAAACCCAAAACCAAATAATAATAACCCCAAATAATGGCACTTTATTTCCTCAATGATTTATAATGAACTAAAACACATGGATCAATTGGTATAGGGTATTAAGTCTTTGAGATTAGATAAATAGTTTTTATAGCGTTTTCACTAGACAAACAACAAAAACATTACATCATGTTTAGACAGAGAAGTAATTATTCAACAGTCAGTCAGCAGTTTCAGTTGGTTATATTAATGCTGAAAATGAGCCCCCTCACCCCAGTTTACTTGCTTAGTTTTCTAATTTCCTAACTTTCCTAACCTTTCTAACTATAGGACCATGATTATGTTATTTGATTCCACAGATGCTCAACAATTAAGCCAAGATGGCCAAATATTGCTGTTTAACAAATACAGAAAAAGGTCTGTCCTCAGATGTTCATCAGTGTCTGACTCTGGCAAAGGGGAAAAACAGTAAACTTCCCCAAAACTCTATCTTTATCCAGATCACACACATATTCTGTTCTGTGTGATCTCGTTTTGATAACTGATGTAATATGGTTTTACTTCCGTTAACTGAACCTCCCCTGACACAGTTTGGAGGCCCCCTGAATCAGCAATTAACCACACTAAATAGCTTTACTGGTTTTAATGCAAGGATATTTAACTGGGCACTGTAAAGCAGAAGTATTTAACAAGGTTAAGCAACAATTAAAGAAAAGGCATTAAAATGCTTTTTTTTGTGTAGTAAGGTATAGTATATCATGCTAGACATATATATAATTTTTGTGTTAAGTGTTGACCTGTACTGAGAAATTTTGAGCTCAGTATTTAGTTAAACATGGTTCTCAGCCAGCAGAAAATTTGGGCTCCCTCCTTTGAATTCTTGACGTCACTGAGCTAACCCACAGCATCACAGCAGAGTCAGTGCAGACTGTCAAGGCCTCTCTAGGCCTCCCCTGGACTGTGCGTTGTGTGTTGGTAGGTGTTGTGTGGTGTCGTATGGAGGGAAGGAGGCGCCAGACACTGGATTCGGGATTGTGGTTGAGACCTCCACTGCAACAATCCTCTCTCCGATACACAGCCAATCCTTACAGGGCACGGAAAGTAAACATAAAGCAACATAGCGGCCCCGCCGGAAAGTACTTTACAACTATGGTGTCCTGCAAGGTACAAACTGCAGTAACTGCTGGACGTACTGAGGAATAGACAGCGCAACAGGGACACCTAGGGGCTTATACAGGTAGCTGCTTAACAAAACCATCAACTGTTGTTGGACTGAAATGTTGTGTTGTCATTTTATTACAGGAGAATGGAAAGTATGGGCGTCGTAAGCAGTACCCCATCTCACTGGTATTGGCTCCAACCAGAGAACTGGCACTGCAGATATATGATGAAGCCAGAAAGGTTTCTACACATATGCGCAAGCGCATACATGCACACACAAACACAGTAGCATGGAATGCTAAAAAATAAAGACATGTTAATCCATGTATGTATTCATCTTTTTCTTTGTAGTTTTCCTACCGGTCCAGAGTGCGTCCCTGTGTTGTGTATGGAGGAGCAGACATTGGCCAGCAGATAAGAGATCTGGAGAGAGGCTGCCACTTGCTCGTGGCCACTCCGGGAAGACTGGTGGACATGATGGAGAGGGGCAAGATTGGACTGGACTACTGCAAGTAAGACATAGACAGGAGGAGGGGGTGATGCATAGAACTTAATAAGCAATTTGATTGATTTCTTTAATGGACGATGCCGATGAGAGATTTCTATTTAATGAAATTGCATTCTTCTAAAGATTAATAAGCAGTTTGCTTGATTTAAAGGCTCCAACTCTTTTCTCTTCCTCTGTTTTCATCTCTGCAGCTACCTGGTCCTGGATGAGGCAGATCGTATGTTGGACATGGGATTTGAACCACAGATAAGACGCATCGTCGAACAGGACACCATGCCGCATAAAGGCATCCGACAAACCATGATGTTCAGCGCAACCTTTCCTAAAGAGATCCAGGTATACGTTGTAGCTTTGAAAGAAAAGGACTGTAGAGAAAGCTCATATAGCATTCTTTGATATATACAGTAATCAATTGTTATTCACCATGCAAGACTTCTGGCTATCAAAGTCTTCTAAATGAACACATTTATTTCCTGATCTTAAGTTATGAGTGATACTAGTAAAAAGCTACGGTATCAAATAAGCTCCATCAGAGGTCCCAAATGTCATCAGCATTCAGAATGTCTTGAGTTGCACAGATGAGTGCTATGTAAAAAAACAAAATAAATGAAGTAAACAATGTCAATATTGAAAATAGTAGGAATATTGGAGCTTGATGCTCTAAAGCTGGAATTTGTCTCTACAAATCTACACAAAGAACATTTTAGTTGAATCTTGCCCATCCAGTGTGTAAAATCTACTATTAAGCACCTTCTCTGCACCTCTTCCAGATCCTGGCTAGGGATTTCCTGGAAGAGTACATCTTCCTGGCGGTGGGAAGAGTTGGTTCTACCTCAGAGAACATCACTCAGAAAGTGGTGTGGGTAGAAGAGAGCGATAAGAGGTCATTCCTGCTGGACCTGCTCAGTGCTACAGGTGAGACAGTCCCAAAGATATAACAACTCCTAACCTTTTCATGTGTCCCAACACTACGGGTCTACGACACATCAAACATAAACAGATTTTTCTACATGGGTTTAGAGCTACTGCTAACACAAATACACACACACACTGTGCAGTTTTATTTCCCCAATCCTTTTTCCATTGTCATAGTGTCGTCCTCTCATCTCAGCCAGTGCAATAGTTTGTGTCCCTTTGGTAAATCAGGAACATTAAACACACAGAGTTGGATTTCTACTACTGATTGAGTGCAGTTTACATGTTGGTGGTTTGGTGTGGTTTTATCCCAAGTTATCCCCAGCGAGGTACAGGACAATACAGGAGACAACATAGAGAAACCTGGTAAGATCCTCAATGGTGAAACTCTGTCATTTCATATTTTAAATAATTTTGCTTGCCCTTTTAATGTTCTTTTCTGTGGATGAAGACTCCTTTGTTTATTATTATTCTTTTTGGCTCTGTGTACCATTTCATGGTTCAGGTTTGCTAAGCTTAAATCAAACATGCCTGTTGTGTTATTTTTTTTCTTAGATCAAGAGTATTTTTGTGGCATCTTTTATGTACCGTATGTTGCTGTGGTGTCTTCACGTCCGACCCAATCCTTGATAGAAAGAGTCTGGTTATGTTGTAGTCACAACAGCTAATAAATGTAAATGACATTGGCCCCAATGCCCTTTACTTTATAATCAGGTGGTAATGTTCATGAAGCAGGAGCATTAACTAAGGACTATGACCAAACTCTTTCCATCAGTGTCTCTAGTCACAGTGCCTGCACAACACAGTGCTGCTGATGGTGTTAATGTTTTTGCTTATTTTTTGGTTTTTATCCACACTGCTACCCATTACATTATTGTGTTCACTGAAAAACATCTGTTGTAATGTGATGTGACAATTTAATCTAATTAAGGTGCATGTTGTTAAGATTTATGTATCACTCCAGGGACTGAAAATAGACATATTACCTGCCTGTAGGGCTGAAAGAATGATTCATATGATTTGATTAAACACTGGAGGACTTACATCTCAAGATTGTCAGTATGATCTTATTTTGTACCTACAGCTCTATTTTATTGCAATTTAATGATTGAGTAAGATAGATGCCATTACATTTCAACATGAAAGATTTGCTGTTGGCAGCAGTAGGAGTCCAGATGTTTTTGTGTTCCATGAAACAAGTTTAAACTCCCTGACACCGACCGTGTGAAAAGGTTTTAATAGGTTGTGTCAAACCAAATTGTTTCAAAAATGTGGTGTCAGAAAAGCTACTTGCAAGCTGACATCAGTGTTTTGTTGAGTATAAAGTTTGATTTGGTTGTTCTTTCAGGTGTGGTTCCTTTACACATACAGATTCTACTGTGTGGTGTTTCATATGTTTTAGGTTTTTAATGCATGCTTATCTTGTCCCTTCTACCTGCGGATTAAAAGAAAGAAATGAAACCCACTGCCTACAGCTTACCCACTCCCCTTTTAATGATAAACCAAAGATGTCTTCTCTCTCGGTTCATCAGGTAAGGACTCGTTGACTCTGGTTTTTGTGGAGACCAAGAAAGGCGCAGATGCCTTGGAGGACTTCCTGTATCGGGAGGGCTACGCCTGCACCAGTATCCATGGCGATCGCTCCCAGCGAGACCGAGAGGAGGCCCTGAGCCAGTTCAGATCAGGAAAATGCCCCATTCTGGTGGCCACAGCGGTCAGTAAAATGAAAATCTTCCATGAAAATGGTTAAACTTGTCTTAATAATGTGTATATTACACTTATATGGCAGCAAATATTAATTGACAGCCTCAAAAGAAAGTACTACTATGTGTAGCAATGCTGTTCTTGGTATTCACAAACTCCCATCTGTTACAACCAAATTGAATCATTACTGCATTTGAACACGTGTGTTAATGTCTGTGTTCTTTTTGTTCATACTCAGGTAGCAGCTCGGGGTCTGGACATATCCAACGTGAAACACGTTATTAACTTTGACCTACCCAGCGACATAGAGGAGTATGTCCACCGTATTGGACGTACAGGACGAGTTGGAAACCTGGGTAAGACAACAACAAATGTCAGTCAGTGGGATTAACCTCGTTTCATTTGTTACATAATCTAACATGAGGATAGACTGTTGAGCTTTTTGAGCTCCACCACACAACAAGCTGAGATTTACTGCTACAATTGCTTACTATTTTTTTTTACCTGTAGGACTGGCCACATCATTTTTTAATGATAAAAACGGCAACATCACTAAAGACCTGCTGGACATCCTGGTAGAGGCCAAACAGGAAGTTCCCTCTTGGCTTGAGAGCCTAGCCTATGAACACCAGCATAAGAGCAGCAACAGAGGACGCTCTAAGAGGTATACATAAACACACTGTCTCTTCTTAATTGGTGTGTGTGTGTGTGTGTTTTTCTATAAATGTTAAAGGGTCTTAGCTTATCAATGTTTTGTCCAAATGCAGTGAAGTTCACTTCGTATTTGATTTAAATTATGTATTTGATTTTATCACCAGATTCTCTGGTGGCTTTGGAGCCCGTGATTATCGCCAGACTGCCGCCGGAGGCACCTCTGGAGGATTTGGAGGACGTGGAGGTCGCAACCAGGCAGGACATGGAGGAACCCGTGGCTTTGGAGGAGGTGAGGATCTGGCTTTAGGACTAAACTTGTGTTTTTAATCATTTCATACATTATAGTCACTCCACACGCTGCAATATTTTTTGTAGAATTGCTTAAGAAAATGCAATTGTCATAAATTATTCATAGGAGACAAAATTATTAATTTTAAATTGTTAAGTGTCTCACAAGGATCAATATTAGGCACAATACTGTTTCCTCTACACATAAATTAATAATAATACTCATTTTCTAACTGAGCATTGCACTACAACACAACTTGATGTGTTAGAGACAAGCTAACATGCTACTTTTTGTTTGTTAACTTTGAGTTTTGTGCTCTGTTTCTTCCCCCTCAGGTGGTTTTGGTAACTTCTACACCAGTGACGGCTACGGAGGCAACTACTCACACTCTCAAGTTGACTGGTGGGGCAACTAGGTTCCTGCATCTCCCCTTCACTCATCCCTCTTCCTTCTTCCCACTCATTCTCCTTCCTTTCTCCATACTGTCGTCTGCACCCCATCTTTCTCCTCCCCTCCATTAACCCCAACAACCCACGTGCATGATATTAAACTATTTATACTCATTTATATAGCCCTCCTCCCTCCCTATGCACTCAGATCTTTTAATTCCATCTTAGAGTATTCCTTTGCATCTCCACTTTCGTCTTTACAGTCCCCCATCTTATCTTCTTTTTATTCCTTAATTCCTGGTAAATCTCACCTCTTGAAATATGCCTCATTATAAAGGGATTCTCCAATTTTAGTTGGTTATTTTTCAACACTAGCCACAGATTTACTTGTTAGCTTCCAGCGAGCAACATCCTTTGGTTTCAGTGAGGACATTTCAAACTATTTTCCCTCTGTGGCAAGTGCTTGAAGGAAATTAACCAGGTTTTAGGTGTTCCTTTAACCCCCTAAGATTAGATGGACACTTAAGATTTACAGCGAGTTAAGTCCTACAAAACAGCCGGTAAAGACTGAGGGGGCAATCCAGTTTTTTTTTTTTTTTTCCACTTTAGATTTGAGTTTTGGCTTCATTGTGTTTTTGTCTGCATTCAAAGCCAGCCAGGCGTCCTGTGTACCTTCTCATGTCATCTTTGTATGTAACGCATGGCCATGCTGTAAATCACCGGCCAAAAACTTTTCTAAAATATAGTGCAGAGATAGGCAAGATGTCAAATCTGAGCAACATATGTCTGCATATAAATTCAAAAATGGGAGCTGGCTGAGGTCTTCTTCACTTATACGACAGATACTTAAAAGCAGCCACAGTAACAGAAAATGTTTTATTTTTTATTTTTTCACCTTTGTAAAACATATTGAAGTGTTGATTTACAGAGATCTGACAAGGGTGTATAACAGAGACAGAAGGGACAAGAGGCTGGACAAACTGAAACACCCAGTCAGTGGGAAGCCAGCAGACCTTGTCGCCCATTAGCAATGATGCTAGCAAACAGTCTTAGGATTTGTGGTTGTTAATACCACAAATGCGAACAGCATTACCTTTGTTTGAAACAAAACATAATGGAGAATCATTTGTTTCTGTACTGTGCCTTTAAGAATTTGAACTTTGTCTCTTATTTCCGTTTTTTTATTGCCATAATACGTAACTGGCTACAAGTATTGGCCAACTGTGACTAAAAAAAAAATTGTGTATTTAATGTCATGTATGGGTTTAAACATGTTTTTCTTTATTTCTATTTGGAAGGAAACAAACTAGGCTTGAACTAAATCAAACCTTGGCAAAAAAAAAACTTTACAAAAACTGCTATGAGGAAACTCAAAGCAATTCCTTATCTGTCTATTGGAGTTCAAATTTGTCAGAAGGTCTCTGATGAGCTGATTCCCAAAAGCATATCACCACTGTAACCGTATTTACAGATTCTTTTCATAAACCCTCATCCAGAGTGGCTAAAATGGGTCAAAAAGGAACATTACGTTTGTCTCTTTTTGCTTTACTAGCCAGTGAGCAGAGAATAACAGCAGTGGTTTTATGCTTTTGGGAAACCGAGGCCTACTAATTGACCTATATGTCACATCTACAGCTCTGGTTTGAGTTGAGTTTGGGTTTCTCAAAGCCATCTTGTCACTAATTGTTGGATCACATTATGTCAGTTACAGAGCCATTAAGAGAGAATTTGGCCTCGCTGTACAGCAGCAGTCTCCCTCTCATACCATTCAGATATGTGGTTGTAGATATAGATATGTGCCTCAAAGGCCGATGCCACTCTCAAGTCATATTTGATTTTAAATTATTGGTTAAACATATCACTCTTTAACCTTCTTCTATGTTGGCCAAAATAAAATATACTCTGTCCGACAGTTATCTATGCTATGAAATATTGGCAAAAGTCGCCAAATTCACTCATGACCACATCCAGCAGTGATGTCAGAGCAATGCTACAACATTTTTCAGGTATAAAAGTTTAAAACCACTACATGGCTGCTGCTGAAAACAACCAAATTTTATCAGTGGCTGTTCAGCTGACTCTTAGTGCCACCATGCTCTTGGGAATCTGGCTCCGCTTCCACCACAAACATTGAAACCCTTGTTGGTCAAAAGCTTCTTACAAGGGGGGAACACAATAAAAGAAAAGGCTAAATGAGTTCAAAAATTTATCGCTCACTCTATCCTGGAGAGTTACATGAAAAGTCTTCTCTGAAATAAGTCATTCCAGTTTATTCATTAGGTCTTTTAAGATCTGTTAAGGTCAGGGAGAAAAGTAAATAACTGGATAATCTAGCTTAACCCACTCCACAGCAGGGACAGCTGGGCCTTTCCAAAGGATATAACGCCACACCTCCGTAGCACATTGTAGCCAAGTCCTGTCTTACTGTACTATGAGCGAATGTGAGGCACAATTCCAGACTTGTCCATAGCACAGGACCAGCAGAGAAGATAGTGCTTACCTGATCTTGTGTTGGAGGTTTGAGATTTGCCCAAACTGTGCCTGCACCATGAGCTTTATACATTCCTATTACTACTATTCATTCAACAGATAGGAGCCTCATCGTTTACCGTTCCACTTTTCTCCTGTAATGAAAATAATTTCTCTCTTGCGATGTTTCAAAGAGATCAGCTAGGAAAGAATCCACACAAAAGAAGGCAAGACGCACAGCAGTGCTTTTCTATATTAGCACGCACACCAGCAGCGTCTTGACACGCGCCTTTGCAGACTAATGCTGTTATCTTTCCCAGCATCAATGTGCGGCAGCTCCTCTGAAAAGCAGCAATTTAATCACATAGCTGGTGTGTGCTGCACTTTGGCTAGCAATGTCCCACTTCAGCACTGCTGGGAATGTTTAAGGAGAAACCTTTCTTGGCATAGCACAGTAAGATACAGGAAAGATGAGGTGTGCTTGTAGAAAAGTGGCATAACAGAACTAAAACCACACGTAAGAAGATCGCATGATTTTTTTTGTGACGTAATCAATGCCTGATCCCTGGTTAGCCCTACTTGGTAGGCCCTGCTGTGGAACCAGGCAACAAGGGACAGTTAACCTGCACCCAGGATGTCCATGTTTCATCCCTGATTACATTTCTAAAAGGAACTCCACTGGAAATTTGGACGGTTCAGTGGTGAAAGTCCAATCCCCACTGTGTTAATGAGCAGCCCAAAAATGCTCTGTTGCTACCTGGTGGGGAAAATTAATTGTTCATCAGGGTTGACTTGTTTTGTTTACATGAACAACTTTAGTGGAATGAAAATACAGATTAAATGTAAATAGTTGTACTCTTCTTAAAACAAATAGAGAATCTCCACTGAAAAAGAATGTGACTAATCAAATATGAATTAAGTGAAACATGATGTGTAAAAAAAAATAAAATAAAATAAAAAAAAGAAGAAGAAGAAAATTCCGTTTGATCACTCGACGTTGGACCAGGCAGTGTCTTGTGAGCTTAGTTCAGTGGGCAATTTGAACAAAGTCGGCAGATTCATTCTTTAGAGACTAACTAATTTTCCCTCAAATTGCCCACTGGCTTTGACAAATGACAAGGCTGGACCAAGACAATAAAACATATGCAAGTGTTGTTGTTTTTTGGTCAAGGAGTTAAATGCCAAGCAAATAAATACAATTACAATTACAATTAAATACAGCAGGCTTTAGTTATGTTAGAACTCTGATTTTTCCCGTCCTTTATGATTTTTAGACTACTTTTTAATCACATGTCATGTTTGGGTCAATTTGCAAAGCTGTTTTCCTCGAGTACAGCTGGTAGGTTTCGGGAAACTAGTTGGCTTTGAAATAATTTTTTTTAAGAGTTTCGGGACGAGTAATGCTGGAGGACTCAGGATTCGAGCAGACAGCAGGTCGCAAACAAACTAGATTTTCCAAAAGCTACTTGGTGTGTCAGTGCACCAACTTCTTATGTCAGAATTTCTGGTGGGAGAAATGAGTTCAGTGATACATTATATCTCACTAAACCTTGTTCACCTTCTTGTGGCCAAGATAAGGGGCCACACAACATGCCCAAATGCACCAAAAACAGGAAATTACTTTCTGTATTCTTTCAGTGTGTGGATCAACCGTTACTAACCGTGACTGTAGCACAAAGCATTGTATTGTTGCTGTAGTTAAACTACTATGAGCACCAGTTAAAACAGTTTGTTGACCAGAACTGTGTTTGAGGTGTCCCAATAGATGATTTTTGCACCAATCAAGGAATTTTCGTGTGGCCATGATATGAATAACAAACATTTATAATTTCAGCAGTTGTAGACGGTCTCCATCTTCAATTTCCTAAAAGAACTGTTACTGTTCCGTATGAAGGAATAACCAGCAGGAAGATAGACATCAGTAACAGGATAAGATGTTGAAGATAACCGTGCAAATGACAATCAGTTATGAAGGATTTGCTTAGTTTGAAACTCACTTCACACATCAACAGAACTCTTAAGTTTAACTTTTTTAACAGTCTTGGACACCTTAACATGTAGGTGTTTTCCTAACCAGATGTCTTTTCGGCAGTTAATTGATAACCGTCGCATTTTAAACATGCAAGTCCAACTCATGTCCTCAACCATTGGGGAGAAGGATCTGCACAGGCCAAATTAAAGCTCCTCACATCACAGTTGAAGATGCACTCTCTGATTTCGTTATAGCACTCAGTGGTGTCCGTCACTCCCAAAGTTTCCACCCAGATAGTTGTTTGTTTTGGAGCTCACACAAATGACTGAATTTGAGCGCTATCAGGCACTGTTAGAAAAATCCACCCATTTTATGCTTGACTGAATTATAAACTGTCATATATTCCCTGTGTGAGGGGATATTGTCAGGATGTGTTACTTGAATCCATGGCTGAGGCCGACCACAAACTTAGTATGCAGCTAGTTCAGTCTCTTATGTTTTAATAATAATGCTAAGTATGTTAAAATGCCGTTCTCAAAGCCTAAAGTCCAAGGCATACCGTTAATAAGGAAATACAGTGAGCAACAAAACCACTTGAATGAATCTGGCTCAGCGTGTAGACATCGCTGTGCCTTGTAAGAGCCACTGGGGTGCAGATGGTATAATTGTGAACAAATGAAGGGATGACTGAGCATTTCACGTGCAGTGATAAAGATGCTAGGGACTGCTGATAAAATAAGAGATGAGTGATTAGTTGAATGCTGATAGTGCAGGTAGGGATTTGAGTTATACAGCAGGGAATCATGGAGGGTAAAACTTCAGTTCACCTATCGTTTCGTCTTGTTTAGCCTATAGAGCAATCTTGTCGAGTAGTGTTCAGAGTATGCACATATATATGCAATGTATTTAGGTCTTTTTCTGTGGCAGATGCATATCTGTCAGCTGTAATTACCATTGAGCTGTGTTGGCGCAACACTTAACTACCACTGTGCCCCAAACCCTCATCCCAGCTCGTCAAAATGCCCCTTTGGGCACTGGACTTCTGCAGTAAGTGCAGTAGAGATCCGTTGTTTGTGGTTTGCTTTCACTTTGCCGTCACCGAGATTCTCTGCATGAGTTTAGCTAGGGATGTTTTCTGTCTGCTTTGTTCGGATTACTGTGGAGCACAAGTGAATTCAGCCCAAATTCTGACGTGTGCGCAGTGCCTTGAAAGTCTAAAATGTGTTAGTTAGGGCTGGGTATTTTTCAGCGTGGGTGAAAAATCTAAATTATTATTTAACAACTTCTTTTATACTGTAGAAACTGATAAAAGTAAATACAATATTCAGTAGTGGGAATGCATGTGACCTCACTGTACGTCGAAGTCACCTTGGTCGTTCACCCTGGATTAGAAAACACAGGGGTAACAGGGTGTGTTCACTATGAAAAAACAAAATTGAAACATTGCTTCAAACATTGTTTCAGCTTTTAAGTAAAAATAACCTGCTAAACATTAGCATGTTAACATCATCATTGTGAGCATATTAGCATGCTGATGTTGGCATTTAGCTGTACCTACGTACAGCCTCGCAGAGCTGCTGGCATGGCTGTTCAAGTTGGTTTTGTTTTTCTCACGGTATCGCAACTCTTCCCATTTATTGAAGCCACAGCAGGTCTGTTTTTGCCACTCGGGGGTGTGTGTGTGTGTGTGTGTGTGTGTGTGGTTGCGTGGTATCACGTGAACAAATACATACCCTCTACTGTAAATTAGTTTAAATGTAACATTTGTTTGGACCATAAGCTTTATGTTATTTAGAAGTAAACTCCACTGCTCGGTTTATTTCTTCTGAAAGAAAACTCAAAGTTCTCATTTAAAAATCCAGCACTTTAGTTTTTGGTTTTTGAATATTTTCAAAACCTTTTGATGCCTTAAATTCAAGGGTGATACCCAGCCCTAATGGAGATGAAGTTGGTTCCACTGTATACAGACATGCTGACAGTGTCACCATGGCAAATGATTGTGTCACTACAGTAACTAGCTTACCAGCAGGAGTGCTTCGATTGTCAGTGAACAATTATTGGTGCTATGCTCCCATTGCTGCGGCCTGAAGGCCCCTCTGTTGTAGAGAAGTGACAGAAAGACTTAAATCCCACCGAGTTTTACAGAAAATACTTGAGTTACTTATTTTAATATTCAACTAAAGTCTTCTGTAATAACATATCCTTCAAAACCTCCGGGAGGTATGAAGGAGTGAGCGAGTGTTTGAAGTGTAGCGCAGTTAGGTTTCAAAAAGAGAGGTTTTTCCACGTGTGTGTGTGTGTGTGTGTGTGTGTTGTATGGAAAGGTTCTTCCTTGTTTTTTGGGACCGGGTGAAGTTCTAGTTAACAGCAACCACAGGATTCAGCTGTTTGCACACAGAGTTCTCGAGTCTACTTTCGCTGCTAGTTTGTGTAATTTATCAAGCATTTTTGAGAAGTATTTATTTTTATAAGCCTAACACAAAAGTTGATATTTTACAAAGTGACTTGACCAAAAGACAGAAAACAAAAACACTGGCACTTGAATGTTGAATGTCATTGGTATGAGTGAAAATTTATATTTTTCTGGGGTAGTGTGAGCTTTTTAATGTTAAAGATGCGACGTGTGAGGATTTCTCTTTGAATGTGTCACAGTAACAAGCTGTGATGAATCCAAAAATACCAAAACTGTCACTTAAAATCATCTGCTTTTCAGAAATCTGTGTTAAGGCGTGTACATCTTTTCGTGTTTACCTTTTTTGCTGAAGCTTTTTGTTTTGCGGTGTCCGTATGTATTGTAATTATCTGCATTCATAGACAAAATAACCAATTAGAAATGTCAGTTTTTGGTTAGTCCAGTGAATTAAATTAATGCCTCAATATTGCCATAATGCGGTTCTGCCCATGAAGGTTAGGTGCCACAATATAAACGGTACAAAATCTCAGACGGTTGACAAATTTGGATCGCTTCCCATATTGCCCACCGACAAAATCAATCGCTTCCTTTTTTATTTTGTTTTAAGGTTGGCACCCAACTTCTACCTCCCGCTTGCGGTTGTTGTTACATGGTTTGTTTTGATGCAAAGTCCGACGGCCGTAACGCGGCTCTTCCCTTCGCTGTCCGTTACAGCATTTGTAAAGATGTGCATGCTGTGTCACACAAGGCCACATAGTGAAGCACTGACAGTTATATTACAGTTGATGCGACTGTGACATATTAAGAGAAACATCCTACACAGGTTACCTTTAAAGTCACATTGGACTCAGTATCAGATCCATAAACCTGTTTGTGCGACAGGTTCCATTGCCAATAATGATAATCAACCATAAACAGCCATTTTTTAATTGGCAAACAAAAATTTGAGACAGTAACAACGTATATGCCAAGGTTTGGATTAAAGAAAAAAAATTAACAAAACGTTACGAAGACCATTTTGTAAAAAACTAAAAACAAAACATGCAGTACAAAAAACAAGTGTTCAGATTCTCTCCAGGTCAAATGTTGTTGTTTTTTTCATTTTAAGTCTTTACACTTTTCCTTCCCGTTAATACCCTTGTTGTGAATGTCTGGCAAGTGGTGATCTTCAAAAGTCTTCATAACACAGAATTAACTGTGTTTCTACTGCTATGTTGTTGTGATTTGCATATTTTCAGGCGTCACAGTGTTAATGCCCATATGTGGGAGCTTCTGGCCAATCAGAAATGGGGAAAGGACGACCTGATGACGTCCGTCCAGGTGTCTTTTACATGAGTGACTCGCAGCTGATCCGTAGGAGTCTTCATCTGTCTCTTGCATGAGAATATATCGCAGCTGTTTGTATTTTTACTTTTAGCACAGACATTCTGCAGTTGTACAACAACAGTAGCCTCAATGGACCAGAATGCAGTGCGGCACTCGCAAAGCCACTATCAATGGCAGATCAAAGATATGGTACACAGGTGAATCGTCACACTTTACTGCCTTTTGTATGCAGAAACACACACACAAAATGGCAAAAAGCATTCTGCAAGACAAATACGGGGACACAAAACAAATCCAACACTCTGCCGCTTTATTTTACTTTCACTTCAACAAACCTCAGAGGGTTATTCATATTTCGGAATGATTGCCGTTTAGTGACTGAACTGAAATTAAATGAAGCCCAGAGTTGTCGCCGTTACTGACTGGCCAGACCCCTCATTGTGGACACACACCGGCCTGGTAGTTAGTATTTGCTTTATGTATTAGTTTAGCAGTTGTGCACGAAGAGGAGCACTGCACGAAGAAAGGAAAAAAAAAAAAACTGTGCATCTATCCTGATTTTACCACAAATAAAGGTTTGGATTTGCAAATGTAACCAGTGTTTGGGTCTGTCTGTCTTTTTTAAAAGTGTTGGATTTTAGATGTTAGAGAAAAGCATAAACACTGTCAAACACCTTGAAGTTATTAAATAGTTTATTAGATGTTAAATACATTCTAGAGACTTATATGAAAAATATATCTTTTACTATGTATAAAAACACACCAGACCGAGATCAGTGCTTAGAGTTGGCTGCAGTTCCCTTCTCATCCCTTTTATTATAAGGCTACTGCTCTAAAAATAAATCAAAGTATCAAAATGCTGGACTTGGACTGTAAAAGGTTTAACATTTTATTTAAAGTTTCTAAAACTCACTGAATGTTTCACAAGGCTTCTTCATAATCTGATGAGTTCAGTGGTGCGTTTACAAGCACTTAACTAACAGTAGTAACCTCGTTAATTGAGTCGGTGCCTGTAAATGTAATCCATGGGTCTTCACTGTTTTGAGCTGACCACCAGAATATTTGGTCATTGAAGGAAACACAACATGGGAATGATCAGTCACAACTCTAATTTCACATACAGCCTGAAACATACCCTGTGGAGCTCCTGATCAACTTGTGAACATCAGATGAATCAGTAATTAATATCAAGATAAAGTGCATTCATTCTCTGGTGAAACTTTGTTTTGGTTGAAGGGAGGCGCGGCCTTCCTGCTGCCTCGTCATTGGTCCAACGATCATTTAGAGTGAGAGGCACAACGCAGATAGAACTCTTCTGAACAGTGAGACTGGTGTTTGCACTGTAGATCAGCCATAATAGCCTCTGTGTTACACAAATATCAGTTATTTGTAGAAAAACGTCACTGCTCTGTATCTTAGATCACTCCCGTCAGTCGAGCAGCAGGGCACAGCTGAGTTATTTGTTGGTAGCTTTTTCAAGTTGGCCTCTGATTTGTCCTTGGTCCTCGCTTGCGCCAGACCAGAAGTCTGGGTTGTCTTTGTACCATTTGACTAAAAGACACACACACAAAACACAGAAATTAACGTTAAATATTTCATTAATTATTCATATTTAATCTGTAGAGGTGCGTGCGTGCATGTGTGCGCGAGACTGCGTTACTGCACCGGTCTGCCTTATGCCTTCAGCCCAGGACACGGCTGCTCTCCAGCCCAGCTGCTGCAGCTTCTCACATGTGATGGGGTAGCGCAGGTCGACACACGGCCTATAGGGAAGAGGTCAAAGGTCATGTGTTTGATGTTTTAGACGTGCATAAATCAAGGACGTAGTAGTAGATTCATGTGTGTCTTGAATGACGTGTCGAGTTGGCCTATCATATTTTAGGTGAGGTATGCTGGGATCTGTTGAGGGGCAGGTTTAGTTTTTAGTAAAATATCTATATTTTAGAAATATTAGTATTATAAAAACTATTAATAACCATGAATACAGTCTCAAAAGGATTTGACTAGAAAGGAGTTATGCAAATACAGACGATTTCCCATTTACCAGCAGTGAACTTGGATCCAACAGCTGTGGTCTTGATAAAGTGCAGTTATTGGCTTCACACACAGTGATAGACCTTATCATGATGGGGAAAGAAAGTTCTGAAGATGAACGCCTCCTATAGCTGCTCCCACAGCAGTGAAATGGCAATGAGTCTCCTTTTATAGGCTTTGTGATGTCATGCCCGCAGGCGTGGGATCCTGCAATCCCTTGAGGGGCTTTGGCCAATAGAAATCCTATTCTTTATTTGGTTTCAACTTAAAAGTCACACTTATCCGCCTTATCAGGGTTCTGGTCCCATGTGTACACTGCTTCTTTGTTTCCATAAAGTAAGAACCTCGAAATATATCAAGTGTTAAGAGTTTTGGGGGGTTTTATGTATAATGAAGCAACGTTTAGGCCTCAGGAGTGCAGGATTTTTACCTTATTGATTAGAAGTAAAGTAATTTATATTAAACTATCCTTCCTAAATATTAATTTGAAGCCGATATTAAGCTTAAAAATTGTGGCATGTCTTACTTGCTGTAATATTGATTGTACTTGGTAGGCTTTTGTTTATTTACAGCAGCTATGCGTGTTGTCATGACAGTAGCAGAACAAAGGAATTTTAGTAAATGCTCATACATACACCACTAGTTTACTCACCTGTCAGGCACAAACTCAAGCCAATCCTTTACCTCGGAGTCAGGCACGTTCTTGACCTAAAGGAACATATGCACAGTTTTGTCATTAAAAACACCTTTCATCTTTAAGGGCCGGGTATTTGACACTATTACTGTGTGTGTTTCTGTGTGGGACAGTTCCCAAACCCACCATTTTAACAAGTTCCCTGGCCAGTTGCACAATGGGAATCTCACAGCTCGTTCCCACGTTGTAGATTTCTCCCACAGTCCCTTTCTCCAGAACCAGCAGGAAGGCGTTGACGGCGTCGTCGACGAACAGGAAATGGCGGGATATGGGGAGGGTTCCCTGGACGGTGCTGCGGCAGAGAGGAGAGGGAGAAACCCAGATTAGAAACTAGATTTACTCGCTTTGTTTTTCTCTTATTGTCAGGCAAATACTGAAGTTGGATTACAACCGCAAGGTTTCTTTCCAAAGTAAAGCTTAAACAAACCTACCATTTCTTGTTCATTTGCAAGAGGGTGAGAAACCTTGGAATGACCTGAAAGATCGAGAAGATGATTGATGCCGGTTTTAATCAGGGAATATCTTCATCCCTGTAACCTGATGGTGTGTTGAGTTTCAGTAAAGTGAAGGATCATTGCACGCTTCCATTTACCAGGTGCATTTAAACCAGCAAACTCTGTGAATGTAATTGTTCTTAATAATTACATAATAATTAATCATTCTGAATGTGTCGTCGAAATGCAGGACACATTTCAAACCACTCCACAGTGATTACGTTAACGCCACCGGATGTTTGCAAAATAAATCAGACACAAGCCTCTTGACAAAGCTAGTTATTCTACAGAAAGAAAACAATGATAAACATTTACTACGAAAGTCAGTTGTGGCTCCAAAATGTGGAATTGTGCTGAAGGGACTGATCATGGATGGAAATGTTAACAGGAAAGTCAGGGTGCTGTACCTTCTCAGTGTACTGCCTGGGCCCGTAGATGTTGTTGCTCCTGGTAATGATGATGGGAAACTGGTAACAGATACACAGAGCAGTGTTTAACATGCAAAGAACACAAACAAAACCTGGACTAAGTAACTAAGTAGAATCACATTTGAGACCAGTTTAAAGATCAAAATTAACCAAACTTGAAAAATAAAGTGTTTCTCCTCAGATATACTGTAGGTAATCACAGTACTGAAACTAAAGAAATCCAACTGTGTGTGTACTAGCGAAATCTCTTTTTGTCATATTGTTTAAATCTAGTGTGAGCACACCCTGGAAATGCAGAAAATATGCAACATTAAAATGCAATAAAACCAACATGGCTGCTGCTCCCACACACATATGTTTTAACATATACTTATAATTCTGTTTAATCATTTTAGGGCTGCTACATTTTCTTTCATGATTGATTACTCTGCTGATTATTTTCTAGATTAATTTCTTCATCTTCGATCTGAAAAAATCCCCATCCCAGTTTTTAAAAACCCAAGGCGACATCATGAAAATGCTTGTTTTATGAGGCCAACAATCCAAAATCCACAGATAATGAGTTTACTATTGCAAATGCAGCAAATAAAAGCAGCAAATTCTTACAATTTAAAAGATGAAATTTGGGAAAGTTTGGCATTTTTGGCTTCAACAATTAGTTGATTATCATTAGAAAACATCCTGTAACAAGTGAATCTTTAAGATGAATGTCTTCAGTTTCAGATCATTTAAGCTTCTTAAAACCCTGTTCATTCATGTCATTTAGAAACCACTTCCCAGCCTGTGTGTGTGTACCTTATATTTGTCCCAGTAGGATCTGACCAGGTACTCTGCAGCTGCTTTGGTGGCAGAATATGGGTTGGAGGGTCTCACTGGACTGCTCTCATCAAACACCTGCAGAGAACAGACACCCAATATCCAAAGTCACCAAATCACTCAAACACCCAAATCCTTCTATCAAGTGACTCACTGTTCGTTTGTTCGCTGACCTCGTTGAGACTGGCTCCGTACACTTCATCTGTGCTGACGTAGATGAAGCGTTGTGGCGGGTGTCGGGCCTGATGGGCGGCTCCCAGTAAAACTCTTGTTCCTTCAATGTTAACATGCTGGAAACTAGACGGAGTTTCAAATGACGACTCTGAGCGAGGGAAGACAACCAGTATATATAAATACGCGAGGCACAACACAGATTATTAACATAAACAGTAAAATCAGCCTGATAGATAAGTGTTTGAACAAGTGCTGCTCACCGACATGTGTTTTGGCCGCCAGGTGAAAGATCACATCAATGTTTTCTGTGTTGAAAATGTGATTTACCAGCCGTGAGTTACACACATCCCCCTGTTAAAGAAAGTGTTATCTTTAAATAGTTATACTACTAGTTATTGTAACAGTACAAATGTTACTATTCTCTGAAACTCCCTAAACTGAACCTTTTGTTACTGCCTGCAGCTCACGTTTACAGCACAGAGGCTGATCTCTGCTGTTACTACATTAATGCCAGCAGCTCTCACCCTGATAAAGCTGTAGTTTGCTCTGTCTTCAACACTCTCCAGGCTCCTGGGGCTGCAGCAGTAATCCAGCTGGAAGAGATCAGACTTTTCACACACCAGAAAATACATTCACTGCTTGCCCAGAATTTTATATTTGCTAAAAAAAAAA
The DNA here is from genome assembly GCF_021292245.1 of Micropterus dolomieu. Taxonomy (NCBI): domain Eukaryota; kingdom Metazoa; phylum Chordata; class Actinopteri; order Centrarchiformes; family Centrarchidae; genus Micropterus; species Micropterus dolomieu. Next base: position 12,078,155 of record NC_060150.1, on the reverse strand, counting down.
ATCATTATGGAACTGTAACTCAATATATCTGAAATATGTACATCTGTATATTCATTAGTTCTTTTGTGGACAAGGACAATGTCATCCCTACCACACACAGAGTGAAGACTCACATTATCCAGGTTAATAATCCTCCAGTCAGGGTGTCTGTAGACCAGTGAACACACAAGATGGGAGCCTCTAAAGAGAGAGAGATGGGGAGGTGGATCAAAACCTGTGTAGTAACCAGCAGTAGGAAAATGTTCAAAAAGCTACCAGTAGAATTTGAATAATTCTGATTTTGGCGCACACCAAAAAGACACTGCAGCTGCAGTACCATTGTTCATTTTTATCCAAAGAACTAATTCAGTGATTTGTAAGCTGTATAATCACATTGTGGCTTTACAGGCCACACATCATGTGTTAAGGTATGCCTACCTTACAGTACAGCAGCACATTTTTCACTTTTCTTTCACTTGCTTGAGAACTTTTTCTTAAGATGTAAAAACATTAAGTGCATCGAATGACCACAGCAATTTAATCCATCCCGCAAAAGGTAACGTAAAGTATACTTTCATAGACAGAGGTGGAAAGTAACTAAGTACATTCACTTAAGTAATGTGCTTAAGTTCAATTTTGAGGGACTTCCACAGTACTTGAGTTGCCTGCTACTTTATATTTCTACTTTACTACATTTCAGAGGGAAATGTACTTTTATTTTGACAGCTATAGATACTATCTACTTTGTTTATTAAGATTAAAAACCCATAATAAGTTATTGCACACCAGAAAGCCGTCCTGACTGGTGCATCAGATTAGGAAAAATGTACATTGCAAATGCTGCATAACAAAAGCCTACGTATAATAAGTATATTACATATAATTCCTTGTTATATAGTTAATTAAATCACCCACAGTAAAATAAAAAAGCAGAATCGGCTCCACCACAGCCAGCTAACGTTACAACATTAATAACGTTATGCTGCTTAAGTTATGAGCAGCTTTAAGAGGTGTTCGTGTAACTTTAGCAACAGCGAGAGGAGTCAAGTTAAGATGAATAATGACAATGATCGAGTCACATCTTCTTTCTTAATATATATACTTTGAATTCACTACATGGACTCACATGAATCCAGAGCCTCCAGTCACCAGAACACTCCTGCTGAAGTCCATCCTGGTCATCAACACTGAACCCCGGCAGCTGTCAGTTCAAAGTAAAGTTTTATACAGACATAATAACAACATATTAATCGTGTTTATAATCCATTGTATGAACAGGTAGTACAGAAGTTCTCTATTTTCATCAGTACAGTAGATGTATTGTGGAAAGTGCGACAGTTGCAGGGCGTTTTACGACAGTGTTGACACGTTGAAAATAGGCGGGACATCTATCCCTCGTTTCCATTCTCTGATTGGTTGTCGTGTATGACGTATAGAAGTACGCGCTCGTTGATTGTGTGAATCCTAAATCAATCAAACTGCCAAACAACGCCGACTAGGCAAAGTGAAAATAAATATGTAACGTCCGGAAATTAATATCAAAATAAGAGAGTTTCGTAAAAATGTATTTACTATCTTAAAAAACGGTTACGTTGGTTTTATTTGGTCAAGTAACGTATTATTGTTTAAAACATCACATATAATGAACAATAAAGCATACTTTCAATACTGTGCTGTTAGTTACTCACACAATTCAGTGTTTGTTCAGTGATTTTGCAATCCATTACATCTTTAGTTTAATCCCTAATTTAATATAAAGTCCTGATGTTTTTGCGTCACTCTTATTTGTTGTTCTTCTTTTATTCCCCAAAGTGAGTAATAGAGATTTTATTTGAAGGGCAGAAACACCTAACTTCCGGCGTGATCCTGGGTAACTTTGGAGAAGCTGGTTGACTTCTGGCTTCGTGGCTCATTGAATTCATACGCCAACTATTTGTCGATAACGTTAAACTGCATACGGGGGAAAATGTATTTATTAGCCGCACTTGTAGCTGTAGTTCTGCTCAGTTCGGAGGTTTTTGGGAAAACTGTAACGGGACTTTTTAAGAGCGAAGCAGCGAGACAGCAGAAGGGCCAGTTCATCACTAAATTCATGTACCAAGGTAACGATGCTGATGTGCTGCTGCTAACGTGTCATTACACCAGAGACAGTAGCTTATTCAGTTTTCACTTTAACGCGGCGTGATGTGTTTTCTTAATTTTTTATGTACTAGTGCTAGACTGTATCTGACAATGGCTCCACTAATGATTAACATCACTTTTAATTACCGTACTTTGCATATCCTCTGTTTCTTTCTTTGTTGGCAGTTATTATTAGAGAGATATAATTTGCAGGATCGTCAGAGTTTAAATTTTATTTTGAAGCCTTTGCTTATTTATGGTGACTTTCAGTGAGTGCTCCAGGACACTATATATTGAGATCAAACCTATATATATTGATATTAACCTATATATCTATAATATACACCCATCCTCTTGAACCCCTACAACAGCTCCAAGGCTGTCCTTTCACCTGCACCCTACTGCAGGATTGAGTGGTTATAAAAGTGTGAAGCTTCTGTGGAGGTCAGAGAGGAGACATTCATTTAAATCTTGGCTCTTTTTTATAATTTGGCTTATTTTGCTGTTTAGTTTCAGCTTGTCCTGAGATGAACTGCAGTGAATGTCAGTATGTTTGAAAACGAAACTGACATAATCCTTCCAGCTTCAGGAGATGCTTCTGAATCACAAGGGGGTATGGGTGGAGGCAAAGCTGGATTCTAAATGGGTATAACTGCCAAGTGGCCCCATAACTCCAGGGGCCCCCGAAAGCTACAGGCTCTCTGCTCAGCTTGTGCTTATTTAATTGAAAACATGTTTAGGAACATGCACAAACAATGCTTGTGTTTCAATAGAAAACCCTGAAATATTGAATTTGTAATGATATAAAAGAGGGAAAAGCAGCTAGTAATCACATTTCAGAAGCTGGAGCCGGAGAATGTGTGATATTTGTGCCTAAAAATAGTTAAAACAATTTATCAATTAGCCTGTCATGATTTGCACCAGTAAAGCACAATTTCAGCAGACTTGATAGAGACATTAAGGTGGGTTCTGCTTTATTAAATAATCGTAAGGCCCCACTAAATTAATCAAACTACCACACAACTAATCTGGGACCAGGTTTTTCTTATGAAATCTAATAAATAATATAATTTGCATAAGAATCAGTACCATTGAACCTCTTGTCCTGTCTCCGTCTTTTTGTAGGTGACAACGGCCTGCTGGTGTGCAGGCTGGACAACTCTGCTCTGGCTACAGAGAAGGAGTCCAGGTTGCTGTTGTATCGGGATATGGACTCAGACCTGGACAACCTCAGCTGCCCTGAGAGGCTCGCTAAAGCTCAGTTCACCAGTAAGAACCAGGGTTCACTAATACAGACAGCTGATATGATGGATGTGATGCAGCTGTATTTATTTATTTTTCTTATTTCTCTGTCTCCTCCACACTGCCACATCATCACACTGTGTTTGTCCTCCTCTTCCTCCTCCTCCTGCTTCAGTTTCTCTCAATCAAGAAGAACTCAACCACACGATCCCTCATCAGTCCACACCTACAGCCTGGCAGGCCCTGTATTCTGACAGATACACATGTCAGGTAACAGCAGCATCACAAATTGCTATGAGACTAACCCACGCTTAACAATGAACAAGCTTAGTCTATAGGGAGGAGGCTGGTGGAGGGAGCTGTTTCAGGTTATAATGGCTGCTGTGTTTTCATCATAAATCGTTTTTTTGTTTAGCTGTTTTAACCTAACCAGAAAGCTAACCAGAGACAGCGTATATTCGTATTAGCTTTAGCTTTGTAACTCTATAAATAAGTTAGTAGTAATAGAATAGATTTAACTTTATTGCCCTCCAAGGTTGAAAGCTGTCTTTGGTCCAACTGGCAGTTCACTAACAGCACATGACCACAACAATGACAGTGTGAATACTCCAAATAGTTAAATACAATACACATACATTTGTTAATAATCTTTATCCAGTTATTTTGCTGCTGAGTATTCCTCGTCTTGCTTCCTGTTTGTCTCTGCAGGAGAGTGCAGTGATACCTTCTTATGCTGATCTCAGTTTTACTGTCTTGCTGTTTAACGCCGACTCGGCGGGAAATCCTCTGGAGCACTTCAGCGCAGAGGAGGCAGGTCAGACATCCAGAGTACTCCCATCACCACAGCTGTCAGATCTCAGCACATTTTGGCACTGCATTACTGAGCCTGCTAATTAGCTAATGTAATTATCCACATCCACTGCTTTATGCTTGTGTGGAGCTATTAAAAGATGTTTTGTGTTAAATATTAATAAAAACGGTTTTCCAGAAGCTAGGTCAAATCTTTTGATACTCACAGTCTGCACAGATGTGACATTAGGGACTGTTCCTGAGAGATCTGCATTATTCATGTAGGACAAAAGGTGTCCTTCCTTGATTGTATCTCTCTCTCTCTCTCTCTCTCTCTCTCTACCAGGTCTCCAAAGTTTCTACTTCCTCCTGCTGCTGGCCTACTTCGTGGCCTGCTGTATCTACATCAAGCCTCTGTATCAGGCTCTGAGGAAAGGAGGTCCCATGCACACTGTCCTCAGAGTGCTGACCACGGCACTGGCATTACAGGGCTGCTCGGCTCTCTGCAACTACATCCACTTGGCCAGGTACATCCTGTAGAATCTGACTCACCTGCTGGGAAGTGTAAACCCCAGTGACTTGTGATTGAAATATTAGCACACCGATTTCCAGCCTTTTTTTAAGCAGCAATGTTGTTTATGAAATGTTTTTGCAAGCTGTTGGGAGACTTTATACACCTATAAACAACAAGTAGGATTGTTGTGACCGCAGATTGTCCTCGCTCGTTGATATGAGCAAGAACATTAATGAATTGGTCTTTTTTAATTGTTAAATCTATCCATTAATATGTCTATTATTGCTGTATACTGCTGGGAAATACTGACTAAATGTGATTAGAATAGTAAATAATTCTAGGCCAAATCATCGTCATAGTTTTCCATCATACTTTCATACTTTAGTCGGTATTATCATGAAACAGGTATAAAATACCGTTCTATGTGGTATTAAAGTCAGAAAGAGTAAGCTGAAATGAAATGACAGTTCAGTCTGTTGTCAGACTAGGTTGTAAAGTTGTATTGAGTTTAACTATGTCATACCTGTCAACAGAAGAGATTTGAAAATAAGGGAAGTTTTCAAGCACCCTGCTCCGGGCTGTCTCACCACCCCTACCACTGTCCACATACTGCAGTGAATCCTAAAATCACCATTAGGGAACCGCTTTAAAATATCAGTGCAACAACTATTTCCTACTTTAAGTATAAGTGACTACAATTAGGTGATCCGACTGTGATACTTGGCTCACTGCATTATATAAATGAAAACTCTAAAAGGCATATATATTCAGCACTTACAAGTTTATGCATTAGAAACTTGAATAAGGATATGTATACATCACTTACACATTAGGTTCCAATTTTGATTCTGAGAGAGGTTACTGGTTAAGTAAGCCAACTGGTAGAAGAGAGTGATTGTATTGTTGGTCCCAATACCTGCACAAAATTATAACCTTTTAGGCAGCCTGACTGACTGACTTCCCGTCACTAGATGCTTTAGCTAATGTTGTACATAATGCCAAAAAAGGCCCAGCTGGGTTTTTTATTTATTTATTTATTTTTTGGAAAGGTTAAAATTACGGGAGATGTATGGGAAAAATATTCAAACGGGAGGACGGCGGGTGAGAATGGTAAAATACAGGAGTGTCCAGGAGAAAACGGGAGGGCTGACAGGTGTGCTACACATATGAATTGGTACTGAGGAGAATATAAACTGATGTACTCTAATGTTTGCTGTTCCTGCTCCCATTGTGTTCTGCAGGTATTCCAGGGATGGTGTTGGTATTCCAGTGATGGGCAGCCTGGCAGAGTGTATGTTCCTCTTTCTTAAATATGCCCTTTCTTTCCATCCACCTATATTTTAATCTGCTTCTGAAGCTTGATTTAGTTATAAGAGCAAGAGGAACTTTACTGTTTTGCAGATTCAGTTGTTCATGGACAACAAATTAATTGTTATGTTATGTGCACCCTCTTTTTCCCACTCCATGTTCCCGGTGCAGTCTGGGATATGGTGTCCCAGGTGTCCATGCTGTACATGATACTGAGTCTATGTATGAGCTGGACCCTGAGTCGAGGCAGGAAGCCTCAGTCCAGACCTCTGCAGTGGGAACAGAGTCCGGCATCCACGGCGGTCGCTGTTGGTGGAGTCGTTACCCAGGTTTGCAGGATTACACTAGTATGTCAGGTTAATAATTGATTTTAGTGTGATATATAAGAATGATGCAGTTCAAGTTGTGGGATAAAAAGACAGTCCGAATTTGGGGGGAGTACGTTAGATTTGGCGTCTTCAGCATCAGAGACCTTTGAGAGGCACCTAATAATACTAGAGCTATTAAAAGTGAAACTCGTCTTCAGGGAGCGTTGCTGCTGTGGGAGCAGTATTCAGAAGCAGAGAGTGAACATCACAGCTACCACACCCAGCAGAGTCTGGCAGGTCTCCTCCTCATGGCCCTGAGAGTGGCCCTGGCCCTCCTGCTGGCCTCTGTCCTCTATCAGATCACATCAACTGAGAGGAGCACCCTGAAGAGAGACTTCTACCTCTGCTTCGCCAAGGTGAATTCCACGGTGCACTAACATACAGACAAACCTTCACCTTCAGTTCATCAGGTGCTCATGGGGTCTTCTTTGTGTTCTCTGCAGGGATGCTTCCTGTGGTTCCTCTGCCACCCCGTCCTCTTCCTCATGTCAGCTGTCTTCAACGAGCACCAGAGGGAGAAGGTTCGATGATAATGTTACTCCATATCTGCTTCATGTGTAAATAGGCAGCTGGTTTCTAACAAGTTCACCCTAACGACTCCAAAGAGGATGATATTGTATTTTTAAAGTGTTCCTCTGCACCCCTAGTGGCCAAATAACCCATGCTATCTCTGACTCTCTGTAGGTGGTGACCATCGGTGTGATCCTCTGCCAGTCCATCTCCATGGTGACCCTCTACCAGCTCTTCCTGTCTCGTTCTCTCTACTGGGAGGTCTCCTCTCTGTCCTCAGTGTCTCTGCCGCTCACCATGTCGAGGACGAACCACAGGGGGCGCTACTGAGCGCACCCATGCTTCACCAGATCATCATGAGCGAGGGAGAACATGCTACCACACGGAGGCTTGCCCTCCGTTAAGCTCCTTGAGAGGAGGGAGAACTTCTGAGCGTGATGAAGAAGCAGAGAAGATGAGAAGTCCTATTACTGTTTCCTGCAGACAGTTTAACAGGGAACTACAGCATGGGTCACAGAATGACCAGAGGAAGATATTTTCAGCAACACCCTACCTCTAGTTGCAAAGGATTTTTGACTAGAACATTACTGAGAGGTGAGATATTTAATGCAGGGCTACCTAGAGAGGGTGCTCCAGGCTTTCAAGTGGTTTCTTGTGCTCGCCAAAGTACAATTTCAAAACTGACCAACACAAGCGTGATGAAGACGCCAACGTCAAGATTTTAGGATGCATGTGCTGGCGAGCTAGATGTTATGAAGAAAAGACTGACTAATGTTAGATATAGTTCCTTGCACACAGTGCAGCAGACCAGAGGTGGAGATGGTGGTTTAGTCATCAAGGACACAACCCACAATCAGCACACTTGAGAGGTTTGTTGTGTCCAAAGAAACATCTCTGCAAGGACACAAATGCTCAAACATCTCTGTGCTCTCAGCTTTGATAATCAATCAAACAGTGGAATTACACTAATTATTACTATATAAAATAAAATGCAAAGCACAGGGAAGCATTACACCACTGCTTATCAATGGTGTTAGACCCAGGGGTGCAGGGTGGAAGGCATCCTCATTATTGAACTTATTCTGCTCATTCCACTGCACTTGGATCAAATCACCAAAGAGAGAGCTTGTCAGATAGATTTAAGTGAGGAAAGCTCTTTTCTGTCTTAAAGGATGACGCAGGTATTACTCTGTAGTTTTCTTATTGTCAACAAATCCAGAGACTAAGTCCATGTCCCTACTGAAGCTGATTTTTTTAATGTGTAAATATATATATATTAGGGCTGGACCTGAATATTCGAATATTCGACCGTTGGGTACACATTCGATTTTCAATTATGAGATTCGATTATTAAGGGTTTTTTTCGCGCACCTGACCGCCGACGACAGCAGTGAACGTAACACTCCAGTTCACATCAAAGGGAAAACGAAATGAAGCCCTCAGCTGTGTGTGAGCACTTTAAACTGAGTGATGTCAGCAGTAGTGTGGAAGTTATGGCGTTTATTAATTTTAGAATTGCTTAATTTCATTACGGATCGAAACAGTCAAATTTCCTACATTTTAAAATTAGCCTAATCAGTAAACTGTAGGCTGGAAACAAACTGACAACAACATAATGAATGCATTTAAATAAGCCTAATTATATTAGGCCGATTGTAGAAGAAGAGCATTTAGTCCCTATAATTAAAGTTAAAAATGAATTTTGCTTAATAACGTGTTAGATTTAGTGCTACCGAAAATACGCTCATCCCGTGCGAAACTATTCTCGGATTCTGCTCTGGACCTGCTCGGATCAGACTCTGTCACTCTGGACACTCTTGTACAGCAGCCACCAACCCGGTTCGACATGCATCTATTTTCACTCTGCCTCGCTCTTCCGCTGCTCAATATCCGATCCTTTTAACCTGCAATAAATATTTCTCCCTTTCTTAGTCCTGTACTTGGGTCTGCTAGCTTGCTATAACAAAGTTAAAAACAAAGATTTGGTAATAATCACTTACTTAGCCTAGCTGTGAGAATAAATAAGCGGAGCGCTCTCTCTCTTTCTTGCTATCTCTCACACATTCACACAGACTTGCGCACCCATGCCGGCGTTATCTCTCCCTCATCCGATCCCCCCTCAAGCGAAGCTTCAGTTATTCGCTCTTAATTACTATCGAAGCGTCGAAGCTCAAAAAATGCCATTAGGGCCAGCTCTAATATATAGCTATATATACACTCAGCAGCCACTTTATTAGGTTAGTAGGATCAGTTCCTTGTTGGTCTTGACTTTGTCATGGGATTTATTTACAATAAGAGAATAGATTATTAAATGGGTAGATCAATGAATCAGTAGGCTATGTGGTAAGATTGATACTCTAGACAAATGGATGGTGGTGAAGACACAAGTGGATGCAGATGGACAAATACAAGTAAAGGTGGATATACTGAGGGATGGTGGATGGTGGATGGATAAATAAAGTTTGGACTGATAGTTACAGTAAGTGGCCGGCTGGACAACTGAAAAAAAAAGGATACGTGTACTTTTGTCTTTGCCAATCCAAGTGATGTGCTCCCTGAACTTTACAGATCAAGCTGTACTTTGACTTATTTCTTTTCTCTCAACAGGAAATTCACAAGCTGACAGCATGAACTTATATAAACTGCATGACACACTGCATGCCTGATCCTTTTCCATTGACTGGAGCACCTGGGCTTTAATGCTTCAGCTCTGTGTGAATGGGAATAAAACGTGACCTCAAGTGTGTTTTAACAACACAGCAGATCAGGAGAAACCAAAGTCTGCTAAGAGCTACAGACATGGCATCTAATGAACCCCACTATGTAAATACAATGATATTCCCAATTTCACACTCTTACTTTCTAAAATGATTCAGCTCTGGTATTGGCACATTGTGACTTCCTGTGTGTGCTCATTAACCGACCTTTCATTAGAGCCCAGTGGGAACAGGCCTGTAGTTTCATTTGACTTTGACACGTTTCGTATGCTGAAAAATTAAATTCCACTTAAACTGATGGCTGACATAGTTATCAGCATAGACATGTTTATTCATCTTGTATTTATTTTTCATAAAGCTAAATCAGGTACTGCACAGCATGATGGTTAATTTGAGTGTTTTATGAAATTACATTAATGCCTTTAAGTAGCTGTGATTTAATGACTTTATTAACCGTTCTTTGTCTGCTAAATTTTAAACATTTCCTCACGCAGCAGGTACTTTCAGTTATTTTGAGCAGGACCCATTAAAAACTGACAAGGGCTTTGATCCAAGGCTTTCTTTTAACTTGACAAAAGAAAAATCTTAACTCAAGTTACATTTACTAGTTTATTCAGCTTTCAATAGATTGCCACATGACTTATCACATGTCCAAAGTTCCATACTTTTGCCACATTATTAAAACTCCAACTGCTGATGAAGATGTGGTTGAAAGCTTTGGGAAAAGCCAGTAAGTGGACTTTGAGTTAAAGGTGCCCTGTGGAGTTTTGTGGGCTATGTTTGCAGTCAGTGTTTGGTAAAAAAATATTTTGTGTATCCTTGAGGTCTAACAAACGGAGTACATAAAACATTTGCAATGCTGATTTTTTTTTTTTGACAGTTTATGTTTATTAGCTAGCAGTCTTTTTCTTCACTGCCTTTGGGAGGGTAGTGCTATGTTTCTTTGTGCCGGACCATCGCTACCTGTTAGCATGAAGCAAATGGTAGGATTGTGTACAGCGTCACCCATATGTTTGTGCAAAACAAAATGTGGACCCAATAGTTCTCACTAGCACTACTAATGGTCAAAAACTCCACAGGACACCTTTAAGACTTTTTAATAATTTTTTTATCAGTTATTTCCAAGGTCAAAAATGCACTTTCATGCTTAGTTTGGATAGATCATGTACATGGATTGCAATAAAAGCTGAGGGTGCTGTGGTCTTTTAGAGTTACCAAAAGGTACTCCCAGTGGCTGTAGCACTTTAGACTGTTTGTCTTATCATGACACAAAAGCAACACCAGTCTAAGAATGTGTGGCGCAGCCAGGTTCAACATTAAACTTCTTTACAGGGATTAACTGACCCTCAAAGTATGTATACTGCTCTGTTGGGGTCTGATCTAGCCAAAACCTTTCATGATTATAAATAAAAAATCAACATAAATAATTGGGAATGAACTATCTCTTTTCCTATCTCACTTCCTGTTTGAACAGGTCGAACAGACAGGTTTTTGATTTCTGTATGCAATTAAGACATTTCAAAATTAAGATTTCCTCTGGTTCAACTCTCAGTTCAAGTAAACCAGGTAGGCTACATGTTATATATGGTTTGATTTACTCTACTTTATTTGAAGAAATGCTGTAATTAATCTACATACAGTATATCCCATTGCCCAAGTGAATAAGCAGCTTCATTTCCATCTTAGCTGAGGTGCACTGTGCTGAGAGAAATTTTAATACCATGTCTGCAAAACTACACTCACCTAAAGGATTATTAGGAACACCATACTAATACTGTGTTTGACCCCCTTTCGCCTTCAGAACTGCCTTAATTTTACGTGGCATTGATTCAACAAGGTGCTGAAAGCATTCTTTAGAAATGTTGATTGGATAGCATCTTGCAGTTGATGGAGATTTGTGGGATGCACATCCAGGGCACGAAGCTCCCGTTCCACCACATCCCAAAGATGCTCTATTGGGTTGAGATCTGGTGACTGTGGGGGCCATTTTAGTACAGTGACCTCATTGTCATGTTCAAGAAACCAATTTGAAATGATTCGAGCTTTGTGACATGGTGCATTATCCTGCTGGAAGTAGCCATCAGAGGATGGGTACATGGTGACCATAAAGGGATGGACATGGTCAGAAACAAAGCTCAGGTAGGCTGTGGCATTCAAACGATGCCCAATTGGCACTAAGGGGCCTAAAGTGTGCCAAGAAAACATCCCCCACACCATTACACCACCACCACCAGCCTGCACAGTGGTAACAAGGCATGATGGATCCATGTTCTCATTCTGTTTACGCCAAATTCTGACTCTAACCATCTGAATGAACAGAAATCGAGACTCATCAGACCAGGCAACATTTTTCCAGTCTTCAACTGTTCAATTTTGGTGAGCTCTTGCAAATTGTAGCCTCTTTTTCCTATTTGTAGAGGAGATGAGTGGTACCCGGTGGGGTCTTCTGCTGTTGTAGCCCATCCGCCTCAAGGTTGTGCGTGTTGTGGCTTCACAAATGCTTTGCTGCATACCTCGGTTGTAACGAGTGGTTATTTCAGTCAAAGTTGCTCTTCTATCAGCTTGAATCAGTCGGCCCATTCTCCTCTGACCTCTACCATCAACAAGGCATTTTTGCCCACAGGACTGCAGCATACTGGATGTTTTTCCCTTTTCACACCATTCTTTGTAAACCCTAGAAATGGTTGTGCGTGAAAATCCCAGTAACTGAGCAGATTGTGAAATACTCAGACCTGCCCCTCTGGCACCAACAACCATGCCACGCTCAAAATAGCTTAAATCACCTTTCTTTCCCTTTCTGACATTCAGTTTGGAGTTCAGGAGATTGTCTTGACCAGGACCACACCCCTAAATGCATTGAAGCAACTGCCATGTGATTGGTTGATTAGATAATTGCATTTAATGAGAAATTGAACAGGTGTTCCTAATAATCCTTTAGGTGAGTGTATGTAATAATAATGCAGTCAATCAGGTGTAAAACACATTGTATTTGTTATATACGCAAATGACCGCACTCCCCCGTGTTTCCATTTCAGGGAGTTTGCAACTATATAGGCCCTTTAAAAAAATATTTTAACAAAATTCATAGTCACAGTTTATTTGGTTATTAGCAATTAGTCGAGAAAATATTTGCAATTTTTGGCTTCTAACTTTAAGGTCATACAAAACCTCAAGCTCTTTTAGGAAAAACAAAAAGATGGAGTCAATGCAGTTTAAGGCTGAACAACATTGGGGTATTTTGGGAGACAGGCTTCTCCTCATTCTTGCCAAGAGTAGATGAGAATGTCGATACTACTCTCATGTCTGTGCGGTAGCTAAATAGTCATTGGAGCCAGGAGGCAGTTAGACTGGAAACACTGGAAATCAGCTTGCCTATTTGTCCAAAGCTCAAAAATACACTACCACCAACTAGCTCACTAATGAATATATATATACATACATATATATATATATATATATAATGTATATATATGTGTATATATATATACAAAATGTGTAACTACTGTATTTGTTTAAATCCAGATAGGCGGAGACACACCATACACACAAAAACAGGATTTACTTTTTATTTACTTTTATCTAAGTAGGTTAAAACACATGCTAAAATGTATTTTGCTCATTTTATTTGGCCTATAGGGACCTAAACATATACATACAACAATGTGTACGTCTGAAGTCATAACAGCTGTCACATGTGTCTCATATTTAAACACAACGTTGGATGTTTGGCAGGTGATGACCTGTTTTGTTAGCCAAACATGGACGACTCCCTCTCTGATAGTCTGGAGCAGACCTGGTGCTGGTAGAGATGAACGAGCTCAAGTCAGATAATGGTTTTAAATAGAACCGTCCCTTAGCCTGGGAGCATTTGGAAAGATACTACGCAGGGAGTAAAAGCTGGACATGAAACCACAACATCTTCATACTACAAAGGAGAAGACAGAGCATCCTATTCCAGGAACGCTGGGTCATATTCAACAGTATATCAATGATATCATCTTCATTGTTTTATACACAGTGGAAAAATAGATTCAGTGATCTACGGACCTCAGCTGGCAAGGAAGCCTTTTAGTCAAGCTTAGTTCGCGAGCATTAGCTAAAGCGTGTGACACGATTTCCTCGCTCCACGAGACACAGGAGATGAACCGGAACTCAGATAGATGGGATTTTTTAAATAATTGTTTTATTCTAAACAGGCCACAAGGTGAACCAACAGCCACAAGTTAAGTATACATGTGTAGAACAATACGCTCAGTTGCCAGTTTATTAGGTACACCTAGCTAAAACAAAAATATAGAACTCTTAATATTTTGTCTATTCTTAAATCAGCCAGGGTAGGCTAAATAAGAGAAACAGCTCTCCTTATACAGAGCAGCAATACAATTCAACAGCACAACAAACTACACCCTCCAAAATGACCATAAAGTTCAATCGACACCTCTCTAAAGCAGTTTCAACAAAAGTCAACTTTATAACCTTCATGAAGGTAGGATTTATTGCAGGACTGTTAGACTGCATTAGTTTTAGCTAGGTGTACCTAATAAACTGGCAGCTGAGCATATAATATTCCACTGATATTTTTCTTGTAAATGTTTACACTTCGACTAAAACTTCAATAGTTTCTCTATATCAACTCTTTAATGTTTCAAATGCATTTCAGCAGCAAACACACATTTTTCTTGTTGTATTTTTTATTTCCAAAAATGTAGCTGCCTTTCAAGCATGTTGTTAAGTGAATGTTTTTTCATTCTAAAATGATTTAAACATTTAATAATATGTCACTTACATTTTTCAGTTATTGTCCTGATCTGCAAATGCTACACAACGATTTGTCCTGAGTCTGTTGTTGTGAAACAGATGTATTTTAATGGGTTTGCCACCTCTTCCTCCATGTTTACCTTGGCACCAGCACCTGTCTATCTGCTCAACCGATTTGTTCGGCATCTGTCGTCAGCACAGGAGCCCTCAGCGAATATGAGCTGCAATTTAATAGATCAGGCTTTGGTCCTGCTGAGGTCTAAAGGCACTAATCCTTGCGGCCACTCTTAGCCGTTGTCTTCACACAGACCTTTGAGGCCAAGCACAATGCTGTGATAGATGAGGAAAATATCCTGCTGCCACTGAACACCACACTTAACAGGTGTTACTTTCCACTGGTCAGTAGTTGAGCTCCGTCACAGCTGTATGCAGTAAATCTGTTTAAATACGGCTAATTTTTAAATCATGAGGATAAAAGGAGAATTTTGAAGCTAAAGGTCGATATCTGTAATTATCAAAACACAAGTGTATTTTCATAAAATATCTGCAGTTCTTTCACATTATGATTAAATCAGATAGAATACACTGTATATAGTGCAGAACGACATACAACAAAATATGTTATGACCAAGTTATAGGGGAATTTTGGTCACAGAAAGTTATCCTCCAGGGTTTTATGTTTTGTGTTCTGGCATATGATGCCGCAGGGTGATTTGTAGATTAGACTGACCACCTTATACAACCAATAGACTCAATATAGATTCAACACAGGTTCAATCTTCAAATCCATTCCAATACAGCTCTAGATAAGTAAATAATCCATGTCTTTCTTTTTTGTGCTTCATCTTCTGATTATACATCACCAGACTCAGCAATGTTTTTACAATGCCTGCAAGAAGTAACATGTTTGTGTTTTCCTGTCCGGGTGAGTTATTGCATGTACACGTGCACATTTAGACAATGACTGCATGAGCTGAGAGGTACAAGGAAGAAGCACTTTTACCCACAGGATACTGTTGTTTTTCCTCATTGTGACAGGCAGAGGACAGAAAAGTAATAGAACAATAGAGTTTAAGAAAAAGACCAAGTTTTGGCCTTGAAACAAGACTTTTAAGATTGAGTGGTAGAAGGAGCCAAGTAAGTCTGGTATGAGTGTCTGGGTAACCAATCAAAGCACTAACTCCTCACCCCTGAATTTTATATCCACTAGAAGGGATTATACACTGGACAGTAAAATATATGTTGCAGTGAGTCACTGCTGAGTTTTTTTGCTTAACTTACCATCAGAAGCAAACCAATAAAGTGCAATAATCTTTCCATTTAATGGGCTTTCATTCTTTAACACACACAGATATATATGTTAGCAAACACTCAGTCACACATAAATATGACCAGCAGCTTGGCCTGAATTAAAGTAGGGACATGGCAACAAGCAACAAAGTGGCTGGTCAGCTAATGTATTTCCTGATTGTAGGAATCAGGGCAGTAAAGCGTTATGATTGCTCTACTTGCACAGTCAACAACATCTACTTGTTTCATAGAAAGTACAGAGATATACACACAGTCTGCTGGGTTCATGTTTTATTATTTTATATATACAAGGTGGACCCTTTTCATGAGGTAAAATTAGAAAGATTTTGTATTTTACCCTCATTATTTTGCTCTCATCGGGGTGAATTCCTAAAAAAATCAGACCTGATTGAAAAACTCTACTAAAATACACATTTTTGAATTTATAAAACTGACACGCACTCTCATGGTATGTTGTTCCAAATTACTGTTTCACAATGTTTTAATGAAATATTGACAGAATGATAAGTAAAGATATATGAAGCAGCTATGAGAGTACTGCAATATGTAATATTTGTAATTACACATTAAAAAGGAGTTTGACACTTTACAGTCCCCCTATTTAGCATTTATAAGCAGTAAACGTTTCATAAATAGTTTAGAATAAACTAAAATATAGTTGAAACCATCTAAAAGGACATTTTAAAGTATTTATTTATGTACAGTATTTGTCAACAATTAGAACATCTCCTACGAAGACATATTTTATATTACTACATATGTTTTACTCTATTTCTATTCATTATCTGTTTATCCAATAGCCAATTTAAGGATCCCTGCATTTATATAATTAATAAAATGGAGTTTTAAAATAAATATTAAGCCTTTAACCACCTATCAGTTCACAAAATGAATTCAAACATTAAAACTTTTAGTTTTACTTATTTTATTTTATTTTTTACTGCCTTTTGTCACTTTTGGGGCTCCATACTCGGGTGCCTTTGCCAAAAAATAATATATAAACATGCATTTACATTTTAAGCATTGTTTGTAGTGTTTGTCTTAAGACAGCACTGAGACTCCATGAAAAAAAATCACATGTACAGTGGGTACGGAAAGTATTCAGACCCCTTTAAATTTTTCACTCTTTGTTTCATTGCAGCCATTTTCCAAAAATCAAAAAAGTTCATTTTATTTCTCAGTAATGTACACTCAGCACCCCATCTTGACAGAAAAAAACAGAAATGTAGAAATTTTTGCAAATTTATTAAAAAAGAAAAACTGAAATATCACATGGTCATAAGTATTCAGACCCTTTGCCGTGACACTCATATTTAACTCAGGTGCTGTCTATTTCTTCTGATCATCCTTGAGATGGTTCTACACCTTCATTTGAGTCCAGCTGTGTTTGATTATACTGATTGGACTTGATTAGGAAAGCCACACACCTGTCTATATAAGACCTTACAGCTCACAGTGCATGTCAGAGCAAATGAGAATCATGAGGTCAAAGGAACTGCCTGAAGAGCTCAGAGACAGAATTGTGGCAAGGCACAGATCTGGCCA